>NW_006921601.1:2365133-2365744 GCF_000298275.1 Orycteropus afer afer | reverse complement strand
GCTCCTCAGTTGCTCATTCCACCACTGAGTTTACAATGACTTATGGGTAGAAAAGCCATACTAAGTAATTTACTACACTGCAGTGGAGCTTCTTCCTTCTCTAGAGAATGAGGCAGTGAGGTCACACCGTGAGGATGAGCTCCAACTATAGTTGTTTTCTCCCTCCTCCTAGATCACTCCTCATGTTGCTTCAGGACCCTCTAGAAGCCCATTTCCTAGCAGAGTACCTGGTACATGTTGTTGCTGTTAGGTGCCATCAAGTCATTTCTGATTCACAGTGACCCTATGTGCAACAGAACAAAACACTGCCTTGTCCTATGCCATCCTCACAATAATTGCTACGTTTGAGCTCATTGTCGCAGAATTCTAAGTTGTTTTCTCTCAATGCATTGAGGGTTGCATTCTGTCATCTGGCTTCCACTGGTGCTATTGAGAGACACCTCTTTCTTTCACTATTAGTTATCTGAAGGTAAATTGTCTTCCTCTGGCTGCTTTGCTTTTGTTACATTGTTTTGTTTTTCTGAAATTGTTGTTGTTGTTGTTGTTGTTGTTAAGTGCCGTCGAGTCGTTTCCGACTCATAGCGACCCCATGCACAGCAGAATGAAACACT
>NW_006921601.1:2344378-2362108 GCF_000298275.1 Orycteropus afer afer | reverse complement strand
GGTCTTAGCTAAGAAGTTACTCTAACTTTGTCCCATGTTAACACTATAATGCTTATGACACTTTTACAGCACATACAAATTTGTATGTAGGAATATCATCTGCCAATCCTATGTATAATCACAGGTATATTCCATTTGCCTACCCATACCTGATCTTCTTGCTTGTCTACCTGTGTATCCACCCATAGAGTAGTGTTTGTCATTACTGATAGTGCAGTATTATGTATATATTAGTATTTACCATTGTTGTCAGTGCCTCTTGTGTACCTCTTCCTGTCTTCCTTTTCCTTAGTGATATTGTGCTGGTCACATGCTGTTTTGGTTATCCTGTACCACTCTAACAGGAATACTACAAGTGGAGGCTAGAAGTCCAAGTTCAAAGTGCCAGTTCTAGGGGCTAGGTGAAGGTCCCTCAACCTTGGGCTTCAGCTCTGCCTCTTGCTCCCCACTCACTGAAGCTAGAGGCCTCTCTTCACTCAGACAGCTGCTGGCTGCGGAAGCTGACAAACCCAAGGTTGACAAGTAAAATGGCACAGTCCCAAAATTATCAAGCAACACAGCAGGCCACTGTTCAAGTCCAGAAACAGTATCCATATTGGCAGATAACATGACAGGCTGCTGAGATGAAGACTTGGGCAAATACAGGATCCATATTTGCCAGAAAGCTCAGAGACCTTTCTCAAAATGTCTTCATATATACTGGAGGCAGACCATATGCCTAAGGCAGCTACTCAGCTGCTCACAGTGAATTCCACCATGGGGTTGATTACCAGTACCATCATGGGGAATACTACTACATCCAGCTGCCCAGCCACTCAACCAGGCCCAGCCAAGTTGATACACAACCTTAACTACCACAGTTCTACCCCTTGTAAACTTGGCACCTGTACAGATCTCCTTCACTGGTTGACTCCAGTTCCCTACTTCACCTGAGTGGTGACCTCCCTACTTTGGCCTGACAGGACCCATTCCTCTGCCTCTTGGACATGGCAGCCCTGCCCCCCTCACTTTTGGGCAGCAGATATGGACCTATCCCACTGGTCTTCATGAATGGCATTTCCACACTCCAGAACCAGGTTAGTAAAGGTCTGACTCTTTGAAACGTAGGAGACTGATAGGTCCACCACTCCCACACAGGCCATGGTCCTACCCTTTGAGGCTGAAGCAACTCTGCTTTCCATTGCCGTGGCCTCTCAGCTTCTGTCAATTAATGCCTAAAGGCAATCCACTCTACCAGGAAGCTTCCTGTTCAAAACTTTCTGTTCTGTGGGTCAGCCAACTTGCTAATCCATCTCATGCCACTCTCTTCTACCAATTAGTACCTAAAGGCAACCCACTCTGCCAGGAAGCCTCCTGCCCAAAGACACTCAGCTTTCTGCTCCATGGGCTGGTAAGCCTGTCACTCTGTCTCATGCCAGTCTTTCGGCTCTCCTGCTGCCATCTCTCTGCCAGTGTCTCTTCTGGTGTCTTTGCCAGGAACTCTGATCCAAGGACGCACTCTACTCCTGTTTCTGTATTTTAGGTATCTGTGAGAGCAGCACTCCACTCTTGGTATCAAATGTCTTAGGCTAGGCTCTCTAGAGAAGCAAAAACAGTAAAGCTTTACATATATATACATAAATATTTATCTCATGAAAATGGCTCACACAGTTACAGAGGCTGGCAAGTCCCAAGTTCCTGGATCAAACATCAAGCTGGAGACATTTCCCAACTCACACAGCTGTAAGAGGTGACGAACCCAAGATCAGCAGGCAGCACGATAGCATCCAAACCCAACAAAAGTTCTTGAATTTTCCCAGGATGTCCATATATATATTGGAAGCAGGTCACATCCCTAAGGAAACTCCCTCTCAATTGATTTGCTGTTCAAAGCATATACATCTGTTCTTGTCATGGGAGTGACCACACCACAACTACTTAAACCACTGTTCTGATTACTTAGTGCCACTCTGACAGGAATACACCACAAATGGGATGGCCTTAACAAATAGGAGTTTATTCTTACAATTGGGAGACTTTAAGTCCACGTTCAAAGTGCCAGGCTCTAGGGGCTGAGTGAAAGCCCCTCAACCTTAGGGTCCAGCTCTGCCTCCTGCTCCCAGCCCACTGGAGCTAGGCATTTCTTCGCTCAGACTGCTGCTGGCTGCTGAGGCTGAGAAGCCCCAATGTTGACAAGTAAAAGGGCACAGTCCTGATATTACCAAATCACACAGCAGGCCATTAATTCAAGTCCATTGTACGTCCCACGGTTGGCAGAGCATGACAAGCTGCTGAGCAACAACATGGCTATGTGCAGAGTCCAACCATGCCATAAACTAGAGGCCATTCCCAAGGCTTCTCCTTATATACAAGAAGCAGACCACATCCCAAAGGCAGCTATTCAGCTGCTTGTGGTAGATCCCATCATGGAGTTGATTGCCAGTCTCATCATGGGGAATAACTACCACCAGCTACCCAGTCACTCAACCAGGCCCAGCCAAGTTAACACACAAACATAACTACCACAACCACTCATAACTGTAGGCCAACCAAGTTGACATACTACCTTTCCCTTTGCCTTTATCATTGCATTTCCCTTCATCAAAATCAACACATGTCTCTGTATTACCCAGCAATTTTTCCTCCCCTCCTATCCTATCCCTGGTAACCAACAAAAATAATTTCCTTCCCTGTGTAAACCTTTCTTTGACTTTTTATAATAATGAACTCATAAAATATTTATCCTTCTGTGATTGACTTACTTCACTTAGCATAATGCTTTCCAGGTTCATCTATGTCATGAGGTGATTCACTGATTCTTCATTATCCTTTAATGTTGCATAGTATTCCATTGTATATATGTACCATAGTTTTGTTACCCATTCATCTATTGATGGGTACTTGGGTTGTTTCCATCTCTTTGCTATTGTGAATAGTACTATGATGAACATGGGTGTGCATATATCTATTCGTGTCCGGGGTCTCATTTCTTTATGATATATTTCTAGTCGTGGGATTGCTGGATCAAATGATATTTATATTTCTAACTTTTTAAGGATGCGCTCTACCATTTTTCATAGTGGTTGTACTATTTTAAAGTCCCACCAGCAATGTATGAGAGAGTCCCAGTCTCTCCATACATCACCAGCATTTGTTGTTTTTTGTCTTATTGAACTTTGTTATTAGTGCTCGGGTGAGATGATATCTTGTTGTTGTTTTGATTTGCATCTTTCTAATGGCTAATGATCATGAAATTTCTTCATGTGTTGTTGGCTACCTGTATATTCTGGCTATTTTTAATGAGATTTAAAATTTATTTGTAAAAATAGTATTGTTGTTGTTGTTATTTGCCATCGAGTCAGCCCCAACTCATAGCGACCCCTCCTTGGGTTTCCGAGACAGTATCACTATGGAAGTAGGAATACCCAACCAATACAGGGCTAGATAATTTTTATTTTCCATGAAAGAATGCTAATTTGCTCCTATTGAGTGCTCATGGGGACTTGCAATCTGGGGTTAGTTTAGTGAAATTCCAAGGGCCATCAGTTAAAGCAAAGATGGCTGCACTCCTTGCAAAAGCTGGATTAAAGTCCCAATTTTAAAGTTCAGCTCTTTGTACTCTCACCCCTAAATGTGAATGGTTCACCCTCACAAAGCTCTGGATTCCAGTGTTTATATCCTAGCCTCCCATGACTTCTCAGCCTTTCATTCCTTCTGAATCAGTGAATGAACCTAAATGCCAAGCTCATGTCTTTGAGTTACTTTTTCTATCAGATATTTGCCAGGTAAATCCTACTATATAGTAAACTCCTTGAGGCATTCAGGAATTTGTTTTAAAAATTTATCTACCTATTTTTAGGTATCTTCGGTTTGGGAAGGTTGGTTTCAATTGCTTAGATTGCCATTGAATTCTAGAATCAAATTTTAGTAACTCTGAGGAAGATGGAAAGCACAAAGTTACAATGACTTTATGTAGGATGACTTAGGTGCGTTATCAATTATAACAATCCAATGACATCAGAATGAGGGCAAAATATAAGGAAAAGCTGATGGGGAAGGGAAAATAAAAAGGTGTGATTTGGGAGGATAAATTGAAGACATGGAGAACTAAATTCATCTTTGGAGGAGTTGGACATCACTGGCCTGCAAATATGGTACCATCATTACATGTGACGGAATTGCAGAAAGAAGGGAAACGTGGGCAATTTGTGAAGTGAGACATGTGAAATATCATTTCATCTTCTCTCCAAAGACATGACCTAAAGAAATTGGAGGAGAAAAAATTAACACTGACAACACATTGAATCCGGAGTGAATTTGAATCTACATACAGATTAGGATGATATTAGTATATAGAAAGTCGTTCATGTAATTAAAAAGATATTAACTGGGATAGATGAAAAATAAGAAGACAGTAACAGACTTAACACTGGTTTGAAGTGCATTACAAATATCAAGAGCAACAAAAAAGGTAGGGAAGTTCCAAAGTAAATAAAGATCATGAAAGGTCCTAAGAAGTGACAGAGAGATAGCAATGAAATTACTCAACACAAGTCTGACAGGACCTAATAGAGAAAGAGAGTCATTTGGTGACACCACTCTTGTTCTAAGAATAAACATCAAGCTATCAAACACATACATATTTTTAAACCCAATCCCCTAGTTTAATGCTGTCCGTGTAATTTATGATTGGACAGAAGGTGCCAAAAGCCAGATTATTAACTTTCAACTCACTCTGGCAATTGAAATGGCAATACATGTTGAGAACACCCAGAATGATGTATTGTAAACACACACACACACAAAAAAAAAAAAAAAAAATCATTAACAAACTATGTTTGAATGAAAAGAAGGAGTGAGAAAGCCTTGGAAACTTGCATCCTTACTACAGTCACCATTTTGGCCATGTGGCTAATACGTCTTAAGTTCAGAACACAGTCAGACTAAATGAATATCTGTTCTCCCCATAGCCATGGACCCAGCAAAGTACATCCCTGATGAACATCTGCTCAAAGTCAAAAAGAGGCAAGATATCAAGAGGTGCTGGAAGAAGTGGGACTGGCTTCTGAGTACTGGTTGCCCAAGCTGCAGGAACAACTGGGTGTGACCTGTGCCCAAGCCTTACAATATCTAGAAGAAAAAGACCTACTGAAGCTATAATCCCAGGCACGATATCCTTGGGAAAAACGAGCCATGGAGAAACTACTTAATCTGTCACACTCAAATAGCCTTTCAAAGGTACAGAAGTCTCAGAAGAGAAAGCAAAGGCAAGCACAGCAGGCACTGAAGGAGCTGATGGACTTGATGTCAAAAGGGAAACACTGACAAGAAGAGACAGTAAGGGTAAAAGAAGCAGTTGTTGTTGTTATGTGCCGTCGAGTCGGCCCCGACTCATAGTGACCCCTCCTTGGGTTTCCAAGGCAGTATCACTACGGAAGTAGGATTGCCCAAACTTCCTTCCGAGGAGTGGCTGGTGGGTTTGAACCGCCAGCCGTCTGGTTAGCAGGCAAGTGTCTTAGCCACTATGCTACCAGAGCTCCCAAAGCTGAGGCAAACGATGGAGATCCCAAGACAGTATTGGTCACCGCCTGAGAGGCCTCTAAGGGAAATTCTGGAAAATATGCAGAGACAACTCAACCTCATGGAGGGGACACTGTCCCACAGGCAAAACCTCTCAGATAGAGATCTACTGCAATGGGTGTCTGGAGAACTGGCCCTGCAGGGAATTTATAAAACCAGTCACCAAAGCAGTCTGATGGAAAAGAGAGAGAAGATACTCAGTTTCCCCAAGAATTGCTCACTTGGCTCTGAGCAGGGCACTCGGATAGAAACAAAGGAATTTTCATCTTATCATGCAGAATCTATGTCCATCCAGGCTATAACAAAGCTGGGCTTCAGTATCACAGCCTTAGCCAAGGGTGGAGAGTGGGTATCCAGCCTGGAGGCAGGTATGGATCACAGCAAACATTCAGAATCTCAGGAGAGCTGACACAGTCTGAGCACTCTTATTCCTGCACAGCCAAGTTTAACTATGTCCCACTGGCCTCCTGCTACTTTCCCACTGTCGAGCTCCAATTCTCTAAGGCTGCTCTCCAGGAACTAAAATGCATTGAAGACCTTCTGGGATGATCTGAAGGCTCAGACACTCCCCTTACTGAGGCACAGAATTGAAGCCTTCTTCCTCAGGTTTGGCTCTCACGCTAACCAGGGCCCTCAGCACCTGGGAGGAATCTACTGGTGGAAAGTTGTTTCAGAGGGTTTCCGAAGAGAGCAACTGGCAGAAGTGAAGCAGCAGTCAGCAGAGGCTCTGGACACATACACAAGGGGCAGCTACAGTGGTTTTGGAGTGAAAATTGCTGCAGGTGTGAACGTTTCAGAGTCTCATTCAAAAACAGCCACTCAAAGTACTAAATTTCAAAATCTCCAAACCAAAATCCAATTGTCTGTTGCCCACACAGGTGGCCCACCAGAAGCAGATGGCCTTGCTCAGTGGAAAGCTGAGCTTATTGCCAGCAATCAAACCTGGTGTGTCATTGACCAGGAACTTCACCTGGTGCCCATTTGGGACATCAACCTCTCCAGCCACAAAAGCGATTTTAAGGATCCCATCAGGTGGCAAACTGCCTGAAAGACAGCCACACTGCTCTGACTGGCCTCACTGCCCAGATCCAAGATGGAGAGGAATTCTTCAGTGCTGGACAGGAAGCTAAGGTTTTCCTAGAGGATGTGAAATCCTGGGAGGTATCTGATCCTGAACAGCAGCTGAAAAAACTGCTAAATTTCATGCAAATATTGAGTCAGAAAATTAGGTTATGACACCTGGATTAATATATGCCTCACAGATTGGAACTTGCAGAATATCCTGGTGAACACTGTCAACTTCTGCAAAGGGTCTTCCATTCACAGCATTAAGTTTATTAAGTCTCAGTTGTGCACTCTTCTGGATCTTCACATCTACAAAGTAGAAAACTTTCCTCAGGCTCATTCCTTCATGCAGTGGCTCTTCCAATCAAAGTCTTACCAAGAGCAAGTGAACATTTCTCAATTTCCTGAATTAATTAAAACTTTAAAGGAGACACAGAAGGGACTCGTGGAATTTAAGGCCAAATCTAAGGCCAAGGAAACTGTGGAGGAAGCTCAAAGAAAAGCCTCTTATAAGATCAGCTTGTCTCTCAACTCCTTCTTGGAGAACCTCAGAGAAATAGAGCAGCCAGACACACAGCTCTTGCTGCTTTCCGTTGCAGCTGGTGCAGGTTATAATTTGGAAAACAATACTTTTCTGTATCTGCTAGGGTGTGATGAGTTAGACTACTTGCTGCATGAATTGCAAAAGGCCCATGATAATACCACAGGCTGAAAAATACTTGCAACTACAGGGCTCAGGGTTTCCTGGTGCTCACAGGTCTGACAGCCATGTAGGAATTACAGCTCTTTCTCGAGAGAAGAAAACACAACATTTAGTATTAATAAGACATCACATGGGGTAATCAATGTCCATAGAAGTTGCATATGTCCTAAGCAAACTTGGGTCAGATTATGATTGAGAAAGCCTAGAGAAAGATGAGATTGCTTATTGATGGGGATTATGAAGCCACTGTCTCTTCTTTGCCTATGGATGATGTGAGAAAACAATTGAAACATCTCTTCCATCAAAAGAAACAGCCCAATGAAGCAGATAATAATGAAAATAACAAAATGAAAGTGATAGAATGTGGAGCTTTCCTAGACTTGCTGCAGTATCTAGACCTGAAACTTTACTACCGAAAGAGGATGAGCAGAGCTAATTTCCATCTGGTCTACAAGGCCTCTGTGTACAACACCAAGCCCACCTCTGAACAAGAGCTTTCTTTCTATTTCCTACAGAAGCTACTGATGTTAGATTATAAGCTGAGATACCTGGTCTTCAATCAAGGGTGTTGAGAAAACACAAGACCCAGTCTCTCTAAGTGCCTCAGGAAAGGAAAATGAGGCTTTTGACACATATGAAGACTGTTGAAGACACTGACAATCTCACTATACTACAGCCACTAATCTGAGGTGCAACATTCACCCACTCTATTCAGATAGCAATTTATCCCTGTGCTGATGACTTGACCAGGCAATATATTTTTGCCAAACTTTCCATTTGTCAGTTTGCCCTTCCTCTTGTAGTACCCCACCCTTGCACTTCTCAAATTGAATTCTCTCTCTGGTCTCTCAGTCAAATTAGAGGAAGCTGACAGCAAGCAGGTAATTCAGCAAACAGAAAGGACAATTACAAGAATCAGCAGATGTGTCATGTACCTACCTCCATTGTATCCTTCATTTGAGTTGGAAATGACATCTCTATGTCCAAATCTCAGATCATGAGCTCACTTGTCAGTAATCGTAAACATGATGTCTTTTTTCATCAACACTGCACAGGGAGCAGTAAAAATTGTCTCTTAATGAGGGGTGTAGTGGAAATCTGCTGGCTCTGCCAGGGGGTGGGGGGGTAGGTGAGGATAGCTTTGACAATTGTGTGTCCTTCACCAGTCTCCATGGAGATGCAAAGGAGCATGAGCGACAGCTCACTTTTCTGCAGGAAATCTCTTCTTTCATTGTGGTCCTCATGTCAGCTTTTGATAACAATACAGAAAACAGAAAAATCGTTCATGACTTGTGCCAGTCATCAAAATCTTTGATCTGTTTGCTTGATGACAAAGAAAAAAATGTGGCCAATAATTCCAGCCAGAAAGTGAAAATTGGGATTAAAAAAAGGAAATGAGGCAGAATTAACAGAAGAGCTCACGAGTACAATCAGACATTTGCTAGAGCTATCTGACCTAGCTCTCAGCTTAGAGGACTGTGCCCAGATTGCTCATAAGCAAGAATTCCTAATAGAAGAAGTCCAGAGAGACTGCGAGGAAGCCAAAGAAAAGGCACAGATGCTAATTGCCCTCTTGGAAGAAATGGAGTTATCTAAGATGAAGGAAAGGAGCTCTGGTAGCATAGTGCCTAAGGCACTTGACTGCTAACCAGAGGGCTGGCAGTTCAAACCCACCAGTCACTCCTTGGAAGGAAGGTTGGGCAATCTACTTCTGTAGTGATACTGCCTTGGAAACCCAAGGGGGGGTCGCTATGAGTTGGGGCTGACTCGATGGCACATAACCACAACAACAACAGCAAGATAAGGAAAACTTATTATCCCTTCAGGGACAACTATGGCATCTTTGGTGTAAAAAGGACAAAGAACTCTATCATCCGAGAGAAAAGGGGAATTGGAGCATTGAACAATAAGAATCACATTGAGACAGATAAACAAAGAATACAATGTCAGCAGTTGACCAAAGCCTTTCCTCTAAATGACTTAATGCAATCTGTCCTTGAAATTCTCCAAGAACATTCTGAAACTCACACCAAACTTTACTTCCTGCAGTGGTTAAGTGTGTCTTTGAACAACCTAACCACTGGGCACTTGGAAAAACTGCGTGAGAAACAAAGCTCTTTGTGGTCACGGATACAAACAGAAAAGCAAAAGACACCAAAGAGCAACTCCCTCAGAGAGTGGCAGAATAAGATAGAAGCCATCTCAACAGAGATTAGTGACTGTACCTTGGGAATAGAGCACCTTCTCAGAGAAGTTGGACAGATCCATGAAGTTAGAAGAAGCTTCCTCCACAAGAGATACTCTTTGCTTCTCCCTCCCCCAAATTGCTGCTGATCTGATGATATCCGGGGCTCCAACTGAGCTAATGGACGGGGATGCTTGTTATGTAGCTCTGAAATATGTGGCAGCAGTTTTTGACAAAGTCTCTGAGAAACTTGGAGACAAATGGCTGTTTGTTCTCTATTCTTGGCCTGCAGAGCTCAGGGAAGTCCACCCTACTAAATGCCCTTTTTGGGCAACAGTTCACTGTCAGTGCAGAGAGGTGTGCCTGGGGGGCCTACATGAAGCTTCTGAAGGTGGAGGAGACATTCACAGAGGAACTTGGCTTTGACTTTTTGCTTGTTGTGGATACAGAAGGACTGCAGGCACCAGAACTCAGCAACAAATCCCAGAATATGGTCAATGAGTTAGCAACCTTTGTCATTGGACTCAGAAACTTGATTTTGATCAATATTTTTGGAGAGAATCCATCAGAGATGCAGGATATTCTACAAATAGTTGTCCAAGCTTTTCTCAAGATGAAACAAGTAAAAATCTCCCCAAGTTGCCTATTTGTCCATCAGAATGTAGGGGAAGTTACAGCTAGAGACCAAACTATGGAAGGAAGAAGGCGGCTAGAGCAGAAACTAGACCAAATGGCAGCAACAGCAGCTGAACAAGAACAGTGCTCAGATGTAACTCGCTTCAGTGATGTCATTAAGTTTGATGTTAATATTCATGTCTACTACTTTGCTAACCTCTGGGATGGCAATCCCCCAATGGCCCCTCCCAATCCTCACTGCAATCACAATGTTCAGGACCTGAAAACAGAATTCTTGTGACTGCCAAGGAAGAATCCAGGGGCAGCATTGTGAAGATATCAGAAATAAAATTCCGAGTTCAAGATTTATGGAGGGCCCTCATGAATGAAAACTTTATTTTCAGCTTCTGGAACACCTGAGAGGTCATGGCCATGAGCAAATTGGAAATAATGTATAACCAGTGGACCTGGGAGCTGAGGAGTCATGTGCTGGGCTTGCAGAATAAGCTGACCAACAAGATTCAGAATGGAAAAATCCAGGTACTCAAACCCAATGAAGTTGAGGCTCCAGTGACAGAAAAATATGAAACCATCAAGCAAGACCTTGAAAAATATTTTAATGAAGGCCCAGAGAGTGAAATACTGGTTCAGTGGAAAGAATATTTTGAGAATAAACTGACAATCCTTAAAGAGGCACTTATTTCAGAAAGTAAAAGAAAAGTTGGTGAGTTTATTTGTTTAAAGAAAAGCCAAGAAAACTGGATGCAAAAAAAAGTCAGCTTATGAAAAGGAATTGTTGGAAAGAAGTTGAATGTTGGCTTTAAATGTAAGGGAGAAAGAGTTGAATGAGGAAGAGCTACACAAGAAATTCAACCAACTTTGGGAAAAATGGGTCTGTGAGGTATCCTCAGCTCTCCCTCTACCCACAAAGACTAACATTGATGTGGATTCTGAAAACATACTTTTGGACTACTTCAGAAAGGAGAAAAACATGGTGGAGGCATTATTATTAAAAAGTAATTCCAGAGAAAGTTTTCAAATCAACTATGATATACTAATCAAAATGGGCAAGACATTTTTGGGAGTCAAAAAGTCATTAGAGACAAAGTGTATGTGAACTGCTGTATGGAAAGTGAATTTGCTCCGTAAATCTTCACCAAGTCACAATTTTAAAAAAAAAAAAGTCATTAGAGGTCCATGATAAATTGTTCATAAATATGACTACTGACGGCATTCTTTCAAGATTTACTGAAACTATTAACAGCATTAGGAGGCAACAGCATGATTACAACCCAAATGACTTCCACAAAATCTTGAGAATGATAGATGAGGAGGTGACATTTGCATCCCCTGAAGAAAGATACACATTCACAAGTAAATACAAAATTGACTTATCTTTGTGTTTGTTCCAAAGAGCATCAGAGAATTTTAAGGAGCTGCACAGGACATTCAAGAGAGCAAATGATCCTATAAACTATCTGGAAAGCAAGAAAAAGGATTTCTTCATAAATTTTAAGATCTCATGCCAAGTAGCATCTTCCATCAAAACTTTTGTTCATTTTCTGTGGTATAAGCTCACTTCTGCTGTCTCCACCACCATATGAAATGAAATAGCCCCTAAAATTGCTGGGGACATGTGAGCTACCGGCCCTGAATACAAGGGAAACAGGACTAACCTGGAGAAACACCTTCTTACCTCTCTGGCAGAGGAAGAAAACTTTGATAATTACTGGCAGTACATTCATCATTCACAATCATTTTTTAGGAACTACATTGAACAGCATATTCGTAGATACTGTTCAGACAAAAGAGGTGAAAAAGTGAAGACTTTTTTAAAAATCAGTTTAGATGACATCAAGAATGTCATCCTCTCAGCCATTCATGAATCCACTGCAGTAGCTAAAGACAAAAGCAGTACTGCATCTGAATGGTTGGATTTGTTCTGTGATTACTTGGGAAATAACTTGATCTTTCCACCAAGACTTGGTAAGCATTGAACACCAGGAGATAAAAGATACTGAATTTCTCAAAGAAACCATGAGTGAAGTCTTGGATCCCACAATCAAAAGAATAGAAGAGGATTTTCTGAGTATGTCTGTAGAAGAAATAGTTCCTGAGATTGAAAAACTGCTTTCTGAACATCTCTGTGGCTGCTGGAAACAATATCCTTGCTGTAAAGCAATTTGTACAAACACAATTCCTACACATGAAGGAGACCACAGTGTTCCCCTCCACCATCCTCGGGCTGTCGAAGGAGGGAACTGGTATAAAACAGACCATTTTACCATTGAAAGCTGTACTACTTTGGTAGCAAGTGACTGTTTATTGGTTTTGAGAGATGACTGGAAAGTCCCCTATAAGAAATACTGAGAAGCAGGAGGGGAATATGCCACATGGAGCATCAACCCAGATTCATCCGCACAGCCATATTGGAAATGGTTTATCTGTCACTTCAGATCAAAGCTAGAAGAAAAATATCAGAAAAAATTTGTTGATAAAGGTAAAATCCCTGATGTGTGGACCAAAATAACAAAGCAGGATGAGCTTGATGATTTGAAAAAACAATAATATTCAGTGACCACAGCAGAGCCCCAGTATCTGAACAAGCGAGTTCACTATCTAAACAATCCTAAAACACCTCCTCCCTACAAAGAGCCCCTTTTAAATTCTATTTATAAAATGAAACATCTGCATAGGGAGACAGCTGGGGGGGGTGGGCAGGAGCGCATGGAAGGAAGGACACAGGGAAGAGGTAACTATGGGGAGGAAGTGGGAAGGGAGCTGTTGCATTTTGGGGGCACAAAATTCAAGCCACTAAAGTAAGGATATAAAATTTATTCAAAATAGTATGAGTAGCCACTGGGAAAAAAAATAAATGCAGAAAATGGAAATTATGAAATTTAGGTGGAAAAGATCATCTCTGTACCTATTATGCAGGTAAAAGTAGTTTAAAGAAGGGCAAGAGATGAAACAAATTACTTGTGGAGTTATTTTCACAGTTTAAGTAAGGAATTACAGTGGCTTAAACTTAAGTGTTGGCAGTTGAAATTGAGAGAGGATGGATAGATTCAAGATATTATTTTGGAGATAGAATAATTAGCACTTAGTGATGGATTCCATATTTATATAAGAAAGTAAAGAATAAGGAGAAATAAAAGATGATTCCCACTTTCTGATTTTAACATCTCCATGAATACCATTAACTGAAATGATGAAAATAATTTTATCTCATCCATGTCTTTTTTCCCAAGAAATTTTATCTTAGAGTTAACAATGGAATGCAAAATTAAGATACTTTTATTTACTGGAAACTAGTTTGGCCAACTTAGATACAAGGTTCTAGAGGAGGGATAGGTAAATGTTCTTAAAATATGCAACTCCATTGGATCTTGGCATTAAAGCAACAGAAAATTCCTAACTAATAAATGGGGGGCGGGGAGGGGTAGAGGAAATGGGAATTCTCTTCCATTCAAAAATTCCAGTACTTAATTCAGAAAGAAAAAGTGGTTCTTCCTCTTGGAGTGTAACAAAACAGTCAGGTCCTGTTGATGTTTAATGTTTTGAAGAATTAATGCTTTATGAACATTTCATGCAGATAATAAATACCAATTCACATTTAAGTTGCAGCAAAGGCAAACCTTAAGCATATGAAAATTTCTTCTCTCAACACACCATGTAAAACCAAAGTCAAACTCACCAGCATTGAGTTGATTCTGAGTAATAGCAACACCCATTGGGTTTCCAAGGAAGCAGACTGCCTCATCTTTCTCTGTTGAGTGGCTGAGTGGTTCAAACCACCAACCTTTTGGTTAACAACCAATGCCTTAACCACTACACCACCAGAGCTCCTTAACATATGGAATAGAATGGCAGTCTATAAACAGTTGACACTGAATTGATTCCAATTCATGACAACCCTATATAAACTCTGGTGGCACAGTGCCTAAGACATTTGACTGCTAAACCCACCAGCCACTCTTTGGAAGGAAGATGGGGCACTCTACTTCCATAGAGATATTGCCTTGGAAACCCAAGGAGGAGTCGTTATGAGTCAAATCAAGTTGATGGCAGTGAGTATGTGTTGCAGAGTAGAACTGTGCTCCACAGTGTTTTCAACAGCTGTGACTTTTCAGAAGTAGACCTCCAAGCCTTTCCTCTGAGGTGCCTCTGGGTAGATTTGAACCTCCAACCTTTAAATTAGAAGCCAAGTCTTTAACCATTGGTGCCACTCAGGGATTAATACACTATGTATCCATTAAAAAAAAAAAAACTGTCAGTAACTATTTAGTATTTATATTCATATGTGTTTGTAAACATCTTTGTTTCCTTAAAATAAAAACAAGTATTATGAAATAAAAATTTCAAAAAAAAAGATAGATAGATAATAGATGTAATAAATCAAATAGAAGCTATAGAACTATAGATGTGGACACTTCTTAGACATAACTAATCACCACACGGGATTAGTTTTCTTGGTTTGAAGACTTAGGTTCATAGTCTTTTGGGTCAATTCAGTTAACTGGCATAACATAGGTCATAAAGTTCATGTTCAGCATCTCAGTTTGATGAGCAGAGTCTGGGGTCTTAAAAGCTTGCAAATGGGCCTCTAAGATACAACTATTAGCTTTCTATTCTTCGGGACCAAAAGAGAATGAAGAAAATCCAAGAATCAGAGGAAGAATCAGAATACAGAACTAATTGTCTCCACAAACCACAGCCTTGACATCAGAAGATCTAGATGGTGCCCAGCTACCACTACCAAATGTTCTCATTTAGGTCACATTAGATGGATCTTGAGAGAAACAGGGGAAAAAAATGTAGAAAAGAACTTAAAAGTCTCAAAGAAACCAGACTTATTGGACCTTTGGGACTGGAAAAATACTCAAGAGTATTGGCCAGAGTTACGTTGAAATCAGAAACTATTCTCTGAAATCACCTTTTGACTACAGAGCAGGTTAAATCAAAAGTGAAGAATTTCAACCTTGAGAACTGTGCTATTTTAAAAATTATCCACATGAAACCAAATGGACAACAGCTACTCTAAAGCATAGACAAGAAGTTGTGGGGGTGGGGGGAGGTGGCAGTGAGACAAAATTAATGGGACTGGAGTAACTAGAATGAAAATAATGAGAATGTTGACACAAATTGAAGAATGAAAGCAAGATCACTGAACATTATGTGTAGAACTTGTTGAATGAGAACCTGTTTTGCTGTGTGTACTTTCATCAAAAATACAATAAAGTATTTTATACAATAAAATGTGGGCTTACTTTATTTTATAGAGATCACTATGGCAAATAAGAAATGTTCACCAAGTGTTGGACATTATAATTTATGACTCACAAATGATGTTTTTTGGTACAACATCAATACTTGTTGTTGCTGTTGTTAGGTGCCATAGAGTCGTCTCCAACTCATAGCAACCCTATGCACAGCAGAATGAAACACTGCCCTGTTCTGTGCCAGCCTCATCATCTTTGCTGTGCCAGAACCCATCACTGCAGCCATTGTGTAAGTCCATTTTGTTGAGAGCCTTCCCCTCTTTCAATGACCCTCCACTTTACGAAGCATGATATCCTTCTCCAAGGAATGGTCCTTTCTGACAATGAGACCAAAGTAGGTGAGACAAAGTTTGGCCATTCTCACTTCCATGGAGAATTCCAGGACAGATCTGTTTGTTCTTTTAGCAGACCATGGTACTCTTAGCATTCTTCTCCAACACCACAACTCAAAAGCATCAACTCTTCTTCAGTCTTCCTTATTCATTGTCCAGCTCTCAAATGCATAAGAGGTGATTGAAAATACCATGGCTTGGGTTAGGCTCACCTTAGTCTTCAAGGAGACATCCTTGCTCTTCAGCACTTGAAAGAGGTCTTCTGCAGCAGATTTGCCCAATGCAATACATCATTTGATGGCTTGACTGCTTCTTCCATTGGTGTTGATCATGGAACCAAGTAATATGAAATCCTTGACAACTTCAATCTTTTCTCCACTTATCATGATGCTGCTTATTGGTCCAGTTGTGAGGATTTTTGTTTTCTTTATATTGAGATGTAATCCATATTGCAGACTGTAGTCTTCAATCTTCATCTGTAAGCACTTCAAGTCATCCTCACTTTCAGCAAGCAAAGTTGTGTCATCTGCGTATCACAGGTTGTTAATGAGCCTTCCTCCAATCCTGATGCCACATTCTTCTTCATATAATCCAGCTTCTTGGATGAATTGCTCAGCATACAATAAGTATGGTGAAAGGATACAACCCTAACACTCTCCCTTCTTGATTTTAAACCATGTACTATCCCCTTGTTCAGTTCAAATAAGAGCCTCCTGATCTATGTATAGGTCCCTCATGAGTACAATCAAGTGTTCTTCTCAATGTTATCCATAACTTTTTATGACTCACACAATCTAATGCTTTTGCATAGTCAATAAAACATAAGTAAACATCTTTCTGGTATTCCTTGCTTTCAGCTAAGATCCCTCTGACATCAGCAGTGATATCCCTTGTTCCACGTCCTCTTCTGAATCCAGCTTGCATTTCTGGAAGCTCTCTGTCAATATACTTTGCAACAGTTTTTGAATTATCTTCAGTAAGATTTTACTTCCATGTGCTATTAATGATATTGTTCAATAATTTCCACATCCTGTGGGATCACCTTTCTTTGGAATGGGTACAAATGTGGATCTCTTCCAGTCAGTTGGCCAGGTAGCTGTCTTCAAAATATCTTGGCATAGCCAAGTGAGTGCCTCCAGCAGGGTATCCATTTGTTGAACTATCTCATCAGGTATTCCATCAATTCCTGGAGCCTTTTCTTTCACCAGTTCCTTCAATGCAGCCTGAACTTCTTCCTTCAATACCATTGGTTCTTGATCATATGCCACCTCCTGAAATGGATGAACATCAACCAATTCTTTTTGGTTCAGTGACTCTGTGTATTCCTTCCATCTTTTTTTGCTGTTTCCTGTTGTTGTTGTTGTTGTTAGGTGCCATCGAGTCATCTCAGACTCATAGCAATCCTATGCACAGCACAAAGAAACACCGCCTGGTCCCATGCCAGCTCCGCAATCCCTGCTATACTTGAGCCCATTTCAGCAGCCATTGTGTCAATCCATCTTGTTGAGGGCCTTCCCGTCTTTCGTTGGCCCTCTCCCCTACCAATCATGACATCCTTCTCCAGGGAATTGTCCCTTCTGATAACATGATCAGAGTAGGTGAGAAGAAGTCTGGCCATTCTCGCTTCCAAGGAGCATGCCAGCTGCACTTCCTCCAGGACAGATTTGTTAATTCTTTTAGCAGTCCATGGTATTTTCAGCATTCTTTGCCAGCACTACAACTCAAAAGCATCAACTCTTCTTCAGTCTTCCTTATTCATTGTCTAGCTCTCACATGCATATAAGGCGATTGAAAATATCATGGCTTGTGTCAGGTGCACCTTAGTCCTCAAGGAGACATCCTTGCTCCTCAGCACTTGAAAGAGGTCTTTTGCAGCTGACTTGCCCAGTGCTACATCATCTGATGTCCTGACTGCTGCTTCCATTGGCATCAATTATAGAGCCAAACAATGCAAAGTCTTTGACAACTTCTATATTTTTTCCATTTATC
>NW_006921601.1:2334394-2335622 GCF_000298275.1 Orycteropus afer afer | reverse complement strand
AGCCCTCTGGCACAAATGGAAGAAGAAAGAACGGAGCAGGTAGCCGAGATGAAGAAGATGGAGATAGAGCTGGAGCAAGTGTTTGAGAAGGTCAAAGAAAAAGTTCAGAAATTGAAGGACTCTGAAGCTGAGCTCCAGTGGTGTCATGAGCAAATGAAAAAGAATTTGGAAGCACAGCACAAAGAATTGGAGGGAAAATGTCATCAGTCGGAGAATGAGAAAGCAAACTGGGAAGCTCAACAACGTATATTAAGACAACAGAACTCTTCAAGTGGAAAAGAACAAGAAAAAGTGAAAATCTTTTAAACCCTCTATTGACCACCAGTTACGTATTAGTTGCCAATATGCCAGCTTGGACATCAGTGTTTGTTGGATCCATTTGACCAATTTGCACCAGTTTACTTTTATCCATAATGATAGATTTAACAGCATGACAAAAATTACTTTTTGTTGTTCTTGATGGAGATTAAGATGTCCTAAATTGCCTAGGATTATTGTGTACTTAGAAAGTAACAGCTCTAAGTACCTTTCCTACTTATTTTTTAAAAAAAAAAAACAGATGTTTCAATTTAATGCAAGAGAACATTTTACTGTTGTACAATCATATTCTGGTGGTTTGATTGTTTACAGGATATTGCAAAATAGAAGGACTCTGGAAGGTTTTCATTGAGGATAAATTACAATGCAAACTATGCTTCTCTATGATAATTATAAAATGAAAGTTCTATTCAGTGCATCATATACAATAATGTAATTTAGTCTAACACAGTTGACCCTGTTTTTACACTTCCATTGTTTGAAAATACACATGGGGGAAAAAAACATATGCTTACAATGCACCTAGAGCTTTTTTATAACAACCATTTTTGTTTGTTTGTTCTGGATTCTTGAAATATATATTATTCTCATTTAGTACCCTTTTTAGCCAAAATCTTATTACTGCTTCATTTTTGTAATAACGTTTAATTTAGATATTTTCCATATATTGGTCTTGCTAAAATAGAATATAACATCTTTCATATGGTAGGAACCAACAAGGAAATTTCCTTTAACTCCCTTTTTACACTCTATGGAAAGTAGCAGGGGAAAAATGCATTTATAGATCATTTCTAGGAAAAATTGTGAAGTTAATGACCAATCTGTTTCTACCTATGTGCAGTCTCTTTATTTTACTAGAAATGGGAATTATGGCATCTTAAAGGGAAAAAGTCACCATTCTGTATTTGTT
>NW_006921601.1:2330184-2334049 GCF_000298275.1 Orycteropus afer afer | reverse complement strand
GGAAGTAGATTGCCCCATCTTCCTTCTGAGGAGTGGCTGGTGGGTTTGAACCGCCAGCCTTCTGGTTAGCAGTCAAGTGCCTTAGGCACTACACTACCACAGCTCTATTCTGCATTTAGCTGTATTCATATATTGCATGTCTGCATTTTTTGTTTGTATTGTAAAAAATCACATAATAAACAATGTTGTGATGTTAAAGAAAAAAGAAAGAAAGAAATGCCAAGCATGTTCTTCCCTTTTTTCTAACTCTAGGTCTTTGCACGTTTCATTATAATAATTGACTTTGTCTTCCCGAGCTGCTCTTTGAAATCTGCTCAGCTCTTTTATCTTGTCATTTCTTCTATTTGCTTTAGCTACTCTCTGTTCAAGGGCAAGTTTTAGAGTCTCTGCTGACATCCATTTGGGTCTTTTCTTCCTTTCCTGTCTCTTTAATAACCTCTTGCTTTCTTCGTGGATGACGTTCTTGATGTCATTCCACACAATTCCTCTGGTTTTCAGTCATTGGTATTCAATGCATCAAATCTGTTCTTTAGATGGTCTCTAAATTCAGGAGGGATATAATTAAGGTGATATTTTGGCTCTTGTGGACTTATTTTAATTATCTTCAATGTCAACTTTAATTTGCATGTGAGCAGTTGGTGTGTTCCATGGTCAGCTCCTGGCCTTGTTTTGGGTGAAGATATTGAGCTTCTCCATCTCCTCTTGCTACAGACGTAGTCAATCTGATTCCTGTGTACTCCATCTGGCAAAGTCCATGTGTATAGCCATCAGTTGTGTTGTTGATAAAGGGTATTTGCAATGAATAAGTTATTGGTCTTGCCAAATTCTATCACAGGATCTCCAGCGTTATTTCTATTACCAAGGCCATATTTTCCAACTACCAATGATTCTTCTTTTTTTCCAACTTTTGCATTCCAATCAACAGTGATAATCAATACATCTTGATTGCATGTTTGGTCAATTTCAGACTGCAGAAGTTGGTAAAAATCTTCAATTTCCTCATCTTTGGCTTTGGTGGTTGGTGCATATATTTGAATAATAGTAGTATTAACTGATCTTCCTTGCAGGTGTATGGATATCATCCTATCACTGACAGCATTGTACTTCAGGACAGATTTTGAAACATTCTTTGTGAGGATGAATGCCACACCATTCCTCTTCAATCTGTCATTTCTGGCATAGTAGATCATATGGTTGTATGATTCAAAATGGCCAAAACTGGTCCATTTCAGCTCACTAATACCCAGGATATCAATCTTTATGCATTCCATTTCATTTTTGACAACTTCCAATTTTCCTAGGTTCATACTTCATACATTCCTTGTTCTGATTATTAATGGATGATTATTAATGCAGCTGTTTCTTCCCATTTTGAGTCATGCCACATCAGCAAAGGGAGGTCCCAAAAGCTTTACTCCATCCACATCATTAAGGTCAGCTCTATTCTGAGTAGCCAACTCTTCCCCAGTCGTATTTTGAGTGCCTTCTGACCTGAGGGGCTCATCTCTGGCACTATATTGGATAATGTTTCAGGGCTATTCATAAAGTTTCCCAGTAATATATCAGACAGCGTTTCACTGCTATGCATGAGGAAAACTTTATGGAAGGAATATACAGAGTTACTATACAAAAAAAAAAAAATGGTCAATGTTCAACTATTTTAGGGCACAGCATATGATTAAGAACCAATGGCACTGAAGGAAGAAGTTCAAGATTTACCGAAGGAATTGGCAAAAAGGAAGGATCCAGGAACTGACAGAATACTCATTGAGATGTTTCAACAAATGTATGCAGTGTTGCCAGCCCTTACTCCTTTATGGCAGGAAATTTGGAAGTCAACTACCTGGCCAACCAACTGGAAGAAATTCATATTTATACCCCTTCCAAGGAAAGGTGATCCAACAGAATGGGGAAATTATTAAACAATATGATTAATATCACACACAAGTAAAATTTTTCTGAAGATAATTCAAAAACAATTGCAGCAGTATACTGACAGGGAACTTCCAGAAATGCAAGGCAGTTCAGAAGAGGATGTGGAACAAGGGATACCATTGCTAATGTCAGATGGATCTTCACTAAAAACAAAGAATACCAGAAAGATGTCTACCTGTGTTTTATTGACTATGCAAAGGCATGTGACTGTGTGGGTCACAACACATTATGGATAACATTGCAAAGAACAGGGATCCCAGAACACTTAAATATGATCATGCAGATCCTGTACATAGACCAAGAGGCAGTCATTTGAACAAAATAATAGAATATTGCATAGTTTAAAATCAAGAAAGGTATGCATCAGAGCTGCATCATTCACCAGACTTGTTCAATCTGAATGCTGAGCAGATAATCCGAGAAGCTGAACTATATGAAGGAGAATGCAGCATCATAATTGGAGGAAGACTCATTAACAGTCCGCCATATGCAGATGACACAACCTGGCTTGTTAGAAGTAAAGAGGACTTGAAGTACTTACTGATGAAGAACAACAACTTTCAGCATTGATTATATCTCAAAATAAAGAAAACAAAAATCCTCACTACTGAACCAATAAGAAGTATCATGATAAATGAAGAAAAAACTAAAATTGTCAAGGATTTCATTTTAATTGGATCCACAGCCAATGCCATGGAAGCAACAGTTAAGAAATCAAATGAAAAGCTGTCACTTTGAGGACTAAGGTACACTCAACCCAAACCATGGTATTTTCAATTGCCTCATATGTATGCAAAAGTTGGACAATAAATAAGGAAGATCTAAGAATTGATGGCTTTGAATTATGGTGTTAACAAAGAATAGTGAATATACCATGGACTGCCAGAAGAATAAACAAATCTGTCTTGGTAGAAGTACAGCCAGAATGTTCCTTAGAAGAGAGGATGGTGAGAATTCACCTCACATACTTTGGACATGTTATCTGGAGGGACCAGTCCCTGGAGAAGAAGATCATGCTTGGCAAAATAGAGGATCAGCAAAAAGGAAGATGATGTCTTCCGCAATGGGTTCAAACATAGCAACAATCATGAACGTGGCACAGGCCAAGTAGTGTTTCACTCTATTATACATAGGGTCTCTACGAGTCAAAATCGACTCAACGACACCTAACATGGAAATTCTTCACCCAACTTTCTGAAGAACCACCAAACTTTTCCACAGTGGCTGTCCCGTTTTACATTCCTACAGCGATGAATGAGAGTTCCTATTTCTCCACATCCTCATCAGCACCCATTGTTTTCCATTTTTTTAACCATGGACATCTTAGTGGGTATGAAGTTATGTCTCATTGTAGTTTTGATTTGCTTTTCTCTAATGACTAACGAGTTAGAATTGTCTCAACAGCAGTGGATTTGTTTTTTGGGGTAATGACTAATTATGTTGAGCATGTTGTCATGTGTTTGTTAGCCATCTGTATATATTCTTTATATAGATCTATTAAAGTCCTTTGCCATTTATTAATTGGGTTGTCTTTTTGTTATTAAGCTGTAAGAGCTCTTTATTTACTTATTTTTGAATACTAGACCCTTATCAAATATATGGATTGTAAATATTTTCTCCCATTCTGTGGGTTGTCTTTTCATTCTCTTGATACATCAAAGTTTTTTACTTTAATGAAATCCAATTTATCTATTTTATTTTGTTGTTATTGTCGTTGCTTGTGCATTTGCTGTCATATCTAAGAAACTATTGCCAAATCCAGGGTCATAATAATTTACCCATGTGTTTTCTTTGAAGAGTTTTATGGCTCTAGTACTTTTACTTAGGTCTTTGATTCATGTTGAGGTAATTTTGTGAGTCTAACTTCATTCTTTTGCATGTGGATATCCAGTTGTCTCAGTACCACTTGGTTTACATCATTTTTTAATGG
>NW_006921601.1:2307240-2329739 GCF_000298275.1 Orycteropus afer afer | reverse complement strand
GCCAGGGAAGAATTGTAACATTTCCAGGTGGCCCTAGGCAACAGCCACCTGATAGCACTCAATGTTACTGTTATTTCTAATATAATCTAAAGGGTTTGTTCTGTTGGAAAAGATGTGAACCAGGGCATGCTCTCCTGGGAACAACCTTCCTAATGGTTCTGTTTTCTTTAGTGCTTTCCCTCTGAACCATAGGAACTATCATATTTAGTTTGTCCTCTACATTGTGACTCTCAGAAATGTGCCACCATGAACCTCCTTCAAGGAAGAACTTGCTGCCCAGCTGAGGGAAGCAAAATGAGTAGCCAGTCCTCAGCTGTCAGATCCTTCAGTCAGCCTTAACTGCTATGGTAGTTAAGGTGGTTGTCAAATTGGCTGGGCCTGGTTGAGTGACTGGGCAGCTGGAGGTAGTTATTCCCCATGATGAGGCTGACAATCAACTCCATGGTGGAATCTCCTGGAGCAGCTGAGTAGCTGCCTTAGGGATGTGGTCTGTTCCCCATTTATAAGGAGAAGCTTTGGGATTGGTCTCTAGCCTTTTGGCATGCTTGAATCCTGCACGTAGCCAAGTTGTTGTTCAACAGCCTGCCATGCCCTGCCAATCTTGGGACTTATCCGGACTTGAATTAGTGGCCTGTCATGTTGTTTTGTAACATTGGGACTGTGCCTTTTTGTCAACCTTGGGCTTGTCAGCCTCAGCAGCCAGCAGCTGTCTGAGTAAAGAAAAGCCTTCAGCTTCACTGGGCTGGGAGCTGGAGACAGAGCTGAAGCCCAAGACTGAGGTGCTTTCACCCAGCCCCTAGAGCCTGGCACTTTGAACTTGGACTTAAAGCCTCCAAAATTGTAAGAGAAGAAACTTCTGTTTGTCCAAGCCGTTCCATCTGTGGTATATTCCTGTCAGAGCAGTACTAGGTAACCAGAACAACTGCAAAGAGTGCCTTCACCAGAGGTCATGCCTTTCCTCGGGCAGCCTGCACCAGATGACTGAGTGAAGCAGAATATAAAGACTCAGTCATTTTTGCCCAGCAAAGAATGTTCTGATGGGCTGCACTAACTCAGGAGCTCCTTACTGGGTTGATGAAGGCTCTGAAGGGTCTACATCACAATTAAACTTCATCTTCTGCCCAATACTGCTTCCTCCTTCTTTCACAGGTGTTGATCCTTAATAAACATCTTGTACCCACATGTTTTAGCATATGTTTCTGAAGAAACCAATCTGTGACATCTTTTCAAGGATTTAGTAAAAAGACTGCTACATCCAAACAGATTTGAGCAATGAGGTCATGAAGAATAAAGAAACACTGCAAAAAGGAAGTAAGGGCTGTGGAATATTCTCCTCTTCCCAACACCTGTAGGAAGAGAGCAATATCCTTTCAAAGGGTAAGAGAATGCAGGCCTTCCAGAAATGACCAGCAGGCAGGAAAAGTGAACAGTGGCCCCAGCCCTGTGGAGGAACATTAGACACAGAAGCCAGATGGGGAACTCGTTGTTGTGGTTATGTGCCGTCAAGTCGGCCCCGACTCATAGTGACCCCTCCTTGGGTTGCTGAGGTAGTATCACTACTTGCCCAACCTTCCTTCCGAGGAGTGGCTGGTGGGTTTGAGCCGCCAGCCTTCCGGTTTGCAGTCAAGTGCCTTAGGTACTATGCTATCAGAGCTCCCGGGGAACTCATTAGTCAGTTATAATTAAAAAAGAGAAAACCAGAGGCTGGAACAAAAGGAGAGGTAAAACTGATGAATACAGCAAAAAAATAGCTATTTTTTTTTTTTTCACATGGCCTTGGAGGTAGGAGCAGGAAGAATGGGGAGAAGGGAGGCAGCGAAGCTTTGCAAATGCATTCATTAAGAGAAAATGATAGTTAAACTGAGCCAAACCAACAAGCCGTGGCTTGATCCCATGTGCTCTGGGCTGGAATTATTCTGACAGTGAAAGCTTTATCATCCTGGGTAGTAGAGAGGCACCTATGGATTAAAATGAAGGAGGGGGGAGCACTTTTATCTGCCAAGTTAAGTGTATAAAGTTTATCCAAAGTCTTTCTTATCTCAAACCAAAAAGCGTCTACTTATTCTGGATCTCACAAAGAAACCAGGACACTGGAATCCTAATGCAGGCTTTACAGATACAGAATGGTAGTTTCTAGAGAAACTACTGGTATTAGTAAGACCACCACAGACCTTCTCAAGCACAGATTTTCCTCTTTTTCTGTCTCTCATTCTAACTATAGCTATTCTCCTTATAACTTCCCATCTTATTTCTGAGGTCAATCTCCTGGTTTTGGGTTGAGGCTACACGCAACTTGCAAGTCCTTCTCTCACCACCAGATGGTAGGAAAGAGCTTTATCAGGATAAAGACTTCTGCTCAGTTTTTCAATCTGTTTTAGCAACACCTCTGATGGGGCAATCTACTTCCGTAGTGACACTGCCTCAGAAACCCAAGGAGGGGTCGCTATGAGTCGGGTCCGACTCGATGGCACATAACAACAACAAAAGACACTAGTAGCAATCCCTGCCATCAAAAACATCTCTGAAGCTTGCCAAATGTTCCTGGGGCATTTAAGTCACCCGTGGTTGAGAACCACTATGCAATGAGACCCTGAAGTGTTTTGAATAGGAAAAAGCAAATCAGATTTTGATGGAATTTTGAAAAAGCATCATTTGTTCTTTTGTAAAAATAACATTTATTCATTGAAAAAATGCAAAATTATGGAGAAACATTTTAAAAATTTAAACACACAAAATCCCACCACCCAGATTAACTCCTGCAATTACGTTAATGACCATCCTTCCAGACATTGACGTAAATATATACAATTTTGTATAGATGGCATCATTGTATACATGCTGTCCTGTAATCTCTATTTCCACTCAAAATCTACCATGGTCACCTTCCTAGGTCAGCAAATATCAGTCAATTTTAATCATTTTAATACCTGCGTTATATTCCTTTGTATTTCATTAACCAAGTCCCTTATTATTAAGCATCCAGCATCTTAAATTTTCAGTATTATAAATAGCACTACAATTAACATCTCTGAACATGTATCTTTGCACAGGTTGGTAGAATTCTCGCCTTCCATGCAGGACACTCAGGTTCCATTCCCAGGCAATACACCCGTCTGTCAATGGGGGTTTCCATGCTGTTATGATGTTGAACAGGTTTCACTGGAATTTCCAAACTAAGACAGAGTAGAGATAACAGCCTGGTGATCTACTTCTGAAAAGCAGGTAATGAAACTTTACAGATCACAACAATCTGATCCATAACCAATCATAAGGATGGGCAGTGTTGCATTCCATTCTGCCTAGGGTTGCCAGAGTCAAGGGTCAACAATCTTCTGACAGGTATAACGTGTAACCGAATTAGTTTCTAATTTCTGTTAGAAAACAATCACCACAAACTTAGTAGTTTAAAACAACACAGATTTATTATTTTGCAGTTTAGGGATGAGAAGTCCAAACTTGGGTCTTGTAAGGCAAAAATCAAAATGTCAGCACAGCTGCATTCCTTTTGAAGGCTCTAGGGAAGAATATGTTTCCTTGAGTTTTCCAGTCCCTAGAAATTGCCCACATTCCTTGGTTCACTGGCCCTCTTCCACCTTCAAAGCCAGAAATGGCCAATCATGTCCTTCTCATGCTGCATCACTGTAACTCTGATCTTCTGCCTCCCTCTTATAAGGACCCTTGTGATTACACTGGGCCTAACTTATCACCATCTCAAAATCCTTAATCCTTAATTTAATCACAGCTACAAAGTGCCTTTGGCTACTTAAGGTAAAATATTCACAGGTTCCAGAGATTAGAAAGGACATTTTTGGAGACCATTATTCATCATACTACATCCATGCAACGAGAAATAACTCTCAATTAGCCAGAAGTCTACAAAAGATATGGCTAATTTTTTTTTTTAATTTTTATCATACCTCAACACCAAATATCTCACTAATTGTACCTCTGCATGGTACATCTCTTTCTCTGTGACCTTTCACTGTTGTTATTAAGTGCCACCGAGTAGGTTCCAACTCATAGCAACCCTATATACAACAGAACAAAACACTGCCCTGCCCTGCGCCATCCTCACAATCATTGTTATGTTTGAGCTTACTATTGCAGCCACTATGTTAATACATCTCATTGAGGGTCTTCCTTTTGTTCACTGACCCTCTATTTTACCAAACACGATGTCCTTTTCCAGGTGCTGTTCCCTCCTGATAACACGTTCAAATGAAGTCTCTCCATTCTTGCTTCTAAGAAGTGTTCTCACTGCACTTCTTCCAAGATAGATTTGTTCATTCTTCTGGCCAACCCAAAAAAAACCAAACCCACTGCCATCAAGTTGTTTCCGACTCATAGCAACCCCTCCTTGGGTTTCCGAGGCCAAATCTCTGAGAGTAAATTGCCCAATCTTCCTTCCAAGGCTGGTGGGTTTGAATCGCCAGCCTTCTGGTTAGCAGTCAAATGCCTTAGGTACTATGCCACCTATTTTTTGCCAATACCATAATTCAAAGGCATCAATTCTTCAGACTTCTTTATTCATTGTTCAGCCTGGACATGCATATGAGGCTATTGGAAATATTATGGCTTGTATCAGGTACATCTTAGTCCTCAAAGTGACATCTTTGCTTTTTAACACTTTAAAGAGGCCTTTTGCTGCAGATTTGCCCAATGCAGTAAGTCGTTTGATCTCCTGACTGCTGTTTCCATGAGCTTTTCACTACTTAGTCCAAATATCTGTCAAATGAAAGAAAATGAAAAGGATAAACAATCATTCTAAGTAAAGGTGAAATCATCAAGGAACACAGATTTTAAAAAATCAAAGTTCCTTTTTTAAAATATATTTAAAAAAAAAAAATTATTGAGATCAACCCTGAGAGACCAAAAGGGTAGAATTTGTACAGAGATAGCTCAGAGGACAGGAATGCATAGGAAAGAAGGACACAGGGAAAAGGTAACCACAGGGGAAAGAGAGCTGTTACATTGTGAGGATTGCAATCAACATCCTGAAACAAATGTGTATGAAGTGTTGAATGAAAAACTAATTTGCTCTGTAAACTTTCACCCAAATCAAAATTTAAAAACAAAAGAAAACACCTCGTATTGAGAGACTTCTAAACAGAAAAAGCACATTCCCAGCTCAGTGGGGTAGGAGAGGGAAAAGGCAGTGGGAAGCATGAGTCAGAAACCCTCCCTGACCTTGTAGGACCTTAAAATCTCAACAGCGGGCATCCCATTTTAGTAATAATACAAGGAAAGGAAGCAGGGAAGGGAAATAATACCACTTGAAGAGAGTAAGGCAATGGGAAATAGCTAGCCACCAACTCCAGGTGAAACATCACCATCACGGGTTATGCAGATTTCTATCCCAAACTCCATGTCCCTTTTACAGACCTATCTACCTCAACTTTAGTTGCATATAGATCAGAAATTTATTTTCCTAAATTCAATACTGCTTACAAGGTGTCTTAGGCTGGGTCCTCTAGAGAAGCAAAACCAGTGAAACTTATGTATGTGTGTATAGAGACAGATTTTATCTCAAGGAAACGGATCACACAGTTGTAGAGACTGGCAAGACCCAAGTCCATGTGTCAGATGTCAGCTGAAGGCTTCTCCCAATTCATATAGCCACAGGTACTGATGAACCCAAAACTGGCAGGTCAGACAGCAGGGTGCTGGCTCAAGTCCCAAGAACCAGAGGTCCCATGATGAGAACTAGATGCAGGATCCAGAGCAAGCAAAAAGCTTAAGAGCCCTAACCTGAGGGTAAAAATAGTATCAAGAGTGAGCCAGTCCCCATGATATTGCTATACATTGCAGATTTTCAGGATAGAAACTAGAAGTTGGCTTGGGGTCCCATCAAATATTTCCCATCATCAATTCTTCATTGAACATTTGTTCAGCTCCCTGTAATGACTCCCAACACACTGCTTAATGGAGGCTTTAGTAACTTAAGATGAAGGCATTCAGGTATCCTCTGCAATGGTAGAGGCAGGTCCAACCTCCTTCTCCCAACAGAAGCTGTGGACAAAAACTCTTCAAAAGGTTGGGATCTTACTTCTTCAGCTGCCTCTCAGAACACTGTTTGGGATCACCTCCCCTGACAAACTGACTACAGTCACTACCAACACTTCCTCAGGGGTCAACTTAAACTCTCATCAGAGTTACTACCAGTACTGGCTCAGCCAGAATACTCAGTTCCATACTAAGCACCTTCCCTGGAAGCTCTATTGGACACTCAGAACAAGCCAGCATATGAAGGGGTATGATGGCTATGCAGGCATAGGAGGTTATAGGTGTAAGGGGGTGCATTGTCTGTAAAGAACTTAAAAACAGTAATAAAACCTGCTAAATGTCAATCTGATTTTTATGATCATCTTGCACAGCAATTCTAAAAATGTTAGTGATATAATTACACCTTCCCCAAAAAATCTTTTGCTAGTCAAAGTTCTAAGCACTTTTTATGGTTATTGTTGAGTTATAATAACATACATGCAGTTTCAAATTATCACTTATTTTTTAAAACTTATCCACTAAAAAATATTTTATTCTACATGGAAGGAAATGTGGAGCACTACCAGTTATACAATCAAATTCAGCTATATTTTATTTGATGGTAAATTCATAACAATTTGTAATCTTTCAAGCTCACTTCAGGTACATTTTGTGTCTCCAACTCCTGTGGTATGACATATTCCTGCTTTTAAAATAGTAGACTTAAATAATATTCTATAGGATTTTTTTTTTAATGTGAAGTTTCAAATAAGGGCAATCAGACACAAAAATATTTTCAAAGAGCCAGAATAAGTCTTGAACAATGTACAATAAAACACCAAGGTTAAGATGAAGTGAACTGGAGAAATCTTTTTTTAATAACTTAAAGTAGTGAAAGGTTACAGAGAAAGAAATGTACCAGGCAGAAGTACAATTATTTGGTGTTGAGTTGTGATGAACTAAGAAGCAGTGTCCTTCATGTGAAAGAAATTTTTCAAAATTAAAATTTATAAAAAGTGTTCTTTGGTCACCTATGTGTCAAGACAAGGTGACAAATCTAACTATACTTTCTGCTGAATATGAACATGTGAAGAGGAGGAATTTTGAAAGTCATCGACAAATTTGCAGACTATGGTCGCATGATCCTTTGAAGCAAGTATGGGGAGACATCAGTTCGCTTACTGTGGACATAGCATCAGGAAAGACCAATCACTAGAAGAGTATATGTTTGATAAACGAGAGCCTCAAGGAAAACCCTCCATGAGCTGGACTGACAAAAACAGCCTCAACAATGGACTCAATATATCAAAGACGATGGCACAAAACTGGGAAATATTTTGATGGCAACTAACAAGAAGGCTTGCAAAAATTAACTATAGTTTTCATTCATTACTTCAACACAATTTTTTTTTCAAAACTACGTAGATGTAACTTAAAAGTATTAATCCATTAGTTTTTCTTTCAGTACTGTAATTTTTCTTTAACTGGGATAATTACATGTACTTAGCCTAAGGCATTTGACTGCTAACCAGAAAGCTGGCGGTTCAAACCCACCAGCCACTCCTCGCAAGGAAGGTTAGGCAATCTTCCTCCGTTGTGATATCGCCTCGGAAACCCAAGAAGGGGATCCGACTCGACGGCAGTGAGTCTGGTTTTTTGGTTTGAGTTCAAGAAAAGAAAATTCTCACTATCTGCATTCTTTTCTGGGAACCATTATTATACGTTTTCGGAAAAAAAAAAAATATTTTAAAAATGATGCGCTCACACACGCCAGTTCGCTACTGCCCCGAACCAGGCAAGGTGTCCACTTTGGGAGCCCAGAGGACCCCAGGCGCCTTTCCCCTCGGATACTCACTTTCCCAGCAGGCTCCGCGGCGGAGAGTCCCAGCACCCTAAGTGTCACTAGACAGCTAGCGCAGCACAAAAGAAACCTAAAGGGTGGCTTATTCCACACTAGGGGGCGCCTCGTTCCTCCGTCAGGGCAAGGAGTACTAGTGGGCCCAGAGACTCACCCAGGCCACCAGCTCTGGAAAAGGTTAACACCCCTTCTCCGCCCTCCCCCAGGTTGCCAACGAGGCAGTGTCTGATGCTCATGCGCAAACACGTTTACCACGCACCTGGCTACAGCGCATGCGTCCTCTGAAATTCGCGTTTCCAGCTAGTCTATTCTGAAGAATTTCCAGTTCCGGCCTTAAAGGGGGCGGGGAGAAGCTCGGAAGATGAGGTTGTCAGTCGCAGCCGCCATCTCCCATGGCCGCGTGTTCCGCCGCTTGGGCCTTGGTCCTGAATCCCGTATTCACCTGTTGCGAAACTTGCTTACGGGACTGGTGCGGCACGAACGCATCGAGGCGTCATGGGCGCGCGTGGACGAGATGAGAGGCTATGCGGAGAAGGTGAAGGGTGGGGCTACGCAAGGTGGTGGCGGACGGAAACCCCTAGACCACCGCGCGGGTCTGGCCTCAGGGGGGCGGGATCCCTCCGGATTTGGGGAGGGAATGGAACAGTCCGTGAGCCCTGCCCAAATTCTGAATCCTTTAGAACCCTGAGCTGAATCCACTTTTCCAATACCTCAAGTGGAGGTCTGGTTAAGGGTGGGTTAAATTAGATGCTTTGCTAATGGAATGGAGGGGTTGCATTGGAGCATTAGAGGAATAATTAAATTGGCGCCTCATTTCATGCTTGAATTGGATCGGTAATAATATGTTCTCGCAGCTCATCGACTATGGAAAGCTGGGAGACACCAACGAACGAGCTATGCGCATGGCTGACTTCTGGCTTACGGTGAGTTCCTCTTATCTGTCTCCTAAATTGCACTCTTTGCCTCCTTAGGGCGGGGATTTATTGGTGGAGGGGAATGTCAGAGTTAAGCTAGGGCACTTACTGCTGGGCGGGTATTGTGAACTAAATCAGAAATGTTCCTAAATTTGTTAAATTCGAATGTGAATCTGAATCTCCGCTACTGCTGTAACTCTTCCGTCTGTGTAACTTTGCCACTACCAGATTGAGGGTGGGGGGGTTGGATCTTATCTTTGGCCGTGGCTGAAAGTTAACTGCCTCTGCAATGGCTCTCTTCTTAATAACCCTTCCCTTCTAGGAGAAGGATTTGATCCCAAAGCTATTTAAAGTTCTGGCCCCTCGGTACCAAGCTCAACGTGGGGGCTACACGAGAATGCTGCAGATCCCAAATCGGAGTGAGCAAGATCGGGCCAAGATGGCAGTGATCGAGTATAAAGGAAACTGCCTCCCACCCCTGCCATTGCCTCGCAGAGACAGCAACCTTACAATCCTAAACCAACTGATCCAGGGGCTGCGCCAAGACCAGAAGAAGAAAGCTGGTATCCACAGCTCCCACACAACTAAAACACCAGGGATTTAGCTGGTACTGAAGTACCCTCTTCAGTGCCAAGTTCACAAGCCTTTGGAATTCTCTTAATCTCTGAGAAGAACTGAAGCTAGAGTTATAATACTTACTGGGGCCCAGCCCTTCTGGGGAGTCAGATGGCCCTCTTTCTGCAGAACAGATAAAACCTCTCATATGAGTATATGTAAATTGATTGTTATATTCTTCCCATGGAATTTCTGAAGAATGAGAACTATTCAAATGCTCCATCTACCTGAAATAGAAAATTCACCATTCATGTTTTTGGTTCTTAGATCTATGTTATGTTTGCCTAGAAGTTTTGTTTTTCTTATTGCCAGGTGGGGTATGTATCCTGTAATTCCAAACTGTCCCTTAAAGGTCATTGGGTTTTAACCTCTAGCATAGAGACTGAGTTACTGAGGTTTCTTAGAGAAAGATTACTTCCTGACGGGTGGGAAAGTGAATATCTAGAAGTAAACCTCTAACTGTGGTTTTCTAAGAACCTGTAGGAGACATTGCAACCATATTTCTATAGACAGGATCACATATTACCCTCGTGTCCTCCCCTCAAGGAGTGAATGGGCCTTGGAGGAAAGGATCTTAGAACTCAGATGTATCTCCTCCCCCATCCAGGGGCTGGAGGCATTCAGCAGAGGATGCCAGATTCCAGGATGAGTTCTTTCCTCTTGGAGGGAGGAGGGGGTTGAGGTGGGAAGATTAGGAAATTAAACCTCCTGGGAATTTCCTGGAAGTTTTTATTGTTAAACCTGGGCCTGACTGGGAACTCAGAAAAGGGAAATCCGGCTTCAGAATGGCCAGGGCATGTGAGAAGCAGAGAGCTCTTTTATAGTCACTAATTATTGTGAAACCAGGCTTAACCCAGGCAATCTGCCCAACTCTCAAGCTTAGAGGCTTGACTTGGTAGTTATAGGAAGACTTAAAAGAGGTGTTACCACTAGCTTGAACACTTGATAGCAGGGCCTGGCAGTTGCTGTATTCTTAGTATATTAGGAAGAAGAGGTTTTTTTCTTAGGCTGGGCCTTCAGAGTTTATTTTGTCTGAGATGTAAAGGTAGGGGTAAGGGATCAGTGGTCTTAAAGGTAAACAAGATCTTCAGTGACAGAATTGTTTCTGTGCCATTTTACCACAGCCGCTAACCTGACTCACCTGCTCCGAACAGTGTTCTCTTGTCTTACCCCCTCCTCTTCAGTTTATCCTTCACTCTACTGCCAGAAATTTGTTTCTGGCATATTTTGAGTGACATACAGGAGACACTCAAAACATCTGTTGAATAAACCTACAGTTCTGTGTACCAGAAATTTTATTAATCTAGTCTGTGAATTGCAGATTTTCATCTCAGTAGAATGTGCCCCCAAGTCCACCTAAGCACCTGTTATAAATTCCAAATCTTTTTACCTCATTTCTGAGGTTTTCTGTCTCGGGCTGCAGTTCATTTCCGCAGAGTTGACAGTGATGTTCACTCCCTTCTCAAGAGAAACACTCTAGCCTCAAGATCAATAACAGATAAGTCCTAGTATCCACAGCAGACACAACTAGATAAACCAGGGACTCTTTCCTTATACTTAGCTTCCACAGTTGAATACTGAGTTGGGTTGATTTTATTTGTACAACGTTTTTCTCAAATCCACAGTCACCTTTCTACTACCACAATCTGACATGAGGACACACCTATGCCAGCTTACTGCAGCAGCCTCCTAATTTGCCTCCCTCCACACTACAGCCATAGTGATAGAAATCTGATCATCTCAGTTCCTTGATCACCAGTGGCTCCTCATTTCTTGCATGCAGAATCTATCTTCCTTACCATGACTTCTGTCTCTGATCAGGCATTTGTCTGCTCATTATTTCCCTTGCCTTGAGGCTCCAGAAGCCTAGAAGTCCTTGTTTTGGCTGTTTGCTGTGCGTAGCTCCCCTTACCACTTTTTCTTCATACTGTCCCTACCACCTAGAGAGTACTTCCCCTTTTAGCTACCTAACTTTGGCATCTTCTGGGTGGTTACTCTGACCATCCCCATACCTAACTTCATTACTTTGTCGACCTAGGTGTCTCTACAATGCTTCCACAATACACTGAACTTACTGCATTGCATTACAGTGAGTGGTTCCCAGAAATAAACCAGATTCACCTAAAGCAGTCAGGGTATTTCCATTCTCTTGCACTGATGGGCTGAGGAATAGATAGGCCAAAACAAATTTGGGCCAGTGAGAATCCAGACTATATTCTGCATAACAGTAGGTAGTGTATAATTCTAAGGGTCACTGGGGAACTGACTAGGCTGAAGCTGACGCTAAGAATGTCTAATTAGAAAAACTGAAACTGAACCCTTGACAATTGTCAAAAGTATGGTGCCAAAAGCTCCCAAACTGGAATCCCAAGTATCTTGAATAATCTTTAGCTATTACTCCCATTTGAGCCTGGGTCTTCTGTTAATTGCCACCAAAAATAATCTGTTAGGTGCCTTCGGGTCAGCTCTATACATAGCAGCCCTATATACCAAAATAAAACGCTGCCCAATCCTATGGCATCCTCACGGGCTTTGCTAACTTGAGCCCGTTGTTGCAGCCACTGTGTCCATCTCATTGAGAGTCCTTTTTGACTGACACTCTGCTTTACCAAGCACGATGTCCTCCAGGGATTATTCCCTTCTGACAACATGGTCAAAGTTGGTGAGACAAAGTCTAGCCATTCTTGCTTCGAAGAAGCAATCCAACTGTACTTAATTTTTTCTGAGACACTTGTGTTTGTTCTTCTAGCAGTCCATGGTATTTTCAATATTAGCCAACACCATAATTCAAGTGTATCAGTCAATTCTTCAGTCTTCCTTATTCATTGTCCAACTTTCACCTGCATATGAGGTTACTGAAAATACCACAGCCTGGGTCAGGTGCACCTTAGTCTTCAAAGTGATTTCTTTGCTCCTTAAGGCTTTAAAGAGATCTTTTGCAGCAGATTTGTGCACCACAATATATTTGATTTCCTGACTGCTGCTTCCATGAGGGTTGATTGTGGGCCCAAGTAAAACGACTACTTGGCTTAAGCCCTGTTACCCACAGCAGACACAACTAGACAAACCAGGGACTCTTTCCTTATCCTTAGCTTCCACAGTTGAATTACAAGGTTGGGTTGGTTTTATTTCTATAATGTCTTTCACAAATCTGCAGTCACCTTTCTACTACCACAGGCTGACACTAGAACACATCTGTACCAGCTTACTGCAACGGCATCCTAATTTGCCTGCCTCCACACAACAGCCCTAGGGATAGACGCATTGTTTTCTCCATTTATTGTGATGTTGCTTATTGGTCCAGTTGTGAGGATTTTTGTTTTCTTTATGTTGATGTGTAATCCATATTGAAGACTATTCTCTGGTCTTCATCAGTAAGTGCTTCAAGTCATCTTTATTTTCAGCAAGCAAATGTTCATCTGCATATCACAGGTTGTTAATGAGTCTTCCTTCAGTCCTGATGCCGGTTTTTCATGTAGTCCAGCGTCTCAGATTATTTGCTCAGCATACAGATTGAGTAAGTATGGTAAAAGGATACAACCCTGACACACACCTTTCTGACTTGAAACCATGCAGTGTCCCCTTGTTCTATTTGAATGACCGCCTCTTGGTCTATGTACAGTTTCCTCATGAACACAATTAAGTGCTCTGGAATTCCCATTCTTTGCAATGTTACCCATAATGTGTTATGATCTACACAGTCAAATGCCTTTGCATAGTCAATAAATACAAGTCAACATCTTTCTGATTATTTCCTTTCAGCCAAGATCCATCTGACATCTGATACATTCTTTTATGTATCTTTGAACCTTCATACTAGCTTCTCTCAAATTTTTTTATGACCCACAGATCCAAAAACATTTTATATCAGGACATAATATTCACACATATGTAGTTAAACAAAATTTTTACAAAATGTTACTTTCAAAAATATGCTGCACATTATTATTTTTTTAACTCTATTTATAGTTCACTTTTTAAAAATGCTGTTCCTAATTTACTAAACTGATTTTACAATTCCTTAGTGGGTTCCAACCTGCTCTTTGAAAAACACTAATTTCAATCAGTGTTTTAGTTGCTCACCATTGCCCTCATTGGATATAATTCATACTTCTTAGTATGACACACAGGCCCTCTATAGCCTGTTCCCAACCACCTCCTCAGCCCCTTCTTCCATTGTCCCTTTACAGGAAACTACTTGTTACTCTGTGAAGATACATCTTTGGGTATGAAGTTCACCCTTTTATAGTATTTTCTCTCAAGACCTACCTGTCATTCAACTCTCACTTTCAAAATGTCATTTTTTTGAGGCATTCTCTAAACTGCACATCACCCTCCAATCTGGGCTAGATCCTCTCCTATGTGCTATCATAACCCACTGGATAGCATACACCTATCCAAAAATTTATCACACTGTACAATAATTGCCTGTGCCTAAGGCACTTGACTGCTAACCAGAAGGCTGCTGGTTCAATCCCACCAGTCACTCCTTGGAAGGACATTTGGGCAATCTACTTCCGTAGTGTACTGCCTTGGAAACCCAAGGAGGGGTCACATGAATTGAATCCGACTTGACGGCACATAACAACAACAACAATCACTCAACTGGACTTCTGAAGCCAGTGACTGAGACTCTATTCCTAGCATAGGGCTTGAAAAATTATGGATGATAGATAGTATGTGTATTAAAGGAGGAGTAAGCTACATGTTACCTGTGCAACATTCACCTCTAGCTGGGCTTAATAATAAGCATGGTACTATGTGCAGGGACAATGTTATGCTGCACTGCTGAGTATACCAAGGTGAAAGAAATAGACTTCTTCCTCTCCAGGGATTTACATGCTAACAGTGATTATCAAGAATGTAAGAATATCTCTTAATGCATTTCCCACACATTACATATTCTAATTTCCTGGAGTATTTTTAACCAACCTACAGATAGAAAACACATTTCCCAAGACACCCAAAAACTGGAATGATGCAGCTTTTATGGAGTATTCACTGAATTCCTCAGACAAAGCTAGGCACTTTTCCGGTGGTCCAATTTCACTGAACATCCTTCATTATAACAATGACCTAATTATACTGTTCAGCACCCATCCCTAGATAGTGACCTCCTTGAGGGCAAGGGATGCATCTAATTTCACCTCTGCCACCCCCCAGCAGAGAACATGGGACAAAAGAGGCATTTATAAATGAATGAATCAATGCATATGTTGTACTGACTTCTTCAACCTAGCTCTACATTTTGGGCTCACTAACTCCTCCCTTCCCCTGTTTCCTCTTACTTCATCTGAAAAAGAACTTCCTGCAAAGCTGATTCCCCATTGTTCTTGGACTGGGTAATGTCTGTACCCTGAAACTTTCCTCTCCGTACTTTTAAATGATTTGGCATAGTGTAGCTATCCTCTGATGCTGGGACATGAATTAATCCAAGATGCCCCATAATAGAAATGGTCTGTGGGCTTACATGTTGAGAAATGAGTTTCTCAAATTTTGCATTATGCTCCACAGTATCTCTGTCTCTCTCTTTTTTTTTTTTTTTAAGTTTTTATTGTGATTTGGGTGAAAGTTTACAGAGCAAATTCATTTTCCTTATAGCACTCCACATACACTGTCTCATTACATTGACTGCAATCTCCCACAGTACAACAGCTCTCTTCCCACTTCCTCCCCATAGTTAACCTCTTCCCTGTGTTCTCTTCCATGCATTCCTGCCCCCTGAAGTGTCTCCCTGTGCGTACACAGCCCTTCTGTTCTCCCATGATTCATCTCTCCAAGGCATGTATCTACCTAATGTAAATATTCAGCTCATATGCCTGTTTGGCTAGAAGCCACAGGAGTGAGTTCAATTCCAGACCTGAAGGGCAGCTAGGGGCCATAGTCTCAGCAGTTTCATTACACTCTATCAGACCAGCAAACGTGGTCCCTTTTAAAAAAAAAAAAGAAGATTTTGTGTTTTGTTCTACATTGTTCTCCCACTCTATCCAAGATCTCCTACATAGATTCCTCTCCAAGTGGTTGAGAGTGTTAGCCAGCACCATCTAGTTCTGGTCTCATAGTCATATAGGCTGAGGATCACATGGTCTGCCAGTCCCTTGGACTAATTGTTTCCATGCATCTTTGGTTTTCTTTGTTCTGGACAAGGAGAGACCCATCGTTGCATCTAGATGGCTGCTTGCAGGCTTTTAAGATCCCAGTTGTTACTCACCAAAGTAGGACGTGGAACAATGTTTTTGTGTAGTATGTTATGCCAATTAAGCTTGATGTCCACAGTATATCTTTAATATAAAAATAATTATTTTAGTTCTTACAAGTTAAATTATTTTATACATACACATACACACACAGTGTTACTCTAGGAAAATGAGCCTTGTTTACACTGTGGCTTCACATGCCTTGGCACACCACTCTGTACCCCACTATTGGAGCACAGCATTAAAGGAGTTCTACTATTTACTTCAAGGAGATGAAAATGCAAAAGTTGTACCTACGATGTCACTGAAACTTAATGACATTTCCCTGGCTTAATTTCTAACTTCTTTTCCTTAGATTAAAGGAGCTCTGGAACTATACTGCTTAAGGCATATGGCTGCTAATCAGAAGGTCAGTGGTTCAAACCCACCAGCCACTCCACAGAAGAAAGATGGAGTAGTCTGCTTCAGTAAACATTTAATCTTGGAGGCCCAGTGGGGGTTGCTATGAATCAGAATCTACTTGATGGCAATGAATTTGGGGTTGTTCTTTGTTTTGTTTTGTTTTAAAATTGTTTCAGAAGCTTTCCTACTATCACCATCTTTTATCCCAGAAGGAATTAAAAAGGAGATAGTTTAGTTTTGTATTTTCTGAGTTTGAGATGCCTGGGAGCATCTGGAAGTCAGGGAAAAGAGATCTTTGCTGGGAAAGCAGATTTGGGAGTTGTCACCAACTGAAGCTAAGGAAATGGATGGGGTGAGTCAGCAAGTATATGTAGAGGAAGAGGAGCCTGAGGTCAGATATTAGCGGGCAGACAGGATACAGATCCTATGAGGAAGACTGAGAGATTGCCTTTAAGAGAGGAAAGCGAACCTGCAGGATTCATCATGATACCTGGCATAATTTCATCCTTGTACATTTGATAAACAATTATCAAATGAATTTAGCAAGCATAATTTTCTCCATTCAAAGCACTGCTAGTATAGAGAATACAGGAATGACTAGGACTCCTCCAGGGCCCAACAGGCAAGTTGAAGTGACAGATCATAAACAAATAATTATAATGTAGTAAGACAGGCACTCATGCACGTGAGATATTCTGGACTACCAAAAAGGAAGCATTCAATACAGAACTCAGAAAAGACTTCTCAGAGGAAGAAATACTTTGGCTGAATCTTGAAGAATGAGTAGGAAATCATCAAACACTTGGGAGAGAATCAGTTGGGAGGGCATTCTAAGCAACAAGCTCTGCAGGTATATATGCACTGAATTATGAAACTGGAGTGGTTGAGAAATTCCAAGTAAGTAATTTGGTACAGCTGGGACTTAGTATTTGAGGCAAAAGAGGAAATGAAGCAGGAAAACCAGTGCAGATCAGGTTACAAAGGGCCCTGTAAGACATGATAAAGTGTTTGGATTTTATCCTGAGGACTAGGGGAAGCCACTGAAGGATTTTTAAATGGAGAGAAAAGAGATCAGATGCACATTCAGAAAGGTCATTCTTACACTGGGTTGGAACATAGGTTAAAGGGGCAAGATTGAAAGCAAGGAAACCAAGTAGAAGGCTAGATGAGCAATCTAAGGAGAGTTGATGGTAGGCTTAAATTAGGCCAGGGCAGGAGGGATGGCAAGAAGCTGACAGATCAAATAGCTATAAAGGAAGTAGACTCAACTAGATTCTGTGTGTGATTACATGAGGTAGAGGAACAATTGAAGAGTCAAGGATGACACCAAGTTTCCTCTTAGGACAGTTGGGTGGAATAATTCCATTCACAAAGGATGAGGAAAGCAGAGAAGGAGATCTGGGATTGTAGTGATGAATTTGGTTGTAGACATATTCATGTTAAGATGCTGTCTTATTAATTGTTGATCTGGAGCTCACAGGATATATGTGAGCTAGTGATACAGATTTGAGGCTTATCCATACACATAAGGGAATTTAAGAAATTGGACTAGATGAGATTTCTGAGCCGAAGGATACAAAGAAAGAGGAAAGACAGCTTAGGATACAGCCAATAAAGAGCCACACAGAGGAAGATGAACTCCCTGAAGGGGTTGAAAAGAAGGAGTACAACTGGAACATGGGGGTCTTAAAATCCAGGGGGAAAGGATGTACTTACCTCTTTCATAGCATCTAGTATATTGTGTCAAAAATATCTGTTTATGTGTCTATCTCCCTCAGTAGATATGAGTTCTTGGGGACAGAGAATTTTTGTGTTCTCAGAACTTATCATTGGCCAAGCTCCTGAGTAGTGGTTTAATGAGTATTTCTGGATTTGGAAATTAGAATGTTCTCTGTTGACCTCTAATAGCACAGCCTCTTGAGAGAGGCAAAAGCAGAAACCACAAAGACAACTCAAGTAAAATGAAAGATGGACAGAGATACAGCAACAACTTGAGAGATGTAGATTAAAAAAAAAAAAAAAAGATTAATGTATTCATTTTATAATGAGCACTTTTGATAGTCTTTAGTTGTGGAGACAGATACTAAAGGGTAATGTAAATTGAGGAAAAACTCCAAATTCTTAGGTTGAGGGTGAGGGAGGAGGGAAGACAGTTTCCATTCCCCATGACCTACAAAGAATAGCAGGGTCACACATGGTAGACAGGTTTAAGCGGAGCTTCCAGACTAAAACAGTCTAGGAAGAAGGACTTGGTGTTCCAGTTCTGAAAAAATTGGCCACTGAAAACCTTATGGATAGCAGTGAAACATTGTCTGATATAGTGCTGGAAGATAAGTCCCTCAAATTGGAAGGCACACAAAATTCAACTGAAAAAGAACTGTCCCCTCAAAGCAGAGTTGACCTTAATGACATGAATTAAGTAAAGCTCTCAGGATCTTCACTAGCAGCTATTGCACAACTCAAAATGAGGGCGGGGAGCTGCAAACATCCATTAATAATTGGAAGATGGACCATATGAAGCATGAATCTAAGAAAATTGGAAGTTGTCAAAAAATGAAGTGGAACGCATAAAGATTGATACCCAAGGCATCAGTGAGCTGAAATGGACTGGTATTGGCCACTTTGAATCAGGCAATCAGGCAATATGTTGTACAATGCCAGGAATGACAAATTGAAGAGGAATACTGTTGCATTCATAATCAAACAAACATTTTAAGATCTATCCTGAAGTGCTGTGTTTTCAGTAATAGGTTAATATCCATATACCTACAAGGAAGACCAGTTAATACTACTGTTATTTAAATTTACACACCAATCACTGCAGCCAAAGATAAGAAATTGAAGATTTTAGGGACTTCCTGCAACATGGCAGAATATGCAGACAAGCTCCACAGACCCTCTCCAGACCCAGTGCTGCCAAGAAATGAGAAACAAATTAAAACAGATATGGGAGATAATCCTGGAGCCCTGAGCTTTGAAAGGAAGGATAAAGAAGTGGATTAAATACCAACTAGTAGAAGAACCTGAATGAAAACAGGAAATAAGGGACAAATGGAGCTGTGGACTGTTAGCTATCCTGACAGCACAACCAGCTTGATATTTGCAAGTGGCGTGAGGATCTGGGCAGCAACCTAAGAACTGGTCCTGCTCGTGAAGGAATGCATGGGCAACTGCCCTGGTGCATGACAACTAGAAAGGAAAACAGCAAATAAGGAGACAAACTGAGCTGTGAACTTTCATCTGTCCTGAGGGCACAGCCATTTTGAATATTTGCAAGTGTTGTGGCCATTTTGAATATATGGAAGCTGCAGTTCTGATACCAACAACCTAAGAATAGGGTCCTCTTGCCAAGGACCACATGACCAACCACACTGGAGGCTGACAGTTGGAAAGGTGTGATATTCCCCTTGTTATTCTTATACCCCCCACCATCTTGGTGAATGGAGGTGTGGCCTTCCCCCATTTCCACCCACCTACTTGACCAACAGAAATTCCATCCCAGTCTGTGCCCTGACAGAGCCTCGATGCCCTGCACCACCCACCAGTTTTGTTTTGCTTTATTTCTTTTTAAAGTATTCTTTTTTTATTTCTTCCTTTTCTTTTCTTTCTTCTTCCTTTCCCTGGTTCTTGTGTGTGTATGTGTATGTTTTGTTTTCCCCCTTCCCTTTTCTTCGTTCCCATATTTTTTCTTTCTTTTGGTTTTCCCATCACTTGTTTTTCTTTTTGCAGTTTTTTCATTGTTAGAAGTCTTTAAAGCAATACTTTAAAAAGACAAAAGAAATATAAATAGAAAAAGAGAAAAAAAACAGTATCTGGGGAATAAGAGAAAAGAGTAAGAGTAAAAAGAATAGTGAAAAACTCTTTTTTTTAGCATGCTGCTCTTTTATTTATTTATTTATTTTTATTTTAAGAGTTTGTTTTACATTCAATGTTATGTGTACATTTAGTTTCACTCCCCATTTACCATGCCCAACCCTAACCCAGCCTCCTCCCCTCCCTGCCTAGTAACCCTCCCTCTGTGCCCCTCATAGGTATGCACTCCTGTGTATGCTGCATTTCCTCCATGTGAATGTTGCTCCTCTGGTGCCCCATGGTTGATTGCTCCAAGGGATGTATTTCCATAGAGTATGTGGGTACGTCACCCTGGGTTAAGTGATCTGCATGTACATCTTGTTAACTATTGGGCAGAGAGCTAGCCCCTGGGAGTGAGTTTTATTCCAGACCCAGAATGTATCCCAGGGCCATAGTATTGGAGGTCTCACCAGACTCCATCTGACCAGTAATTCTGGAAAATGACTTTTTTTTTTTTTTAATATTCTGGATTTAGTAAAAGAATACCAGCATTTAATTGTCAATATCTACTTAGGTTAGAGGTCAATTTATTTGAAAAACTAAAGCCACTTAAGTCAATCTTTAAATACAGTGTGTAGGATAATTTATGCTTTTTCTCTGTTGTATTGGACAGTTTTCATCTTCTGCTCACTATTACAATAAAAGGAAGTAAGTGCATTTTTGCAGATCAACCTCTAGCGTAATGGACAGCAAAAATACTGTGTCTTTCTGTGGCTTTTTTTTTTTTTTTTTAATTTTAAGAGCTTGTTTTACATTCAACTTAATGCATATATTTTCATTACATACACGTACATAGTTTCATTCCCCATTCACCATGTCCAACCCTAACCCAGTCTCTTCCCCTCCCTACCCTGTAACCCTCCCCGTGTGCCCCTCATATTTATGCATTCCTGTTTGTCCTGGATTTCCTCAATTTGAGTGTTGGTCCTCTGGTGTCCCATGGTCTACTGCTCTAAGGGATGTATTATCATAGAGTTTGGGGGTGTGTCACCCTGGGTTGAGGGGTGTGCGTGTACATCTTGTTAACTATTGGGCTGAGAGCCAGCCCCTGGGGGTGAGTTTTAATGTATTCCAGGGCCATAGTATTGGGGGCCATAATATTAAGAGATTTTCATTATTCTTTTACTTTTGCTCTTTCCTCTTATTCTGTAGATATTGTGGGGTTTTTTTTTTTTCCTCTTTTTCTGTTTGTATTTATTTTGTCTTTTTAAAGTATTGGTTTAAAGACTTCTTCTCATTTATTGCTTTTCCTTTTAATTTATTTATTTTGCAATTGTTCCTGCTTGTTTATGCTATTTGTGGGGTTAGGTTTTTTTTTTTTTTTTGTCTAACTGACTGGGAGACAGCAACTGTGCCCATATGACCCCAATCACACCTGTACCTCCTGCACCCCACCTACTGAGTGAGGGCCATGAGTTCCTTCTGCACCAATTGATGAATGATAGACAACAGCCAATACCAGCCCAACTAACCCTTAACTGCTCTTCACAAATAGTTAACAGAGATCTGTGCACACACTCCCATTCTCAAGCACACCCACCAGGAGACAGGTGATTAGTGCCCCAGTAGTGCCAACTAGCAAATAGTGGAGCACAGTACTCTGCTAACTCAAATATATCAAAACAAAACAAAGAGAAAAAAAATCTTGGGCAAATCACACCAACATACAGTCACCAATTAAATATAAATACACTAATGTCACAGTGTCTCAGAGACAACAGACCATCACAGTCCATACAAAGAAGCAAGATAAAGTAATAGAAACAAGGGGCCAGAAATCAGAACCAGAAAAGTTACTTGAGGAAGAAACAGCATTGAAAATCCTTGATGAGGAATTCAAAAGAATTTTATTTAGAGACTTCCAATGGATTAAGAGATAGATCAAGGAAAACACTGTCAAAATTAAGGAAAACAAAGACAAAACTCTGTAACAAGTTAGGAAATCAATACAAGAAAAAACTGAAAAAAATAAATGAAAAATTACAAATGATACAAAATCTACAATAAAAATCCAGATGATTTATACTAAAATTTCAGAAATAGGTAATACACCAAATAGGCAAAGAGTAGAATCAAATCAATGGAAGACAGAATTAGTGAGATTGAAAACAAATACCTCAATACTACTTTGTTAAGAGATCAATCACAAAAAAGATCAAAACAAAATGAAGAAGTCCTAAGATTCATGTGGGATACCTCAAGAGGCATAACTTGCATGTAATCGGAATCCCAGATCAGGAAGAGACAAAACCACAAAGAAAATTATTTAAGATTTATTGGAAGAGAATTTCCCTGATATGATCAAAGACAAGAAAATATTCATTCAAGAAGTTCAATGAAGCCCAAACAGGATAGACCCCAAAAGAAAGCCACCAAGACATATGTTTTGATTACCTAGTTCCACTCTGACAAGAATATACCACAAATGGGATGGCTTAGACAAACAGGAGTTTATTCTCTTACAGTTTGGGAGACTAGACTAGACAAGTTCCAATTGCCAGGATCTAGGGGCTGTATGAAAGCCCCTCGACCTTAGGCTTCAGCTCTGCCTCTTGCTCCTGGCCCACTGAAGCTAGGGGCTTCACTTCACTCAGGCAGCTACTGACTGCTGAGACTAACAAGCCCAAAGTCAACAAATAAAATGGCACAGTCCTGAAGTTACCAAACCACACAGCAGGC
>NW_006921601.1:2302651-2306855 GCF_000298275.1 Orycteropus afer afer | reverse complement strand
CAGCCAAGTTGACACACAAACTTAACTACCACAATTCCATCCCTTGTCAACTTGGCACCTATACAGATCTTCAATGTGTGGCATCTGTACAGATCTCCTTCACTGGGTGGCTCTAATCCCCTAGTTCCTGAGTGGTGACCTACCCCCTTGGCCTGATGTGCTCCATTCCTTTACCTCTTGGGCATGGTAGCCCTGCCCCTTTCTCTTGGGCAGCAGCTTTGGTTCCATCCCACTGCCCCACATGAATGAGCAGCCCCACACTCCAGAACCAATTTGGTGATGGTCTAACTCTTTGAAACCTAGGGAGCTATGGGTTCCATCCCCAGAGGCCATGGTCCTACTCTTTGAGGCTGTAGCAGATCTGCTTTCCATTTCCTTGGTCTCTCCGCTTCTGCCAATTAATGCCCGAGGGCAACCCACTCCTCCATAAATTCTCCTGCCCAAAGGGCACTCAGCTTTCTTGCTTCATGGGCTGGCCAACCTGCTACTCCTTCTCACACTGGTCTCTTCTACCAATCAATGCCCAAAGGCAACCCATTCCACCAGGAAGCCACCTACTCAATGGCACCCGGCTTTCTCCTCCATGGGCTGGTAAGCCTGTTGCTGTTTAGTGCCAATCTCTGGGCTCTGCTACTGCCATCTCTCATGCTGGTCTCTCGGCTCTGCTCCTGCTGTCTCTCATGCTGTATGCTGGGATCCCTCTGCCAGGGTCTCAGGTCAAGAACATACTCCACTCCTGTCTCCACATTTTAGGTATCTGTCAGAGCAGCACCCCACTCCCAGTACCATATTCTGTTTTGGTTACCTAGTGCCACTCTGACAAGAATATACCACAAATGGAATGGCTTGAACAAACAGAAGTTTATTCTCTTACAGTTTGGAGCCTTTAAGTCCAAGTTCAAAGTGTCAGGCTCTAAGGGCTGCATGAAAGCCCCTTGGGCTTCAGCTCTGCCTCTTGCTCCTGGCCCACTGAAGCTAGTGGCATCACTTCACTCAGACAGCTACTGGCTGCTGAGGCTAACAAGCCCAAGGTCAACAAATAAAATGGCACAGTCCCAATGTTACCAAACCACACAGCAGGCCATTAATTCAAGTCCATTGAAAGTCCCAAGGTCGGCAGAGCATGGCAGGCTGCTGAAAAATGACACAGCTACACACAGGGTTCAAGCATGCCATAGGCTAGAGACTGTTCCCCAAAGGTTCTCCTTATATACAGGAAGCAGACCACAGCCCTAAGGCAGCTACTCAGCTGCTCACAGTAGATTCCACCATTGAGTTGATTACCAGTCTCATCATGGGGAATACTACATCCAGCTGCCCAGCCACTCAACCAGGCCTAGCCAAGTTGACACACAATCTTAACTACCACAGCATATCATAATCAAACTCACCAAAACCAACAACAAAGAAAATATCCTCAAAGCAGCATGGGAAAAATGAAAAGTTTCCTACAAAGGGCAACCAATAAAACTAAGCTCTGATTTCTCAGCAGAAACCCTGTAGGTGAGAAGGCAATGGGATGATATATATAAAACCCTGAAAGAAAAAAATTTCCAACCAAGAATTATATAAACCAGGAAAAAAAAAAAAACTCACTGCTGTTGAGTCAATTTCAACTCATAGTGACCCCTCCTTTAGTTTCTGAGGCAGTATCTCTATGGAAGTAGATTGCCCAGTCTTCCTTCCAAGAAGTGGCTGCTGGGTATGAACCACCAGCCTTCTGGTTAGCAGTCAAATGCCTTCTCTCAAAAATGATGGTGAATTTAGGACATTTCCAGATAAGCAGAAATTAAGGGAATTTGTTAAAACCAGACCAATCTTACAAGAGATGCTAAAGTGAGTCCTTTGGACAGAGAACCAACAATAGCAAACAACAACTAGTGATTAACATACATGATGACATAACCTAGAAACCAACCCAGTTACAGAAGTATCCAAAGTAAAATAAGCTTACAAGATTATAAACAGGGAACCAGAGCCATCAATTGGTAAGTGAGGGCAACTACAAACTCAAAAGAGGGAATAAAAAATGTAGTTACAGAACTTCTAAATGGTGAGGAAGTCAAGACAATTGTGAGATAGAAAAGACTATTCTAAACTTGGGAAGAAAATTATAAATCACAGGGTAACCTCAAAGAAAAATAATAAGCTTTCACATCAAAATAAAAAAGAGGACAAGCACAATTGTTCAGCAAATACTAAAACAATACTAACAAAGGAAATGATAATATGATTCATAAACAAAATGAGATGGGCACAGAAATTACATGGAACAAAGAAATCAGCAACACCAAAAAAAGCAAAAAATAAAAAATTGACACCAACCAATTCATACTTGTTGATAATTATACTGAACATAAATGGATTAAATGCCACTCGAGACACAGAGAGTTGCAGACTGGATAAAAAACGTAACCCATCAATATACTGTCTACAAGAGACACACCTTAGAGACAAAGACAAAAATAGACTAAAACTCAAAGGAAAAAGATATATCAAGGAAACAGCAACCAAAAAAGAGCAGGAGTGGCAATATTAATTATTTCTGATAAAACTGACTTTAAGACAAAAACTACCATAAGAGACAAGGAAGGACATTATATAATGATTGAAGGATCAATTGAACAAGAGGACATAACCATAATAAATCTCTACACACACAATAAAAGAGGCCCAAAATACATAAATGAGACTTTAACAGAATTGAAAAGACAAATAGATAACTCCACAGTAAAAGTACCAAAATCAAACGAAACCCACTGCCATAGAGTTGTATCTGACTCATAGCAACTCCTTGGGTTTCTGAGGTGGTATCACTACGGAAGTAGATTGCCCAACCTTCCTTCTGAGCAGTGGCTGGTGGTTAGCAGTCAAATGCCTTAGGCACTATGGTACCAGAGCTCCCACAGTAATAGTAGGAATCTTTAATAAGCCACTTACAATGAAAGATAGAGCAACTGGAAAGAAACTCAACAAAGAAACAGAAGAACTAAACACTAGAATTGATGCACTTGACCTCATAGACACCTACAGAGCACTTCACCCAACAACAGCTCAATATACTTTCTCTTCCAGCACATGTGGAACACTCTCCAGGATAGACCATATGTTAGGCCACAAAGCAACCCTCAATAAATTTAAAAACATTGAAATACTGCAAAGCATCTTCTCAGATCACAATGCTATATAGTTAGAAATCAACACTAAGAGGAGACATGGAAAAAGAGCAACCATATGGAAATTGAATAACATCTTCCTTAAAAACTACTATGTAATAGAAGAAATAAAAAATAAAATAAAAAAATTCCTTGAATCAAATGAGAATGAAAATACAACACACCAAAATCTTTGAGACACATCAAAAAAAAAAAAAAAGCAGTCATGAGAGGGCAATTGATAGTAATAAATGCATACATCAAAGAAGAAGAGCAAGCCAAAATCAACACTTTAACCTAACATCTCCAACAATTAGAAAAAGAGCAACAAAAAAAGCCTCCAGTCACCACAAGAAAAGAAGTATTCGAACAGAAATAAATGAAACAGAAAATAAAAAGATAATAGAAAAAAAAAAAATTAAGACTACAAATTGGTTCTTTGAAAAGATGAATAAAATTGACAAACCACTGGCAAATTTAACAACGGAAAAGAAGAAGATGCAAATAACACAAATAAGAAATGAAATGGGCAACATCAAAACAGAACCACTGAAATAAAAAAGACAATATCAGGATACTATGAAGACTTATGAGTCGGGTTTGACTCGACGGCACATAACAACAACAACAACAACATGAAGACTTATATTTTGATCAAATATGAAAATCTAGAAGAAATGGACAGATGTCTAGAAACACACTAGTTACCTAAACTGAAGATCTTGGATTCATCATTCGTTGGCGTCAACAGCCAGTATACTGCCTGCCAACCCTGAGCTCATCAGCCCCTGCAACTGCATGAGTCAGGAAAAGCCTCCAGCTTGACGTTTGATCCAAGAACTTAAGACATGCCAGCTTCTATAAGTGTGTGAGCCATTTTCCTAAGATAAATTTCTCTTTCTCTATATGTATATGTAAGCTTTACTGGCTTTGCTTCTCTAGAGAACCCAGCCTAACACACTAACACAGACTGAGGTGGAAAATTTGAACAGACCAATAACAAAAGAAGAAATTGAAGAGGTCATAAAAAAATTGTTGTTGTTGTTGTT
>NW_006921601.1:2285297-2287784 GCF_000298275.1 Orycteropus afer afer | reverse complement strand
CTATGGTCAGCTGATTTTTGTCAAAGAGCTGAAATCCATTAAATGGGGAAGACATGGTCTCTTTAACAAATGGTGCCGGCAAAACTGACTATCCATTTGCAAAAAATGAAACAAGATCCATGCCTCACACCATACACAAAAACTAATTCCAGATGGATCAAAGACTTAAATGTGAAATGTAAAAGTATAAAGATCCTCAAGGAAAAACTAAGGGCAAATTTAGGGGCCCTAATTACAGCATAAAAAGACTGTCAAGCATAACCCAAAATGTACAAATAGCAGAAGATAAACTAGATGAATGGGATCTTCTAAAAATTAAATTTGTATGTGCTTCAAAAGACTTCTTCAAAAGAGTAAAAAGAGAACCTACAGATTGGGGAAAATATTCAGCAACAACATATCTGACAAGGGACTTATCTCTAAAATTTATAGAAAATTCCAGCACCTCAACAACAAAAAGACAAACAATCCAATTTAAAAATGGGCAGAAGAATAGACACTTCACCAAAGAGGTGGCCAACAAACACATGAAGTATTGTTCATGGTCATTAGCCATTACAGAGATGCAAATGAAAAGCAAGAATGAGATATCATCTCACAACAGCACTAATAGCAAGGTTCAACAAGATAGAAAATAACAAATGCTGGTGAGAATGTGGAGAGATTGAGACCCTCATACACTGCTGGTGGGTCTGTAAAATGATACAACCACTGTGGAAAGCAGTATGGCAATTCCTTAAAAAGTTAGAATTAGAAATACCATTTGATCCAGCAATCCCATTACTAGGTATATATCCTAAAGAAATGAGGACCGGGACAACAACAGATATATGCACAACCATGTTCATCATGGCACTATTCACAAATGCAAAGGGATGAAAACAACCTAAGTGCCCATCAATGGAGAAATGCCTGACCAAACTGTAGTACATACACCCAATGGAATACTATGCACCACTAAAGAGTAATCTAGAATCTGTGAAACACTGCATAACATGGATGAACTTAGAGGACATTATGCTGAGTGAAATAAGTCAATCACAAAAGGACAAATATTGTATTAGTTCACTATTGTAAAAAGTCAAGGATAGGTTTATATATGGAAGGAAACTTTCTTTGTTGGTTACCAGGTGTGTTAGACTGGGTTCTCTAGAGAAACAAAAACCAGCAAAGCTTGGAGAGAGAGAGAGAGAGAGAGAAAATTTATCTTAGGAAAATGGCTCACAAACGTATAGAAGCCGGCAAGTCCAAAGTCCCTAGAGGAAGCATCAGGCTGGAGGATTTTCCCTGCAGGGGCTATGGAGCTCAAGGCTGGCAGGCAGTACACCAGCTGTTGACTCCAATGAATGACGAATCCAAGATCTCCAGGCCGAACAGTGGACTGCTCACTTACAGACTGTTGTAGGAAGCACAACAGAATCCCAAGCCACAGAAGAATGCCTCTCTTCCCAGGATGTCCCTGGATATCCTGGAAGCAGGCCACACCCCTAGAGAAACTCCCCTTGACCAGATTGACCACTCAGAACACAGTCATCCAATCCCATCATGGGAACAACTGCACAGAACTGGGGTCCAGCCAAGTTGACACAGAGCTCCAACTATCACGCCAGGAGTGGAAGGGGAGGGAACACAGCTAGATAGCTAGAGACAAGTATTGATTTGGGTGAAGGGAAAATCAATATACCAAATCAAGTGACCAACACAATAATACTAAGGAGAAGGAAGACACAGAGAGGTGCAGAAAAGGTACAGATAACAAAGACAACCCTTTTACACATACAATACTGCATTATCAGTGATAAGAAACATTAATCTATAGGTAAATAGATGGTTAGACAGGCTGAATGATCAGGTATGTCTAGGCAAAAGGGAGTATACCCATGACCGTATATAATTTTGGCAGACACTATTTCTACAAACATATTTGTATGTGTTGTAAGAATGTCCATATAACTAGAACTAACAAGGAGCCAAGTTATGATAACTTTTTTATCACAGTCAGCCACCTTGATGGAACAAGTTGTTTGACCTGTGGGCTCAGGACCATGGTCTCAGGGGGCAGCAAGCTCAATTGGCATAACATACTACACAAAAACATTATTCTACATCCTACTTTGATGAGTAGCAACTGGGCTCCTAAAAGCTTGCAAGTGACCATCTAGATGCAACAATGGATCTCTCCTCCTCCACAGCAAAGAAGAATGAAGAAAATCAAAGACACATGGAAACAATTAGTCCAAGGGGCTAGTGGACCATGAGATCCTCAGCCAATAATGACCATGAGATGAGAAGAACTAAATGGTGCCCGGCTACCACTGTCAACTACTCAGAAAAGGATCAGTGAAGGAAATCCTGGGTAGAGTGAGAGAACAGTGTGGAGTAAAACTCAAAATCATAAATAACATCAGGCTTACTGGTCTGATAGAGCCTGGTGAGACCCTTGAGACTATGGCCCCTAGTTACCCTTCAGGTCTGGAATTGAACTCA
>NW_006921601.1:2279279-2284554 GCF_000298275.1 Orycteropus afer afer | reverse complement strand
GCTGGAGGGAGGAAGCATGTCTGGCCTTGCAGTAATAGGCCTTGGGCTATTGATGGTGATTCTGCCTTCCTCTTGTAGGGTTCTAGGAGGTCAGAATATGCGGCCTCCCTGTCCTTTTTGCAGGATGATACATTTACATTAGGTAGACACACTCCCTGGAACGATGAATCATGGGAGAACAGAAGGGCAGTATTTGTACAGGGAGATAGCTCGGGGGACATGAATGCAAAAGAATGAAGGACACAAGGAAGAGGTAACTACAGGGAGGAAATAGGAAGAAAGATGTTCCATTGTGGGAAATTGCAGTCAATGTCATGAAACAAAAAGTGTATAAACTGCTGTATGGAAAATGAATTTGCTTTGTAAACTTTCACCTAAATCACAATAAATTTTTCTTTAAATAAGTTAAAAATTAAAGTGACATGATCAACATTAGAAAGAAAGAAATTGAAGATTTTTACCAACTCCTGCAATCTGAAATTGACCACATATGCAGATGTATTGATAATTACTGGTGATTGGAATGTAAAAGATAGAAACAAAGAAGCATCAGTAGTTGGAAAATAAGGCCTTGGTGATAGAAAAGATGCCAAAGATCACATAATAGAATTTTGCAAGACCAATGACTTAATCATTGCAAATTCCTTTTTCAACAACATAAACAGCAACCGTACACATGGACCTTACCAGATGGAATACACAGGAATCAAATTGACCATATCTGTAGAAAGAGGCGACAGAGAAACTCAATATCATCAGTCAGAACAAGGCCAGGGGCTGACTGTGGAACAAACCATCAATTGCTCATATGCAAGTTCAAACTGAAGCTGAGAAAATTAAAATGAGTCTACGAGAGACAAAATACAATCTCGGTTATATCCCACCTGAATTTAGAGACCATCTGAAGAACAGACTTGACACACTGAACACCAATGACTGAAGGCCAGATGAGTTGTGGAATGACATCAAGAATATCATACGTTAAGAAAGCAAGACCAAAATGGATGTCAGAAGAGACTCTAAAACTTGCTATTGAACAGAGTAAAGCAAGTGAAAGAAATGATTAAATAAAATAGCAGAACAGAAGATTTCAAAGGGCAACTCAAGAAGACAAAATAAAGTATTACATGAAGTGTGCAAAGACTTGTTGTTGTTGTTGTTATGTGCCATCAAGTCGACCCCGACTCATAGCGAACCCTGCTTGGGTTTCCAAGGCAGTATCACTACGGAAATAGATTGACGTATCTTCCTTCCAAGGAGTGGCTGATGGGTTTGAACTGCCAGCCTTCTGATTAGCAGTCAAGTGCCTTAGGCACTACACTACCAGAGCTCCTGTGCAAAGGCTTGGAATTTAAAAAAAAGAGGGGGGTGTGGAGAACACATTTAGCATTTCTCAAACTGAAAGAACTGAAGAAAAAATTCAAGCCTCTAGTTTCTGGATTGAAGGATTCTAAGGGCAAAATATTGAATGATGCAGAAAGCATCAAAGAAATGGAAGGAATGCTCAGAGGCATTGTACCAAAAAGAATTGGTTGACGTTCAGCCATTTCAGGAGGTAGCAAATGATCAAGAACCAATGGTATTGAAGGAGGAAGTCCTAGCTACACTGAAGGAACTCATGAAAAACAAGGCTCCAGGAATTGAGCAACTACCTGTTGCAAATAGATGTAGCACTGGAGGCCCTCACTTACTTATGTCAAGAAATTTTTAAGATAGCTCCCTGGCTTACCAACTGGAAGAAATCCATATTTGTGCCCATTCCAAAGAAAGGTTATCCAACAGAATACAGAAATTATCAAATAATATCACACACAAGGGAAATTTTATTGACGATATTCAAAAAGAGTTGCAGCAGTACATCAACAGGGAATTACCAGAAATTCAAGTTGGATTCAGAAGAGGACATAGAATAAGCATTATCATTGCTGATGTGAGATGGATCTTGGCTAAAAGCAAAGAATACCAGAAGGATGTGATAGTTAATGTTGTGTGTCAGCTTGGCTGGGCTGTGTTTTTGAGTGGCTTGGCAGCTGGATGTAATTATGCCCCATGATGAGATTGTGGAAGGGTGTGGCCTGCTTCTAGTATATGTGGAGAAGCTTTGGAAAAGGTCTCTAGCTTTTTGGCACATTTTGGGCCATGTTGCCTGCTGACTTTGGGATTGTTCCTGGACTTGAACCAGTGCCTGCCATGTTGCCTGATAATCTTGGGATTGTGCCATTTTACCTACCGATCTTGGGTTTGTCAGCCTCAACAGCCAGCAGCTGCATGAGTTAGAAGAAGCCTTCAGCTCCAGTGGGCCTGAACAAGAGGCAAAGCTGAAGCCCAAGGTTGAGGGGCCTTTGCCCAGCCCCTAGACCAGCACTCTGAATTCAGACTTCCAGCCTCCTAAACTGTAAGAGGATAAATTCCTATTTGTTTATGGAGCAAATAATTCTACAAGCTGGATTGTTGTTGTTGTTGTTATGTGCCATCAAGGCATAGACGTGGCATCAGGATAGGAGAAAGACTCATTAACAATGTGCAATATGCAGATAACACAACCTTGCTTGCTGAAAGTGAAGATGGCTTGAAGCATTTACTGATGAAGCCATCTACCTGTGGTATTTCTGTTAGAGCAACACTAGAGAACTGAGACAGATGTTTACCTCTGTTTTATTGTCTATGCATACAACTGTGTAGATCATAATATATTATAGACAGCATTGTGAAGAATGGGAATTCCAGAACACTTAATTGTGCTCATCAGGAACCTATACATAGACCAAGAAGCAGTCACTCAAACAGAACAAGGGGATAGTGCATGGTTTAAAATTAGGAAAGGTGTGTGTCAGGGTTGTATCATTTCACCCTACTTTCTCAGTCTTAATGTTGAACAAATAATCCAAGAAGCTGGATTATATGAAGAAAATCGTGGCATCAGGATTGGAAGAAGACTCATTAACAACCTGCAATATGCAGATGACACAATATTGCTTGCTGGAAGTAAAGATGACTTGAAGCACTTATTGATGAAGATCAAAGAAGATCAAAAATCAGTCTTCAGTATGGATTACACCTCAACATAAAGAAAACAAAAATCTTTACAACCAGACCAATAACCAACATCACAATACATGGAGAGAAGGTTGAAGTTGTCAGTGATTTCATTTTACTTGGATTCATAATCAACACCCATGGAAGCAGCAGTCAAGAAATCAAATGTCATATTGCAGCAGGCAAATATGCGGCAAAAGACCTCTTTAAGGCATTAAGGAGCAAAGATACCACTTTGAAGACTAAGCTGCACCTGGTCCAGACCCTGGTATTTTCAATAGCCTCATGTGCATGTAAAAGCTGGAATGAATAATGGAATGAATAAGAAGACTAAAGAATAACTGATGCATCTGAACTGTGGTGTTGGCTAAGAATACAGAAAAGACCATGGACTGCCAGCAGAATGAACAAATTTGTCTTGGAAGAAGTACAGCCAGAATGTTCCTTAGAAGCAAGAATGGCCAGACTTCATCTCATGTACTTTGGTCACATTTCCAGAGGAAACTAGTCCCTGGAGAAGGAAATCATGCTTGGCAAAGTGGAAGATCAGTGAAAAAGGGGAAGACCCTCAATGAGATGGATTGACACAATGGCTGCAATGATGGACTCAAGCATATCAAAGAGTGTGAGGCTGGCACAGGACGGGGCAATGTATTCATTCTCTTGTACATAGGGTCACTATGAGTTGGAGACGACTCGACAGCAGTGAGTTTGGTTTTTTATAGAGATAGAGATGGAAGGTAGATTAGTGGTTGCATAGGGTTGGAGGATGGGAGGAAAAGTGAATGGAAAGTAACTGCTGATAAGTACAAGATTTGTTTTGGAGGTGATAGCAATATTGTGGAGTTTGATAGTGGTGATGAGTACACAATTCTGAATATACTAAAAAAACACTGAATTTTATATTTGAAAAGGATGAGCTTTATGGTGTGTGAATTGTATCTCATTAAAGTTGTTACTTAAAAAAAAAAAACTAAAACATTAACTAATTAGAGGTAGTAGCAACTATATATATAATTCAAGGATAAGGATAAACAGGTATCTGTTTATCCTGAAGTGCCATCTTCCTATTGTGATAGGAATGCAACTGGCCGAAATGCTGCAAATGTTTCTCAGATGTCACTATGGCAAGAGGCCCATTTATCGATGGTCATCATGGTATCTTAGAAAAATTATCTTGAACTATTGGGTTTATAGTAGAATTTGTATCATTAATCTTTTCACTTATTATAGTAACTATTATACATCTATAAACCAGTATGGAAATATAACCATATTTCAACCCACATCTATATAGCTATTAAAATGACAAAAGCACAGAAAAAGTTAAAGAAAAAAAGGCTAATTATTGGATTGAAAATGTTTTGGAATACAGAAACACCATCCCCCATGATTGTTTATAAAATTCTTGGCATTTGAGTCATTGCACACATTTGTAGAACAAAATTCTCATTCCCAAAAGTCACAGATCCAAAGTAGGGAAAAGCTTAGAATACACTGGATTTTAGCCAGTCATGGCAAAATGACTTCAGTGAAACAGCCACAAATAAGTTAAAACTAAAAGTAAGCTAAACTAAACTAAACATGTTTTGATCAACTGATACTTCGTAAAAATCTTCAAAAGTAGTTAAAATCCTTCATGCAAATTGTTGTAAACTACACATAATTAAAAGAAACAAAATTTTAGTAAATTGGTAAATTTGTCAAATTGGCCCGTCAGCAAATTGATCACTCTGTGAGTTGAAATTCAGAGAACTGGATTTCCTTACTTCTCATCCCAGAGGATAGGAGTCCTTCCTCTTCACATTTAATCCACCACCTGTTCTAGATCCCACCCCAACTGCCTTCTGCTTTCTCTGGCTCTGACTCTGTGGGAGAGAAATGGGAGTTTCCTTTTTCTTTCCTAGAGTCTCTGCAGGGAATTGAAGTCCTTCAGAGCCTGGAAAACGTACTTGCTGTTGGAAGATCTCAACTCAAACAGTGCTGGAATCAGGCCATTTTTTAATACTCCTGCTCTCCTCCTCCAGGTCTGAGCTCTACCGAGTAGCTCTAATGACCTATGCTTTCTCATGAGCATTTTGAATCAGGAGCTACGGCTGGAGCCACCTGTAGCCAAGCACTGATGCTACTCAGTGCCTCTTCCTGCACTTGTTGTTGTTGTTGTTATGTGCCGTCGAGTCAGCCCCGACTCATAGCGACCCCTCCTTGGGTTTCCGAGGCAGTATCACTACGGAAGTAG
>NW_006921601.1:2268807-2279019 GCF_000298275.1 Orycteropus afer afer | reverse complement strand
ACTACGGAAGTAGATTGCCCAGTCTTCCTTCTGAGGAGTGGCTGGTGGGTTTGAACTGCCAGCCTTCTGGTTAGCAGTCAAGTGCCTTAGGCACTAAGCTACCAGAGCTCCTATTATTCAAGTAGGCAGGGCTTTTGGCCCACCTTGTTCTCATTTAGTTATCCCTACACCAATTTTCTTTCCTGATCCCTAGTTCATTCATCCTTCCACTACTTCCCTAAGACCCCTTAGCTCTTCCCATCTTGTATATATTTCCCAATCTTTCCTACTCTGAAACCTACATTGCATGGTGACATATCTTTAAATTCTCAGCCCTTTATAGACCTCTTAGCCTTCATTTCTTGTGTAAGAGACCTGACTTTGCTTACATATTCCACTTTTGCACTTTATTCCACGTTTGGGGAAAAGAGGGATGAAGTCCCCACTCTTGGAACTCCCCAAGGTCCAAATACCACTCCATACCCCCATCTTTGAGAATCAGTCCACCTTGTTTACAAGTCTCTACCCTCCTTAATGTTGTCACGAACTGACTTCCTGGTCACCACCTTTTTCACCAGAAACTTTGTGGTAGGTATGTCTATATCCTTTGTTCTCTCACCAGCACCCTCAACTCCTTGGTGTCTTAGGTCTATAAGACCACTGGCCACCATTCCCCTTAACAGTGACTCTACACCTTTACCATTTCTCCCAAGGTCCCTAATATATCACCTCCCTCATGCCGCATTTTCCACAAAATTCCAACTCCTCTTCAGAGAGTGGGGAGGGAATCAAACTCATTTTGGAGACTTTAAGTCCAAGTTCAAAGTGCCAACCTCTAGGGGCTGGGTGAAAGCCCCTCAACCTTGGGGTCCAGCTCTGCCTCCTGCTCCTGGCCCACTGGAGCTAGAGGCGTTTCTTCACTCAGACAGCTGCTGGCTGCTGAGGCTGAGAAGCCCCAAGGTTAACAAGTAAAAAGGCACAGTCCCGATGTTACCAAACCACATGGCAGGCCAATAACTTAAGTCCATTGTAAGTCCCAAGGTTGGCAGAGCATAGCAGGCTGCTGAGCAACGACACGGCTACATGCAGGGTCCAAGCGTGCCATAAGCTAGAGACCATTCTCAAAGCTTCTCCTTATATACAGGAAGCAGACCACATACCCAAAGACAGCTACTCAGCTGCTCATAGTCGATTCCACCATGGAGTTGATTACCAGTCTCATCATAGGGAATACTAACTACATCCAGCGGCCCAGCCATTCAACCAGGCCTAGCCACGTTGACATACAAACATAACCATCACACCCTCCTAACCCCATATACCATCATACTCTCACATATCCACCTATCTGCATCCTCACCCATCTTCCCTTTCGGTCTTAAAGTATGAGGTACCTCTCTCCCTGTTATAGCCCAGTCCTTCCTTGTATTCATGGCTAATTCTTCCATTCCTCCTTTCTTCCATGGAACTTAGCTCCACCAGCTTTTTCCTCTCCATTAGCTCCCTAAAAGCGATGTTAAACATGCACCTCTTGCTTCCTTCCAAACAAGTCTCTTTCAGCCCTTCCCCTGTCCACCGCTACACTCAGCCCTTATCCTCTCTCTCTTTCCTTACTGAACTCCCTTAGTAGTGATCCCTGATTATTTTTTCTTGCTAACATCCTTTCCTTATCCTGGATTGGCAATCCCCTTCATGTCCGTCTTCTCTTAACAAATACTAACTGAACATCACTTATGTGCAGGCACAGCATATATGTACTACATTGGTGAGAAAACCAGACTTACTGTCTAGTGGAAAATGTAGACATTTAATCAAGTAATCAAGTACCAGAAAGAATGTAAACTTGCAACTCTGGTAACAGCTTTGCAAACAACAACTGGAACCTCCAACCTTTCAGTCAGCAGAGAGTATAGGTGCTACCTAACTCAAACCAAACTCAGTAACATCGAGTTGGATCCGACTCACAGCGACCCCTTCTTGGGTTTCCGAGGCAGTATCACTATGGAAGTAGACTGCCCAACCTGCCTTTCCAGGAGTGGTTGGTGGGTTTGAACCGCCAGCCTTCTGGTTAGCAGTCAAATGTCTTAGGCACTACACCACCAGAGCTCCCTATAAGAACCCATAATATGGGGATTTGACCGAATCAGAAAGGTCAGAAAGATAGCTGTGGTGAAGTGATGCTGTGGCGGAAGAGATACTTTGGTGAAATAATCTGAGGTTAAATAAAGTTTCACTTTTAGAGAGGAAGGGACCAGAGTTTGCCCTGGGCAAAAGGGCAAGTATGTGTCAAAACGTTTTTAACATTCAGTGTGGGGGGGAGCTGCTGTCTTCTTAAATAGAATCTTCTTGGCTCCCTTCTCCCAAAACTGATCTGAATGAGCATATGAGCCAATTTAGGCCATCACAATCCTTCCCCAGGATTTCTGGAAAAAAAAAATTTTTGTTGTTGTTATAAGGCCTAGGTAACTATTTTTCAGATTAAGTGCATATATAATATTGTTTTTTTAAATAATTAAAAAAAAATAAGTAGGAGGGTGACGAAGTGCAGTGCAGAGAATCATTTAATATGACTCTTCTAGCCATGGCCTTTGTGACTCCCACCAAATGACTGTGTGGGAGTATGTAAATGTACGGTGTTTTTGGCCCACTTGAGGGGATTGGAAAGCTGGCCAATAATGTAAATAAGGCACATGCACCCTTGTGTGGGTGGGAACATGTAAATAATGTGTATGGAATGCTAACATAGGGACTGGTCAGTTGTGCCATTCCACTAGGCTTAAAATGAGCCATCCCAGAGGCAGAAAAGGGAGAGCTCACTACCACCAAGAAAGAGCAGCCAAGAGTGAAGCGCATCCTTGAATCAGAGATTCCTGTGCAGGACCTCCTTAGCAGAGAGGCAGCAGAACCAACGGAACCAAGAGATTGGCACAAGACAGAGTGATGGGCTTGCTGGCCCAGAAAGCACAAAAGTTACATGCCTCTGGGCAAGAGGCTTGCTGGTGGGGTGGGGTGGGGTGCCCCTATCACACAACTCAAAGAGCTTTGTAGCACTTGTCCAAGCAGGGCAGAGGACGGGCCAATAGGCCAGGACTAGAGAGAGGCATGCCTACAGGCATGGCGTACAGGACATTGTCCTGATTGAAGAATTATATCCTGAGTATTCCTGAACCTGAATTGTAACCTGTTGCTTCCCTAATAAATCCCATACTCATGAGTATCGTGTGTGATTTCTGTGTGGCCAATGAATGCAATGGATTACCAAACTCAGCAGAAAAGTAGAGAGTGCCATGGGAGGAAGGATTGGTGTTAGAATTGGTAGAAAGGTTGGTGGGTGGCAGCGTGTCTGACCTCTGTCTAATAGAAATCAGCTTTGTTGTTAATGTGGATCTTGATCTTTCTCCCTCCTGGTGAAGTTAAAGGAGATCTGACAAAGATGTGGCCACCATGCCATTTTGCACAAAGGTATAAATCTTCCTTACAGATGAATTCCAAATTTTATATATTTGCATATATATAATTACATATAGTATATATCTGGAGGGGGGAAGGGGAAACATGACTATCAAGTCAATTTCAACTCATAGCAGCCATTTAGAACAGAGTAGAACTGCTTCAAGCTTTCTAAGGCTGTAATCTCTGTGAAAGCAGACTGCCATATCTTTCCTGAGGAGCCTCTGGTGGAATCAAACCACTGGCCTTTCGTTAATTAGTTAGTTAATGGTTAGCAGTTGAGTGCTTAACCATTGTGCTACCAGGCCTCCATATATATAAATATAAAACTTATTATATATTGCATATATATTTAAAAAAAAAAAAAACTGCCATTGAGTCAATTCTGACTCATAGCAACCCTATGGGACAGAGTAGAACTGGCCCATAGGGTTTGCAAGGCTGTAAATCTTTACAGAAGCAGATTGCCTTATCTTTATGCTGTGGAGTAGCTGGTAGATTTGAATCACCAATCTTTTGGTGAGCAGATGAATGCTTTAACCACAGGGCCACCAGAGGTCCACATCATATAGAGAGAGAATATAATATTATATAAGCTTAATCCTCCCCTCTCTGAATATACACTAGACTGAGTCATTCACTTTCAAAGAACAGAATCTAGAAAAGGAAAAAGGATAACCTTCCAGTGGACAGCCTGGCAGATATTTGGTTAACACCACCAGTGATAATTCATTTTGATATCATATGCTCCCTGATACAACGTGATGTGAAAGCCACATGACCTCTGTAAACATTACCAAAACCAAACCCACTGCCGTCAAGTTGGATCCAACTCATAGCGACCCCTCCTTGGATTTCCGAGGCAGTATCACTATGGAAGTAGATTGCCCAATCTTCCTTCCGAGGACAAACCTAAATTGAGGGACGTTCTACAAAATGCATAACCAATACTCTTCAAAACTGTTTTTCCAAGTTTAGCTGCTGTCAAGTTGACTCTGATTTATGGAGATTCCATATAGTTTTCAATGGCTGATTATTCAGAAATAGATCACAAGTCTTTCTTCTGAGAAGTCTCTGAGTGGACTCAAACTACCAACCTTTCAGTTAGCAGTGAGCACATTTGCTCACATTTGCACCACTCAAAACTGTCAAGGTCATTAAAAAAAAAAGTGGGGGGAAGACATTGTCACAGACCATAGGAGATTGAGGAGAAATGACGACTAAATGCAATGTGATCTCCTGGGTTAAATCCTGGGACTTAAAAAAGAAAAAATTGTAAAAAAAAAAAGGGTAAAATCAGAACAAAATCTGTAGTTGAGTTAATAAAAATGTACCAATAGAAGCCCTGGTGGCTAATGGTTAAGTGCTCAGCTGCAAACCAAAAGTTAGCAGTTTGAAGCCACCAGCTGCTGGGGGCAGGGAGGGCAGTGAGGTAGGGTGGAGACCTGACATCTGCTCCTATAAAGATTTACAACCTAGGAAACCCTGCGAGGCAATTCTACTCTGTCCTTTTAGGGCCACTGTGAGTTGGAATCCTCCTGTGTAAGAGACATGGCTTTGCAAACAACAATGTACTAATGTTAATCTTCTATTTTTGACAAATGTACCATAATTAAGATGTTATCGTTAGAGGAAACTGATTGAAGTATGGTCTTTGCAACTTTTCTGTAAATCTAAAATTTTCCCAAAATAATAGTTTACTTTAAAAAATTGGTAGGGAAAAATGAAGCTAATAAGCAAAATAAAATGCAAATCAGAAACTAGAGACACAAAGAAAACCTTGATGGTATTTATGGTTCCATTTGCCAGTCATCTTCCAGGTTTGGAAACCTAGGCCAATAAATCTACCCCTCTTTCCTAAACTAATTCAAATTGAGTTTCCTTCACATGCAATTAAAGATTTTTCACTCTTATACTTGTCACTACTGATTTACCTCCACTCACTCATTATCTCATTGTCACCTGGTTTCTTTCCCTTTCTCTCCTTTGATCAATAAGATCATTAGCTATATTCTGATTCCAGAATCTAATGGAAACTTTCAGATCTCATTTGATTGTGGCATTTGACTGTTGACAACTTTTTCATTCTACTACCTGTTTCTTTCCTTGACTTCTATGATAACATATTTGACGCTATCCTCATCAGATATGAATAGAACCTTTATTCTATTCTTACCTTGTGGGCTACTCCTGCTCAAGTCCTTTGTAGTTCTTCTTTTGAAGACCTACCTAGACTCTCTTCTCAGTACACACTATCCCTAGGTGACCACATCCATTCTGATGGTTCCACTATCTATATGCTGATGGCTCCAAAATATCTCTCATCTCAGCCCAGATCTCTCATCTGTTACAAATTTTATATTCAACTGCCTACCAGCCATCTTCATTTGCATGCTTCACATATATTTTAAACTCATCATGTCAAAAACCAAATTCATCTCCTTACCTCTCTCCTAACAAGTGTATGACTGGAAGCCTCTTAGAATCTTTCTGTTCTATCATCTCCTTTCACCAAGTGTTAAAGTTTTGTCTCCATAATTTCTCTTATATATAAGTCCTCTTTAACTATGCTATTTTCACTTAGTTTAGATCCTCATTATAAGTTAGATATTGAAACTGACTCCTATTTGGTCTCCTTTCATCCTCAATTTGCAGCCAAAATGATTTTAATGGCATATAACTTAGTTATTTTTAATGGTTCTTCATGATTTGGCCTTATTTACCTTTTCTGCTTTCTTCTCTCATATGAGCTCATATGCACTACACTCCAGCCAAGTCAGTCCACCCAGGACCACCACCATTGTCCCCTGTATACCATCTGTCCATGACTACAAGTTATTTCTTTGTGAATTGGACATGCCTCTGTTTATCCTGCCTGAAAATCCTTTCTCCAACTTCTTCTCCTGATAAGCTTCAAGCTCCAGTTCCAGTGTCATCTTTGTGACACTATTTACTGACATCCCAAATCCATGCTGGATTAGGAATTCTCTCTATGACTACAGCCCATGCTTTCCTTTATCATTATACTCCCAGTACCAATTTGTAAGACTATCTTCACAGCTTACTGTGAGCCCCTTAGTCATATCTTAATTAATTATGTATTTTAAGTATAAAGCTATCACATAGTAAGCACTTAAATGTGTCTTCATTAATGAAGCAATAATGTAAATAAATTTAGACTCCCCCATTCAAAAAATTCTCTTGCCCGTAAAACATTCTCTCCCTCCTTCTGCTATAGGTCTCCCTCTTTCCCTGTAGTCAAGCCACTTTAAAGAACAGGCTTAGCCTCTCCAAGTCTTCAGTTCTTCACCTCCCACTCACTTCTCTGCTGAGTGCTGGGTAGCTCCCACCCTGACCAGTCCTCATTGTCAACAAGGTCCCCAGTGACCTCCTTCTGGCCAAACCCTTATCTCACTGACCTCCCCTGTGTCATTCAACTTTAATGACTACTCTCCTTTTCGGCTTCTTTCCTGGCCTTTCTCTTGGCACCAGTGGCCCCACTGGTGTTCGTTTCTTTCTTCTCCTTCTCTGGTCACTCCTTATTTTCCTTTGAGATTTGCTTCTTCTCCAACTTTTAAATGTTGGAGCGTCCCAGGGTCTGTTCTAAGTCTCCTTCTCTTCCCCATGTACATGCTCTCCCTGAGTAATCTTATTCACTCTCTTAGTTTTACTTTCCATCTGCCACATTTACCATATAAGGCAACCAAAATCTAAGGCGATTCCTCATTTTCCCAATGAGAAAATCCAGAAAGTTTTGGATTTAGAGACATAGATTTGGAGATGTGGATGAAACAATCAAAAGTCTACGTATTATTTAATGGACTCAGTTATATATATATTTAAGCTCATATATCATACAAAATACAATATTGATTTAGAAATAATGATCTTTCCACTCATAATTCATTCAGAATTTTTATGCATACTTGTTTTTGTTACTTCATGCTGCTCTAATAGAAAATACCACAGGTGGGTGACTTTAACAAACAAGAGTTTATTCTCTTACAGTTTTGGAGGACAGAAGTCTGAGTTCAAAGTGCCGGCTCTAGGGGCTGGGTGAAAGCCCCTCAACCTTGGGCTTCAGTTCTGCCTCCTGCTCCTGGCCCACTGAAGTTGCAGGCTTTTCTTCACTCAGGCAGCTGCTGGCTGCTGAAGCTGACAAACCCAAGGTCAACAAGTAAAAGGGTACAGTCCCAAATAACACAGCAGGACACGAATTCAAGTCCAGAAAAAGTCCCAAGATCGGCAGGGCATGGCAGGCTGCTGAACAACAAGTTGGCTACATGCAGGGTTCAAGCGTGCCAAAAAGCTAGAGACCTTCCTCCAAGCAGCTTCTTAGATACTGGAAGCAGCCACATCCCTAAAGCAGCTACTCAGCTGCTCCAGTAGATTCCACCATGGAATTGATTGCCAGTCTCACCATGGGGACTAACTACATCCAGCTGCCCAGCTACTCAACCAGGCCCAGCCAAGTTGACAGACAACTTTAACCAGCACAATACTCTTAACATGAATCTTCAAAAGTAGTGTGTTTCTCATCATTAGGGTCACTTTTTCAGTCATCTTACACCATTTCCCAGAATGGATGACTTTCTCTTCAGTATAAGTGAAGGTCTGGGGAAAGGACACAGCACAATTTGAATCCACACGGGATGCAGTTGTTGGAAACTTTATCCCAAGTCACGTCCCATTAGCATCACTCCAGGGCAGCTGGTTACTAGCACATATCCTATAAGAGTACATTCATGACCTCTAAAAATCACTTAATGCTTTTAAAAAATTATTTTTTGTCATATTTTTATTGAAATTTAACATTCATACAGAAAGGGCATAAGTCCTATGTTTTTAGCACAATGAATAAAGTAAAACACCCATATAACATCACTCAGGTCAAGAAATAGAACATTTCCAGCCTCTCAGAACTCCCTCCCAAGTACTACTGTATTGCTTTTTAAAGCAATCTTTGAAAAGCATATTTAGAGACATCCAACATATGCAGTTGTGAGATCATACTGCCAAGAATAGTTATCATAGCTGTGTTAAATTTCTTGGACCTACTGATTCTGGCAAGTGACCTCTACAAATATCCAAAATAGCATTGTTAAATACATTTCAGGTTAATGGGTCTTGCCCAAACAGTGAGAACAGTTAGTATTCACTGAGTGCTTATTACATACCAAGTATATAATACTGTACATATATTAAATAATTTGATTTTCACGCCTTCCTATGAGATAGGTATTAGTGTTATCCCCCACTTTATAGATGAGAAAGCTGAGGCAGAGGTAAGTTAAGTAACTTTCCCCAAACCACACAGCTTGTAATGGCAGAGTCAGGACCCCAAGCCAGGCAGTCTGGCTCCAGAGCCCACAGACTTAGTCACCATGCCATACTACCCTATCCCGTGGTCTGTTGTTCAAAATAAAATAAATGAGAGCAAACCCTGTAATATGAGAGACTCTGGAAGGACTCAAATATAAGGTTACTCCCTCTTTCCTGAGGGATGATTTTGGAAAAACAGAAGAACAAAAACCTCACCCTATATTCAAGCTTATACGGTATTTGCAGATGACTCCCAAATATTTATGTCCATCCCAGGCAGTTCCTCTAAGCTGCAGACCTATTTACCTAACAGGCACTTCAAAGTCAGCATCCCCAAACCACAAGTCATCATCTTTCTATGAATCCCCCTGCAACCTACTTCTGCTCTTTCTGTCTAGCACAGTGAGTGTCATCACCATCCACCCAGCCGCCCAAGCCAGAAATCCGGATATCGGGATATCGTTGGGGACTCCAGCCTCTTCCCTCACTCCTCATTTCAAAATCACACTCTCTTCTGCTTTAACTGAAACTTGGCTCTTTCTCCACCAAAGTGCCTGATTTCTTTCTACCATCTGAATACATTTCAAGTGTGTAAGACCTTTTCTTCTCACAACCCTCTCACAGTCAGGAGGAAGAAGAGAAAGGGAGGGATCAACATTTTTCTAGTTCCTTTAAGATGGATTACTCTCTACTTCTGTTCAAGTTCACCTTTTTCCATTTTCTGTCCCTAGTTGCCCACTGAAGCACTTTCCCACCTCCCTGCTCAGCTAGCTTCCTTCTCATACCCCTTTTCAGGGGATTATAGCCTAGATTAGACCGCGAACTGCAAATGTCTTCATTCTAATATCCTGCACTATCTAGCTTCATATTAGGTATGAAAGTGGAAGCAAGGGAAAGAGGCGGTAATGAAACAAGGAAAACAGATAAAAAGCCTGGGATAAAGTCACTAGGGGAGATTAAGATGAAAGAAGCGGATAAGGAAAGAGGAGGGTAGGGAAAAGGTGAGAAAGAAGGGAATGGAGAAAAGTGTGAGGAAAGGGAATGAGGAGGAGGAGAAGGGAAGAAAAGGAGAAGGGATGGGAAGAAGGGCATGAGGAAAAGGGAACGACAGAAGGAGTAAGAGAAAGGTTGGGAAAGGAGATGGGGGAGTGATGCGGAGAAGAGGCTAGGAAGAGACGAGCAAAACGCAGGGTCGGAGAGAAGAAAATAGGGGAGAAGAAGCTGAGGAGAAAAGGGTAAGATCAAGGGGATGAGGACAGAAGAGGAAGGAGATAGAGAGTTGGAAGGGAGAAGGGGCGGGAGGGAGAACAGGACAACGAGGGAAAAGTGGCTGAGGAAAGGGGAAGATGGGGGAGCAGGCGATGGGAAGGAGACAAGAGGATGGGAAGGAGGTGAGCGTCCGTCAGGGAATGGAGAAAAGAGGGAGAAAGCTGAGGATGTAGAGGGTGGGATGAGCGAAGG
>NW_006921601.1:2262207-2268152 GCF_000298275.1 Orycteropus afer afer | reverse complement strand
GGGAAGAGGGCGAGCGTGAACGTGAGCGTGGGGGCAGGGCCTGGGTGTCTTTGTGTGCGTGTGTCACCGAGTCGGGCTGTGTGGGGGCTGGAGAGTGTGCCGGGGATCTGCGGTGTGGGGTGCGGACAGGGTTCTGTCCGCTACTCCGAGTGTGAGGGCGTCGTCTGAGTGTGAGTAGTGCATGTCACTGGAAGGTTGTCTGTCTGGTCGTGTGTATATGTGCGTGTCACTCCAGGCTGTGTGGGTCGGAATGAGTGTGTGTCATGATGAGTGAGCCCCTGGAGAGAGAGAGAGAGAGTGTGTGTGTGTATGTGTGTGTGTGTTGCCCGCTGCTGTGGGAGCCATGTGTCAGAATGTGGAGGATGGGTGTGTGACAGAGACAAACTGAGACAAAGAAACTGAGGGAGGATATGTAAAGAGAAGCAGAGGAGAGACCTGCAAAGCCTGAAGTGGAGGTGGATCGCCCAGACTGGTGTTCTCAGTACAAGCTGGTGCTGGAGCAAGTGAGAGTTTGTGTCCAGAATGCTTAGAACACAGTCCTGTGCAGAGGACAGAGGGAGGTCACTGCAGGCTTGGGTCCCACGTGGAGGGGGGGCGAAAGGGAGATCTAGAAGCACAATGAACTCAGTGTGGCGTGGGCTGGGCCTGCAGCCACAAGGTCATAGGCCAGAAAAATATTGTCGCTTATGTCAACTCCTCAAATATGCTCTGGGGACACAGTCATAGCCCTACTCAAGCCACAAGGGACACAGTCCAGGCAACACACATCCACAGGAGACACCTTCACAGCCATCCCACACGCCCTGGAAGCACTGTCAGAGCCAAGACACTCACCCTGTAGATTCTGTTGAACCAACACACGCCTACAGAAGATGTTCTCATGACAACATACACCACAGCTGAACTACTGCAGCCAACACATTCCAACAGGATCATTGTCATGGCCAACACATACCATGGGAGACACCTACTGCCAACACCTCTCCAGAGACACTGTCACCAGCAACACACATCCTCGAGATGCTGTATCAGCTGAGACAAGTACACAATCAATGTCACAGTCAATACTTGTCAGGATACACTGTCAAAGCAATACCTAGCCATTGGAAAATTCTCACAGCCAACACATCATATAGGTTATACTTCACCAGAGGTGCTTGTACATAACAGATGTTCCAGATGGCTGACACTAACAGGAGGCCATGTCCCAGTCTCCCTAGCCACTTGTACAACCATAGGAGACACAGTCATGGGCAGAGAGAGAAAGGGCTGTCCTAATTGACATATACTCTCTTACCTTATGATATTCACACCATCCTCACTACTCCTTCTCATCCACAGTCCTCCTAGGCTCACCGCTTGTTCCCTGGAACAAGTTAGTCTTCCTCTCACACCATGGTTCTAAGTATCCCATCAGGAGCCAGTTTCAGTTTCTTTACCTCCTTAGCTCGTTACTTTTTTCTTCCCTTCAGGACCACTCAGTAGAGCTATTCTAGCTCTAAGATGCTAAACTCCTGCATTCCACTCTACCCACAGCCTCCTATGTCCTTCTAGCTCCTATTACACTGATTCTTCAACCTCATAATGATCTCTTGCCCCCTGACCTCTCTTCTTCTTGGCTACTCTTTGCTCCATTGTCCTTGAGACCCCTGTCCCATGAAGTCTCAACCCTATCTGGAATGATTTCTCCACCACACCAAGTGTTGCCATCTAGAAATTCATGTTTCTCTAAATTCCACCCTCACTGGTCTTCCATAAATAAATAAAACTAGGGATTTTTTTTTTCTGTTTTCTTCACAACCTTCCCACTCCCATTGTTTTCAGTGATAATCGTTCTTTGGTTCATTTATTCTCATACATAGTAAACATCTACTCTGTGCCAGGCACTGTGGTAGTTGCTGGCTTTACAAGAATGGGCAAATAGACATGGCCTTTGCTCTCGTGGGGCTTGCGGGCTATGGGGTGAGTGCTGTAACATGGCAGCACATAGGGAGGTCGGAAAGGCTTTCTCTTAGAAGTGACATTTAAGCTTAAACTTGATGGATAAAGAGGGAGTCAGCCAAGAAAGAAGACGTGGAGGTAAGTTGATGAAGTTGATGTGGATGGAGAATATGCTCAGACAAGGGATCAGCATGGGAAAGCCCAAGTATGAGGAAGAGTAGTGTTTGAAGGATAAAAGTAGTTCACTGAGCCTGGAACTTAAAACATGACGGGAGGAGAGGTGAGAGAGTCTCTGGGAGAGGTAAATGTGGGTTAGATCATGCAGGGTCTTGTAGGCCATATGAAGAAATTCATTTGACCCACAAATAATGGAGAGTCATCAAATTATTTGAATTTGTGGAGTGATCTGATCAGATCTGTTTTAGAAATGTCACTCTGATAGCAGTGTGGAGAAGGGAGGAAGGACCTTAAAGGGAAGGAGGATAGTTGGCATTTGTAGGAACCCACAAACAAACACACACTGCTGTCGAGTCGGACCCAACTCATAGCGACCCCTCCTTGCTGAGGCAATATCACTACGGAAATAGATTGCCCAACCTTCCTTCCGAGGAGTGGCTGGTGGGTTTGAACCGCCAGCCTTCTGGTCAGCAATCAAATGCTTTAGGCACTACTTTACCAGAGCTCCTTGTAGGAACCCAGGAGAGGATAACATGGCTCTGAACTAGAGTAGTTGCAGTAAAGAAGGAAAAAGCAGTTGGTTTCAAGAGCTCTTCAGGCAGTGGAATCAGCAGGGCTCAGTGATAGGATGGATGTGAAGATTAGAGGAGAAAGGAATTAAAGAGTAGGGAAGCTGGTCTACTTGCTCACTGAAGAAATTACAGGTCACAGAGGAAATTCCTTCAGCTTTCTATCTCCTCCCTCAAATGTTACCTGCATCCTCTTCAGTCTTTTCTCCTTCCTTCCTATAATAAGGAAGAGATCTCCCTTCTTAGAAGGCAGTCCTTCACCTGTGTTGTGGATTCCATCCCTTCCCTCCTCCACTTGACTGATTATTCCCTTGCTTTCCTGTGTCTCCAGTTGCTCCCTTTATATCCATTCCTACTGTGAGCACATAAAGATCCTCCAGTGTCTCCTATTCATTCTTGACCCCTCATGCCTTCTTAGCAAAGATGCTTTTACACTTTGCTTCATTGCCACATTTTGTATAAGAATTTTCTGCACATAGCTTCCCCATTTCCACACTTCCCATTTATTCCTGCCCCTCCAGTCTAATTGCTCTTCCTGAGTGAAAGGGACCCATTATCTGACAAATCTGGGGCCTCCTTTCAAGGTCCTCAACTGTCTGAACTTTTGACAGGATGTGTCATTTTCAACCACTCCTTTTTTCTTTGAATTGGTCTTCTCTTTTGATTTCTGAGCCACCGTTTTACCCTACCAACATTTAATGAGCATGCTGCTACTTGATGAGAGCACAATGATAGAAGACAGTGGTACTACCCTCAAGGAGTTTACACTTTAGTAGGTAAGGCAGGCAGATAAACAGATGATCAGTATATGGTGGGATTCATGCACCTCTCCCAGAGCTTCTCCTGGCTGTTCCTTCTCAATCTGTTTTGAGACTTCCTGTGCATGGCCCCTAAATGTTACTGTTGCTTAGGGTTCTAGCTTGGACCTTCTTACTGTCTCACTTTTCCACACTCCCTCAATGACCCATATTATTTATGTCCAAGGCTGATGACTCCTCAGTATCTCTTTCTTCCAGACCTCTCTGAACTCCAGACCTGCATATCTGCTGCCTACTTGACCTTTACTGTATAGCTCCTAGGCACCTTAACATATCCAAAACTGAGCTCGTTATTCTTACTCCCTCAGAACACCATCTACTCATTTGGCAAGCTAAAAAGCCAGAAACTAACTAGCCAGTCACTTCTCTGCATGTCCCATTATCCAGAATCATTGGAACCTGCTGATTCTACCTCCTAGCTCTCCCAACTATCCCTTCCCCTTTCCTCCATTGCCTCTGCTCCTGCCTTCACCTCACCTCTGCCTTAGTTGTCTAGTGCTGCTATAACACAAATACCACAAGTGGATTGCTTTAAAAAACAGAAATTTATTTTCTCACAGTTTAGGAGGCTAGAAGTCTGGATTCAGAGCACTGTTCTAGGAGAAAGCTTTCTTTCTCTGTGGGCACTGGAGGAAGACCCTTGTCTCTTCAGCTTCTCTTTCCTGGTTGCATGGAGATATCCACGTGTCTTGGCGTCTTTCATACCTATCGCTCTCCCTGCTCTCTTGTTTAATCTCTTTTATATCTCAAAAGGAATTGACTCAAGATACACCCTACACTAATCCTGCCTCATTAATGTAACAAAGACAACCCATTCTCAAATGGGATTATAATCACAGGCATAGAGATTAGGATCTACAGCATATATTTTGGGGAAGAGGGGGAAATGATTCCATCCATAACAACATCCTTTCACATACATTAATGCAAGACCCTTGTAACTTGTCTCCCTATCTCTAAATTCCCGCTTTCCAATCTGTTCTTACAATTGCAGCAAGAAGGATCTTCCTTAAGTGAATATTCAGCCTTGTTACTCTGCTCAGCATTCTTCAGTATCTTTCCTTTGCCCTTGGACAAATCTCTACCTTTTAATGGAGCTGATGAGACCTTTCATGATCTGACTCCCTCAGATTCTGCAGCCTCGTCGCCTGTCCCATTTCCCTAGCCCCCTTATAGCTTGAGTTCCAGCCTTGGTGAATTCCTATGGTTCCCCCAAAGACACTTTGTTCTTCCATGCTTCTGGCCCTCTGCACATACTGCTCTTCATGCCCGAAAAGCCCTTCACTCCCCCTTCTCCTGGCTAACCAATTCCTATCCTTCAGATCTAGTGGTAAACACTGCCTTTCCTGCCACCAGGCAGGCTGGGTTTCTCTTGTCTCACTGTTTCATTCCTTCTCCTCTGTTCTGTCTTCCTGACCAGGCTGAGATCTTCTTGGTTGAAAGTTGCGTATTACTCATCTTTGTGTCCTCAGGGTCCCACACGGGTTTGTGAATGAACTCATGAGGTACCTCACAGCACACTGCTCACCCTCATTTTCTCTTCAGAGGACTGCCAGCTGGTCTCAGCTGCCCTTTCCCTCATACCCACTTAGCCTACTGGAGACATTGCCATCTCCTCTCCCACAACTTATCCTTCCTCATTCTATGCTCTCTTCTTCCCTCTTCCTTTAATCTGGGCTTCTCTTTTGCTAAATCTCTTTCTCTTATATCCAGTTAGCAAATATTCAAGGACCACCAACAATTTGCAGATCCAAATCCAGTGCCTTTTGGGGTTCTTGGAGGGAATGGAAGATGATGAAGGTGACCTGCTGTCAGACCACAAGGTGCTATGCTGCCTACCCATCCATCAGGTTCCTCAGGCTCATTCCCCAGAGGTGCCCTAGGCTGCTCCTTCCTCTAATGCCCCTTCACATATACCCACTCTGGGCCCTCTCACTCCTGGCACCCTGGTTCTTATTTCTCCCCATATTAGGTTCCCTAATTCATATGTCCTGCTCCTCTTTCCTCTCCTGTCAATAGTAACAGGAGGCCAGACTAGACTCTTTCCTCTCTGATGCCCTGGTACCTGCAAGCAAAAGCCTTTCCTGGGTATTCATGCTGTTTGACCCGGTTTTCTTTGAGGCTTGCCACTGCCTTCCCCTCCATTCATTGTCCATGCTCTCTGGGTGACTCCTCACACCAGGACTTTCTCAACCACTGCCACTTGGGAGGGGCTTCTCAGTTCCCGTGTCTACTGGTGAGAGGGTACCTTCTGCAGGAAGTCCTCTGGGAACTCCCAACCTGAGTCAGCATGCCCCTCCCTGTTCACTTAGCACACTCTGTTTATGTTTCTCTCTGTAAGCTGCTTGATGGAAGGAGTGTGTTATCTCTCAGAGCTTAGAACACACCTCCAATATGGTTGATGAGGAAGGAAGAAGGGAAGGAGAAAAAGGAAAGAAAG
>NW_006921601.1:2242109-2260662 GCF_000298275.1 Orycteropus afer afer | reverse complement strand
GGGTTTGAACCTCCAGCCTTCTGGTTAGCAGTCAAATGCCTTAGGCACTGTGCCACCAGAGCTCCTGAAGTAGGATATAGAACAATGTTTTTGTATAGTATCTTATGCTAATTGAGCTTGATGTCCCCTGTGACCATGGACCTAAGCCCACAGGTCCAAACTACTTGCTCCCTCAGGGTGGCTGGCTGTGGCCAAAAAGCCACCACAACCTTGCCCTTGTCAGCTCTACTATATACCCAGACATTCTTATAGCACATACAAACATGCCTGTAGAAATGTCCTCTGCCAACCCTATACATGGTCATGGGCATACTCCCTGCTGCCTAGACATACCTGATCATTCAGCCTGTCCGCCTATCTACCTACCCATAGATCAGTGCTTGCCAATCACTGACAATGCAGTACTGTACATGCAACAGGGTTCATCTTTGCTGTCTGTACCTCCCGTGTACCTCTCTCTGTCCTTCTCTTCCTCAGTGGCACTGTTTGATCACTCACTTTTGGTACATTGCCCTTCCCTTTACCCAAATCAATACTTGTCTCTACTTATCTAGCAGTGTTCCCGCCCCTCCCTTCCCATCCCTGGTAACCAACAAAGAAAATTTCCTTCTATGTATAAACCCTTCCTTGTATTTTTACAATAGTGGATTAATACAATATTGTCCTGCTGTGACTGATTTATTTCACTCAGCATAATGTCCTCCCCCTACAGTGTTTTGCAGATTCTACATTATTCTTCAGGGTTGCTGAGTGTTCTGTTGTGTATGAACCACAGTTTGTTTATCCATTCCTTGGTTGATGACAACTTAAGCTGTTTCCATCTCTTTGCTATGGTGAATAATGCTGCAGTGAACATGGGTGCACATATGTCTGTTCTTGTCCTATCTTTCACTTCTTTGGGATTTATACCTAGTAATGGGATTGCAGGATCAAATGGTATTTCTAATTCCAACTCTTTAAGGAATTGTCATACTGATTTCCACAGTGGTAGTATAATTTTACCTACCAGCAGTGTATGGGAGTCCCAGTCTCGCCACACCCTCACCAGCATCTGTTGTTTTCTCTGTTGTTGAACTTTGCCATCAGTGCTGGGGGGAGATGGCACCTTGGTGTTCTGATCTGCATCTCTCTCGTGGCTATTGATTATGAACATTTTTTCCTGTGTTTTTTTGGCCGCCCAAATGTCTTCTTTGGTGAAGTGTCTTTCATGTCTTCCACCCATTTTTCAATTGGATTATTTGTCTTTTTGTTGTTGAGGTGTTGGAGTTTTCTATAGATTTTAAAGATAAGTCCCTCGTCAAGTATGTCATTGTTGGATATTTTTTCCCAATCTGTGGGTGCTCTTTTCACTCCTTTGGAGAAGTCTTTTGAAGCACATAAGAATTTAATTTTTAGAAGGTCCCAGTCACCCAGTCTATCTTCTGCTGTTTGCAGAACAAACAAGATGCTTGATAGTCTATTTATGCCATAAATATTAGGGCCCCTAAATTTGCCCCTCCTTTTTCCTTGAGAAGCTTTATAGTTCCTATAGTTAGGTTTCACATTTAATTCTCTGATGCGTCTGGAGTTAGTTTTTGCATATGGTATGAGGTATGGATGTTGTTTCATTTTTCTGCAAATGGTTAACCAGTTTTGCCAGTACCATTTGTTAAAGAGACTATCTCTTCCCCATTTAATGGATTTCAGCCCTTTTTCAAAGATAAGCTGACCATAGGTTGATGGATCTATGTCTGGGTTCTCAATTCTGTTCCACTGGTCTATGTATCTGTCATTGTACCAATACCAGGCTGTTTTGACTATGGTGGCTGTGTAGTAGGTTTTGAGATCCAGGAGTGTGAGACCTCCTACTTTGTTCTTCTTCGCTTATCCAAGGTCTCTTTTCTTTCCAAATTAGTGATTGGTTTTTCCATATCCTTAAAGAATGCTGATGGGATCTGGATTGGGATTGCATTGAATGTATAGATTGCTTTGTGTGTATTGATGTTTTCACAATGTTCAATCTTCCTATCCATGAGCATGGTATGTTCTTCCATTTATGTAGATCTCTTAGGGTTTCTTGAAATAGTGTTTTGTAGTTTTCTTTGTACAGGTCTTTTGTATTCCTGGTAAGATTTCTTCCCAAGTATTTTATTTTTTGGTAGCTATTATAAATATTGGGGAGCTCTGGTAGCATAGTGGCTAAGACACTTGCCTGCTAACCAGACGGCTGGCGGTTCAAACCCACCAGCCACTCCTCGGAAGGAAGGTTGGGCAATCCTACTTCCGTAGTGATACTGCCTCGGAAACCCAAGGAGGGGTCGCTATGAGTCGGGGCTGACTCGACGGCACATAACATAACATAACATAACATAACATTATAAATATTATTGATTTCCTTTTCAGCCATCTCTTTGCTGGTGTAGAGGAATCCAACTGATTTTTGGATGTTGATCTTGTGTCCTGCCACGATGCTAAATCTCTCCAATAGTTCCAGTAGTTTTCTTGCTGAGTGTCTTGGGTTTTCTATGTATAAGATCACATCATTAGCAAATAAGGATAGTTTGGCTTCTTCCTTACCAATTTGGATGCCTTTGATTTCCCTTTCTTGCTTTATTGCTCTGGCTAGGACTTCCGATATAATGTTGAATAGAAGTGGTGAGAGGGGGGCATCTTTTCAACTATTAATTTTACTTTCTGTATCTCAGCCTCTCTTCTGTACTCTCCTGTCTCTCAACCTCCCTGCTCCCCAAGCTTGTTTTTCCCTCTCAACATCTCTAAATTGCTTTCCTGCTAGCTTGGACCTTACTGGCCTCTTCTGCAGCCCAGAGCCCAGTTTTCAGAGTCAGATTTTAAGACCAGGTCCTTGCTGCCCAGCACCACTGTCCCCAGCTCTCTCACCCTGCCCAGGACTCCCTACCTTTGAACATCATAAAGGCAAGGGCTTGATCTGTGCAAGTCACTATGGTATCACTAGTGCTTAGAAAAGTGTTTGACACATGGTATGTCTTCAATAGATATGTGGTGAAAAAAATCTATCAATGAATCATTTCACATACATGGCCTGGACCCCCATCGTTATTCCTCCTCAATTTTTCTTTGTCTCCTGGAGGCCATGTGCCCTCCAAGCATCTTCCATCTCCCTTCACCTCTCTCATCACCTGTGCCATGCCCTTTTTACTTTGCCTGGAAGGCAGTTGCCTCATCTCTGATATTTTCCTCTTCCTCCAGCCCACCCTGTATACGCTGCCAGATTTAATCTCTTAAAGCAGAACTTTGACTATTCTCTTTTCCTGTTCTGCTGCTTGGCCAAAGATAAGCCCTTTTTCTGGGCAGTCCCAGCCCTCCACCACAGAAGGTGTAGTGGAAAGGACTAGGTTTGCAGTCAGACAGACTTCATTCCAGGCTTCTTTCTGCTACCTTCTCTGAGCCTTGATTTCCTCATGTGTGTAATAACACTTACCCCAGGGTTATTCTGTGTGCTTGGCACACAGCAGTAGCAGCTAATATTTATTGAGCCTTCACTATGTATCAGATACTGTAGTAGGATTTTTTTGTGAGCCTTAATTCATTTAACCCTCATATTGACCATATAAGATAGGCATGCTAATAAGTTCCATATTACAGAAGAGGAAACCAAGGCTTAAGAAGGTTAACCAACCTGCCCAGGGTTACCCTGTAAGTGGCAGAGTCTGGAATTGAACTCAAGTTTGTCTGGCAGCAGAGCCCATTTTCTTAACCACTGTAATATTAACTTATGTATATGTACTTGTAAAATTCTCCCTATGTGCCAGGCACTGTTAGTAACTGTTGGATACAACAGAGTATGTAGGTATTCTAATTATCACTACTTTATCAATGAGGAGATGGAAGCACTGAGAAATTAAGTGGCTTGCCCAGAGTCACCCAGCTAGTAAGTGTGAAACTGGAAATCACATCCAGGTAGTTTGGCCCTGGAGTCCTAACCACTGTACTGTCCTGTTTCACTATATGCTGTTGTTATCTGCCATCGAGTCATCATCCAACTTATGGTGACCCCATGATTGGACCATTATGACCCATAGGATTTCAGTGGCTAGTTTTTGAGAAGGAGATCGCCAGGCCTTTCTTCCTACTCTGTCTTAGTTTGGAAGCTGCACTGAAACCTGTTCAGCATCATAGCAACATGCAAGCCTCCACTGACATACCGGTTGTGGCTGTGCTTGAGGTACGTTGGCTGGGACTTGAACTCTGGCCCCACATGGGGGGTGGTGAGAATTCAATCACTGAACCCCACTACATGTTTCTGTGAGCTGTCGAATCAATTCCTACTTTTAGCGACTCTAGATGACAGTGCAGAGCCGCCCCATATGGTTTTCTAGGCTGTATCTTTATGGAGGCAGATCACCAGGTCTTTTCTCTCATGGAGCCACTGGTGGGTTCAAACTGCCAGCCTTTCAGTTAGCAGCCGAGCACTTAACTATTGCACCATCAGGGCACCTTCATCACTACATACTGCCTCCCTATTCTAGGAGTGCAACAACTATGTGTTTATGAATGCATTCATGCTGACATCTAATCTATTGCTAGCTGTTAGTTCATCCTCTCTTGTTTTCCACTGTAGCATTCTTGTTCCTTATCACTCTCCTAAACCTGTACTCCCTAAGGTCACTAGTGACCTTACTGCTAAATTCAGTGGCCACTTCTCAGCCTTCATTTTACTTGAACTTTTCAGCATCATTAGACACTATCAATCTCTCCCTCCTTCTAGAAATGTATATACCCTTAACTTCTCTGATACTGCCTCCTGTTTCTCCTCCAGGAAAAATATACATTTCCTTTGCTGCCCTTTAAATGTGATTGTTCCCCAGGGTTCTGTCCTAGACTTTTCTCACTCTATACATCCTCTCTGATGGATCTCCACTCCCATGGCTTTTGTTATGCCTTGACTGGTAGAAGTCTACATCACCAGCCCAGACTGCTCTTCTAAGCTTCAGATCTGCAAATCCAAGTGTGCCTGAACCATTGCCACATGGGGATCCCAACAGGGACCCAAAACACTGCTGGTCCTTTGCTGTATATAATGGAGTCCCTTTAGTAACCAGACCAGAACCCTGGGAATCAATCTAAACTCGTCTCATTACCTCAACCTTCCTGTAGAATCAGTGACCAAGTCTTGTCAATTTCACTTCTTCACAATCTTCATACTGGTGTCCTCTCAGCCCCACTGCCACTAACCTGGACTATTACAGATACCTCAAACTTGGTCTCCCTTCTCCCATGGGTTCTTTCCCTTTTTCAAGCCTCTGTTCTCTGGCTAGGACTCTTGCCCCTCAACTTCCCTATAATTTCTTTCTCTCTGCATCCTTCCCTTCTCCCTGAGGTTCAGACAATATGGAGTGCATAATCCTGGGGTCACCGCAAGGGTGTGTTACCTCAGGAAAGTTGTTTCTTTCTGAGCCTCAATTTCTTTATTTTGAAGTGGAAGCTCACAGCGTTGTTATGATGAGTAAGTATGATGTTGTCTATGAATTGCTTGGCACAGGGCCTGGCATACCATAAGAGCTCAGAAAACAGACTTTCTCTGCTTCTTCTGCTCACATTGTCCCAGCCTCTCCTCAGGGTGTCTCCTGGGGACCATACTAAGAAGGGACAGAGCCAGGCCTGGGCACCACTGGCCACTGTCCCTTGGGGTTGCCCCAGGGATATGCAAGGAAATTAGTTTGTCAGCCTTCTCTTCCTCCCTCCTGCCTTCCTCATTCCTTCTCTCCTCTCCCCCTGCCTTTCCTTCAGCTTTGGCTTTGGCTCCCCTTCACCTCTGGGGTCTGGCTATTTGTATCTCCGTTTTACCTCCCCTTTCTGTGTTAGCTTCACTCACTCTTTCTCTGCTGTACTCTCCCTCAGTCTTGCTCTCTGTCACCCCACGGGAACTCCCCCTCTCTTCCTCTTTCCCTTTGCTTGGCCCTGTATCCCAACCTCCTTTTGCTCACTGAGGCTACCCTCGTCTTCCTTCACTTCTGCTTTTCACAGCCCCCCTCCTCACTTCTGTTGTCTTTCAGGTCCCTGCCCCTCCCTGGCCCTGGGACAGGAAGTTGAGGGAGGAGGCCTGGGTGGTGCCAGCTCCCCCAGCCTGCTTCCCTGTCTGTACCTCAGCCATTCCTCTACTTCCTCCTGGAGGACTCCTTTCCTTTGTGGTCCCCCTGCATCCCCCTAACCCACCTCTCTTTTTTCTCCCATGTTCTCCCTTGCTCCGGATCCATAGACACACAGGCTTGGGGGGTGGGGGGGGGTGCGGCTCTGCTAGTTAGGATAGGGGACTGACATCACATTTCAGGCCCCAATGAACAGTCTTGCCCCTCCCCCTCCTAATGAGAACCAGCTGTGGCTCCAGAGGCCCAGATGTGGGGATAGAGGGGGAGAACAGGATGGAGTCAGAGGACAGAGTAACAGGACCGGGGATAGAGTGGGGGCAAGTAGCAAGGCAGACTGGGTGGGAGAAGAGATGTGACAAATCTGGGGAACAAAAGAGGACAGTTCTGGGCAGGAGACAGGACAGACTAGGGAGAGAGAGAAGATAGATAGGGGCAGGACATATCAGGGGGAAAGGGATGGGACAGACCTGGAGAAGGAAAGAGACAGAGCAGGGAGGAGGGGCAAGTCTTGTGGAAGAGGCAGTGAGAAACACTGGACAGATGGGGGAGATGGAGCTGAGGAGAGAGCTGGTAAGAGGATGAGACAGTCTCCGGAGAGAGTCTGGAGTTTGAGTTTGGAACTAGAAGCCCTGGAGCAGGAAACGATGAGGCACAGTCCAGACAGAGGCCCTGGGGACCTCAAGGTCACAGCTGCAGCCGCAGAGCTGACCAGGAGTGCCCCGGCAGCGTGTGTGAGAGCATGCCTGAATGTGGGTGGGTCTGTGAGTCTGTGTGCACACGTTGGCCAGTGTGAGTCAATGCATATGTGGAAGTAGGCCTGTCAGTGTGCCTGAGGGTGTGTGTATGAACATGTATGTATAAACCCACTGCCATCAAGTCGATTCCATGTGTGTACTGAGATGGGTAATCTGTAAGTGCAAATGTGCCTGTCCATGTGAGGTCCAAGAGATATGTCTTTCTGTGTATGTGTGTATGTATGTGTGCAAAAGCATGCCTGTGGATGGTGCATACAAGAGAGGCAGATTCCATGTGAATGATAATGCCCTCTGTGTGTGAAAACATGCTTCTATGTGAGGAGGGATGTCTGTATGTGTACCTGGCTGTATATATGTTAAAATAAGCCTCTCTGTGGGTGCATGAGTGTGTGTCAACTGTGTTTGTCTGCATGTGAATCTGAATGCATGAAAACACATCTGTGTGGGTATGTGTGTCTGGCTGTGTGAAAGAGTGTGCCTGGCCATGTGTACATTTGTGACTTGAGTGTGAATCTCTGTGTGTCCATTGCGAGTATATATTGGGGGGGTTTGCATTGCTGAGGGATCCAGTGGTGAAGAGGACACAGGGGTAAAACACAGGTTGGGAGAAGGGATCACTTTCACACGGCATCCACCTAGGCCTGAGGGATCTTTTGTTCAAGGCTGACTATTCACCTGGACTTTCATCTCATACCATCCATACATGAGAAAATTTGTTGATCATGTTCTTTGTGCCATGCTTTGAGCTACAACAAAGGTGAATAAGATAAAATCCTAGCCCTCAAATAGCTAATGGTCTGGGAGGAAAAATAGATAATTACAATACAGAATATGATAAGTACATGTACCTCAGTGTCTATTATCTTCTCTCCCCTCAAACTATAACTGCTCCCTCTCCACTGACTGATTAAATGAATTGGGTCAACTCAGACCCTTGATCCCTAACCCAGCCTCTGGCCCAGATCCCTGACCTGGGCCCTTTGGGCCACCCCAGAAACTCAACCTCTCTTCTCTGAGTGAGGCCTGTGTTCACCCTAACCTCTCCTCTGAAATCCTCTGACCTGTAATTGCATATTTGAGCTGCAGGGAGAGGGGTCTTAGAATACCCTTAGAACCCTAGAAGTCTGAAGTTGGGATGAGGAGGCACAGAGGGGACCCATTGAGAAAGCATCTACCAAATGCTCAACTTTAGGATCTTCAATTATGGGACCACTAATTCTCCCCAAAACCCCCACAGGGTAGGTATTACCATAGCCATTTTATAGATTAGAAAAATAAGGTTCAGACTGAGACTCAAGCCCAACTCAAACTCCAAAGCCCAGGTCTCTTTATTGGCCCATACAGATGGGAGAGATGGAAATTAGAAGTGTGTGTGTGTGTGTGTGTGTGTGTGTGTTGAGAGGTGGGGATCAGAAACCCTTCTCCCTTAGAAGAACAAGAAGTCCTAGAGCAGAGACAAATCCATAAAGACCTAGAGTACATACTTTCTGTAGCCACTGGACTGACCATGGTGCCTTAGGGGCATGGGTTCATGCATGTTTGTGCATACCATCTGAGTTGGCATGTCCGTGGACGTTTCCCCCCGAATGTGTGGAAGTATGAAATGAGAGTGTGGTGATGTGAACTTATGAAACTTTGACCCCATCATTCATTCAGCACTGATACCAGCTCATGCTATACCTCTACTAAATGCTGGAGAATGAGGACTAATTAAAACCAGTGCTGCCCTCAAGGATCCTCCAGTCCAGTGCGGAGGACAGACACATGAACGAAGCAGGGCTGCTGTGCAGTTTACTGTCGGTGTGTAGAGAAGCAGTGGGAGCCCAGCAGAGGGTATGACAGACTCTGCTTTGGGAGAGGAGGGGGCCTATCAGAGAAGCTTCCATAGAAGATAGAACATTAAACTGCATCTTCAGGTTTGAATAGAAGATGATCACATGGAGATGATCACTAGAGGATATCTCAGAATGAAAGAATAGTGCATGCTAGGCAAGGAGTTGGGAAAGGACATGGTGATGAATTTAGTGTCTCTGGAAAGCAAGATGTGATGTGGAAAAGTCAAGGCAGGGGCACAAAAGGTTGGGAGGACTCAGATCAGGAATATACATTAAGAGGTTGAACTTCATCTTGTGGGTCAGAAGTTCTATACCCAGTGTCCATAAAAGCCTTGAAATTGCAGACAAAAGGTTTGTGTGTGTAGCTGCATTTTTTCTGTAGAGTCAGTAGTTCTAATCAGTTTGTAAAAAAAGAAAAAAAGGGTTAAGAAAGACCTGCTGTTGGTAATGCAGAGCCAGTGGAAGCCTTGAATTGGAAGTGGTTTAGTCAGAGTAGGGTGGATATCTCTGGCTCAGAGGGGCCAAGCCAGGAGGCAGGGGGCTGTGTAAGGAGCTGCTGCAGGAGTCAAAGGGAGAGGTGATGGTGTTTGGACTGGGACAGCAGCAGTGTGGATAGAAAGGAAGGGAAGACTTGAGGCATGTCTAGTTGAAATGGTCAGGTTTTGATGACTAACTGGAAATCAGGACTGAAGAAAAGCCAGGAAGCAAGGAGAGCCTCTGGATTTCTGGCTCAGGCACCTGGATTTATGGTGGTCCTATTTACAGGAGAAAAATGGAGAAAGAAAAACAGTTTGAGATGAAGGTTGGGGATACGTTGTGAGGGAAGTCTAGCACATGGCTGGACAAACGTCTTCAGATCTTCTGGGTGAGGCTGGAGATAGAGACTGGAAAGTCATCAGCAAACAGTACATGAGAAAACAACTGATGTATTTGAATTGAAGTCATGGGAGTGGGCAAGATCATCCTGGCAGAGTGTGAAGAATAGAAGAAGCAGCAGACCAGGAGCGAGCTCTGAAGAACACTAGTTTTTAAGGGATTGACAGAGAAAGAAGAACTTTTGAAGGAGTTTGAGGAGTGGACAGAGAAGCAGAATGGAAGCAGGAGGTGGAATGTCACAGTATAAAGAGGAGTAGGCATCAGTGAGTGAATGGTCACTGAGTCAATGTTCCAGAATAATCCAGTAAGAGGAGATAAAGAGTGTCCATTGGCTGTAGCAGCATGGAGATCATTAGAAGCCTTAATGGGAACAATGACACCAGACAGGAAGCCTCGCTGTATGGAGGTGAGACAGTGTGAGAGAAGAGAAAATGGGGAAATGAGTCAAACTTGAAGATGGAAGCTTTCCATTTTCCTCTTCTCTACTGCAGTAACCTCCCTTCTTGGGCCTCGTCTTCCACCTCTCACTGCTTGTGCTGTCAGTTACTGAAGGCCTCGTCGGAGCTTTGGGCTTCATCCTTCTTGAACTTTAGCAGCATTTGAAACCCATGTTCCCCTTAGATTCAGAGGCACCCCCTCCTCTTCTTTTCTGTCTGTCTCTGTCCAGCTGATGGTCAGGCCGTAAACCTGCCTGTCATTGTGACTTCTCCCACTCCCTTGGCCCCTCCTCTAACCAGTCATCATAGCTTGCCTGTTCTAGCCCCTAAACCTTCTTCAAATCTATTCACTTCTTTCACTCACCCAAGTCACCGACAAAGCTGTTTCATTGCCTAGATTCCTACAAGTGTCTCTGAACTGGCTTATCTGTGTGCTCTTTGTTTTCTAAAGGGCTGCTGAGTGATCTTCATAAAATGTAAATGTTGTTGTTGTTAGGTGCTGTCTAGTCGTCTCCCACTCAAAGGGACCCTATGTACAACAGAATGGAACACTGCCGGGTACTGTGCCAGCCTCACAATCCTTGCCATATCTGAGCTCATCGTTGGAAGTGGCTTCCATTTACTTTTAAGAAAAAGTCAAAATCTACAGTATGGCTCATGAGGCCTTGCCTCAATTTATGTCCTCTGCCCCCATCTCACTATAAAAAAACAAAAATATCAAACTCACTGCTGTCGAGTTGGATCTGATTCATAGCGACCCCTCCTTGGGTTTCCAAGGGGTTATCACTACAGAAGTAGAAGGCCCAACCTTCCTTCGGAGCAGTGGCTGGTGGGTTTGAACCGCCAGGCTTCTGGTTAGCAGGCAAGTGCCTTAGGCACTACGCTACCTAGGCACTTCATATATATTTGCTCCTATCCCCACCCTCGAACACTCTCAGTCCTCTCTTGACTGTGGGCCTTAAGCCTTCTCACATTCTGTTCACTCCTGAAATGCTCTTAACTCCTTCCTGTATCTCCCCTACTCTGTCCACCATTGCCTCACTAACACCTGCTCATTATTAGATCCCCATTTGAATGTCACCTTCTCAGAGAAGTTATCCCCGACTCTCTGACTAACTAAGCCCCTCTTATATGCCCTCAAAACTCCCTGTGCTTGTCTTTCACAACACTTAGCACACCTGTAATTACTTTTTCAGTTCTTGTACTGTAAGCTGCATGAAGGCAGGGACTGTTTCTTTTATTCACTATCACATTCCACACAGTAGGTGCTCAACCTTTTGTTGAATGGAGAGGGGTGTGTGTGTGTGTGTGTGTGTGTGTATTACTCACTCACTCCTTTCAGCCTCAGTCTTGGATAAAATGAAACATGAGAAACAACTGGCCATATAGTAAGTCAGGAGAAGGAAGGAATTGAGGTTGAGGATATTCAGACCTGAAAAACAGGAAGCAAAATAATCTACTGAGAGAGGGAGGTCAGGGTGAGATGGGAGGCTGCCAGGGGAAAGACCAGAGCAGACCCTGAGGAGCCTGGAGGGGGAGTGCCTGAGGCTGGGGTGGGAGTGAGGCAACACCAGGGCCCTGATGAAGGGCTGAGTGTGTCTGAGGTTTGGTGTGGCCTAGATCCTAGTCTCCCTGGACTGTTGACTCCTTTCCCTCCCACTTCATTACCTTTCCCCTTCTGCTTTTCTCCCAGGTCTGGGAACCTGAACTGGAGCCAGGGCCCAAGTTGGACCTGATCTGGAGCCTGAGATCAAGCTGGGCCCAGAGCCTGGCCTGGAGCTGGAGCCCCAGCTACAGCTGGAACTGCCCCTGTGATGCAGAAGGAGTCGGGCATCACCCCTTCCTGCACTGGCATGCAGAGCCCCCAGCCCCTCACCCTGCTACCGTTGCAGCTGCTACTGCTGCTGCTGCTGGGAGCAGGAGTGCCGGGCATCCAGGGTCAGGCTGGGAGCTTAGACCTGCAAATTGATGAGGAGCAGCCAGCAGGCACCCTGATTGGGGATATTAGTGCAGGGCTGCCGGCAGGCACGGCAGCACCTCCTATGTACTTCATTTCTGCCCAGGAGGGCAGCGGCGTGGGCACTGACCTGGCCATTGACGAACACAGTGGAGTTGTCCGTACAGCCCGTGTCTTGGACCGTGAGCGGCGGGACCGCTACCGCTTCACTGCAGTCACTCCTGACGGTGCCACTGTGGAAGTTACAGTGCGGGTGGCTGACATCAATGACCATGCTCCAGCCTTCCCCCAGGCTCAGGCTGCCCTGCAGATTCCTGAGCATACAGCCCTTGGCACCCGCTACCCACTGGAGCCTGCTCGTGATGCAGATGCTGGCCACCTCGGAACCCAGGGCTATGCGCTGTCTGGTGATGGGGCTGGAGAGTCCTTCCGACTGGAGACACGCCCTGGTCCAGATGGGGCTCCAGTGCCTGAGCTGGTAGTTGCTGGGGAGCTGGACCGAGAGAACCGTTCACACTACATGCTGCAGTTAGAGGCCTATGATGGAGGCTCACCCCCCCGGAGGGCCCAGGCCCTGCTGGATGTGACTCTGCTGGATATCAATGACCATGCTCCAGCTTTCAACCAGAGCCGCTACCACGCTGTGGTGTCTGAGAGCCTGGCCCCCGGCAGCCCTGTCCTGCAAGTGTTTGCATCCGATGCTGATGCTGGTGCCAATGGGGCTGTGACTTACGAGATCAACCGGAGGCAGAGTGAGGGTGATGGACCCTTCTCCATCGATGCACACACAGGCCTGCTACGACTAGAGCGGCCCCTAGACTTTGAGCAACGGCGGGTCCATGAACTGGTGGTGCAGGCATGGGACGGAGGAGCTCACCCTGAGCTGGGCTCAGCCTTTGTGACTGTGCACGTGCGAGATGCCAATGACAATCAGCCCTCCATGACTGTCATCTTCCTGAGTGCAGACGGCTCTCCCCGAGTGTCTGAGGCTGCCCCGCCTGGTCAGCTTGTCGCTCGCATCTCTGTGTCAGACCCAGATGATGGTGACTTTGCCCACGTCAATGTTTCCCTGGAAGGTGGTGAAGGCCACTTTGCCTTGAGCACCCAAGACAGTGTCATCTATCTGGTATGTGTGGCACGGCGGCTGGACCGGGAGGAACGTGATGCCTACAACTTGAGGGTTACTGCCACAGACTCGGGCTCCCCACCACTGCGGGCCGAGGCTGCTTTTGTGCTGCATGTCACTGATGTCAATGACAATGCACCTACCTTTGACCGCCAGATCTTCCGACCTGAGCCCCTGCCTGAGGTTGCACTGCCTGGCAGCTTTGTGGTACGGGTGATGGCCCGGGATCCTGACCAGGGCACCAATGGGCAGGTTACCTATAGCCTGGCCCCAGGTGCCCACACCCACTGGTTCTCCATCGACCCCACCTCAGGCATCATCACCACGGCAGCCTTACTGGATTATGAGTTGGAACCTCAGCCACAGCTCATTGTGGTGGCCACAGATGGGGGCCTGCCCCCTCTAGCCTCCTCCGCTACAGTTAGTGTGGCCCTGCAAGATGTGAATGACAATGAGCCCCAGTTCCAGAGGACTTTCTACAATGCCTCCCTGCCTGAGGGTACCCAGCCTGGAACCTGCTTTCTGCAGGTGGGTAGGCCCTAGGCAAACCTATATTTGCCTTTTGGAAAGATTTCTTGGGCTACACCGTAGGGTATGGGTGCAGGAGTGGCTGGAGGCAGAGGCGTTTTCGGAGACTGGTGCTTGAGGCCTTTTGTCTTCAAAGTCCACCAGACTGCCTTGCATCTCCTAAGAGGCTGCTGGCTGGTGTAGACTTTCAGGCCAGTGGCTGGGCCTGGCTCACCCCTGTTTTCTGGCTAGTCTCTGGGTATTTGCCTGCCTGCTGCTGTCCAGCTCCCACCACCCACTCTCCCATGTAGTTACTCTCCCTCCTGGCCCAGGACCAATAGGCTATGGCTTCCAAACCTCTTCCCTCATCACTGTGCCTGAAGCAAGAGGGCAATGCTCCAGGTGGTTTCCTGGAGTTTTTATAATTAGTGATTTTAGGGAAGTGGGTAAAAATGACCAGTGGGAGTTCATAACAGTTAAGTCTTAATACTTGATTACTTCAGTACATATTTATCAAGTGTCTACTATAAGCCGGGAGCTCTGGTAGCATAGTGGCTAAGGCACTTGCCTGCTAACCAGACGGCTGGCGGTTCAAACCCACCAGCCACTCCTCGGAAGGAAGGTTGGGCAATCCTACTTCCGTAGTGATACTGCCTCGGAAACCCAAGGAGGGGTCGCTATGAGTCGGGTTTGACTCGACGGCACATAACAACAACAACAACTATAAGTCAGTTATATAAAGCCATATATATGTGTGTGTGTGTGTGTGTGTGTATGTGTGTGTATAATTTTATATTAAGGACTCAGAACATAGCAGTGAATGAGTACTCTTACGGACTTTATAGTCTAATGAGGTTCATGTACAAGGAATGTTTCATTGCAATAGGAAAATGTCCATGAGTACAGATAGACAATATGAATGAATGCATTCCCATAGGAGCCCCTTGAACTGAGACTTGAAGGGTGAGCAGGATTTTATAAGACTACTAAAGGGGAGAGAGGAAGGGTTCCAAGCAGAGGGGAAAGCCTGGTTCTTTCAAGGACCTACATACACATGGTTCAGTATCTCTGGAGTTTATGATATGAGGTGGGAGATGAGTCTATACAGGTAGTCTAGGTGGTGAGGACGAGTTTGAACTTTTTTCTATAAGGCACATTGAAGATTTAAAAAAAAAATGTGTTTTCAGTGAAGATTTACACAGCAGTTTAGATTCCCATTCCAAAATTTCTATACAGGTTGTTCATTGATGTTAGTTACAATCTTCACAATGCCTGAGCATTCTTACTCTTTCCATTCTAGTTGTTCCATTTCCATTAATCTGTTTTCCCTGCCCTCTTCCACTCTCATCTTTGTTTTAAAATAGAAGTGTTGACCATTGGATGTCATATAGGTGATTTTTAAAAGTAGCACAGTACTTACGAGTGATACTCATTATTTTTTGAGCCAATTTGTTATTTAGCTGCAAGGTGACATCAGACATTGAAGTTTTTAACAGATGAGTAGTATCAGATTCGTGTACTCAAAAGATGATTTTGGTAGGCAGTGTAGAACAGTGTAGAGCTCTACTAGGAGCTCTGGTGGCATAGAGCCTAAGGCATTTGACTGTTAACCACAAGGCTGGTGGTTCAAACCCACCAGCCACTCCTCGGAAGGAAGACTGGGCAATCTACTTCCGTAGTGATACCGCCTCAGAAACTCAAGGAGGGATCGCTATGAGTCAAATCGACTCGACAGCAGCAAGTTTTTTTCTTGTTGTTTAGAGGCAATTTTGCACCCCCCCAAGACATTTTTGATTGTCACAACTAGCAGAATGCTACTGGTATCTAGTGGGTAGAGGCCAGGGATGCTGCTAAACATCCTAAAATGCACACAATAATCCCTATGACAAAGAATTATCCAGTCCAAAAGTCAATAGCACTGAAGTTGAAAAACCGTGGTGTAGAGGTTGGATTGGAGGGTTAGACACTACAGGCAGGAAGAGCTATGAGAAGGGAATTAAATAGTCCAGTGGAGAGGTAGCACAGGCCTAAATCAGGACAGTGATAATAGTGATTAATAGGAAGAGAAAAACGGGAGATAATGAGGACTTATTTAGTCCCTGGTTGAGTGATTTAATGGGAGGAAAAGGGAAGAACAGATTTCTGGCTTGAGCTACTGCATGGATGGAAGAGTCATTAAGAGCAGATTTGGAATGACCAAGAGTTTAGTTTGGGACAAGTTGAATTTAAGGTGCCTGTGGGATATCCAAGTGGAGATACTGAGCACGCATCTGGATATACAAGTCGGGAGCTCAAGAGGAGTGGTCCACAGTGAAGACAACGGAAATGGTAGAGAAGGCCCTGAGGGAGTGGTTAGAGTGAGAAGAGGCCAAAGAGAGATCACAGTAAATAAACGTGTAACAGGCAGAGTAAGGCTGGGAAGTGGCAAACTAGTGGGAAGAGAAGCAGAAGAGTGTCCTGTCAAAAAGTCAATGCAGGAAGTACACCTGGGAAGGAGATCAGGATGGAGTGGATGCAGAAATTTGTGGTCTAGTAGGAATTTTAGAGTTCACAGATAAAGGTCTTTATTTTCTCCTTGAAAATAATACTTCTGCTGCTAGGGATGGGGTGGGAGCATAAAGGAGAAGGGTGAAGTGTGTCATAGCTACTGGGCAGAGTAGGAGAGAGCTGACCAAGGTTGGGCTGTGAAGCAGGGCCGAGAGCCCTCTGGTAATGGAGACTGTGCTTTTGCAGTGGAACCTATGAGTAGGGTCTGCACAGGCCAGGAAATTCACATCTGCCTTGGTCATTTCCAGTCAGTGGCCCCTGTGCCTTCTGAGGTCACATCCTGACAACTTCCCCTGACCACTATTTATTGATTTCTTCCTGCAGCAAGTCAAAGGGCACAGGTTTTTAACAGCTTCTGGAGATGGTGGTACAGCTGTGCTGGTGCCTGCCTGAATTAATGCAGGAGGAAGTTTGTCTCCTGGGATATCTGGGCCCATAGCCACAGCAAAGAGTTGGAGCAGGAGCTGTTTCCAGGGCTCAACCATGGCAGGGTCTTAGTGTCTCTGAGGCGGGTAAACAGTGGCACAAATCACTTCTGTCAGGGTTCTGGGCAACAATCAGAGGTGCTTGGCTAGCCTTCAGTCTGAGCAACATTTTCGAGCTATGAAGGGGAACTCTTCAGCTTCATCTTACAGCATATTGTGACCCTGAGGTCCTTGTATCCACAAAGAACACTTTGTCACAGCCTGAAGCAGCCAGCACCAGCTAACCCACTACTGAGGGTCTAATATGCACCCAACATTTAGAACTTAGTTTGAAAGAGGTTTTTGTTATAAGGCAAGTCAGTCACAATGTCTGTTTACTCAATGAACAAATACGCATACAGCACCCACTGTGTGCCTGGCCCTGCCCTGGGCCTGGGAGCCCTCAGAATGTGTCTCCTGCTGACCTGGCTCTGAAATGATCAGAAGCTCCTGGCACTGTTGTTCAGTTGTTCAGCTTTTCTAGGAGATGCCCAAGAATTAACTGGGAAAGCCTCCTTGTACTTCTTAGTTTTGGAGAGTTCTCATGACTTAATGACCTCAATGTTGCCCCCCAAAAAAACAAACCAAACTCATGGAATCAAGTCGATTCCGACTCACAGTGACCCCCATTGGGTTTCCAAGGCAGTAAATCTTTACGGAAGCAGACTTTACCCATCTTTCTTCCATGGAGCAGCTGGTGGGTTTGAACTACTGACCTTTTGGTTAGCAGTGAAATGCCTTAACCACTACACCACCACAGCTCCATCTGTAGTGATTAGTTCCCATGATAATCAGACTCTGTAATGATCAAACTTAATAAAGTTCAGACCCATAAGACTCAATAATTCTATTGGTCACTTCTCGGTTTAAGGTGATTATGAGATTTGGTGATGGTATTAACTTCTTGTGATCTACCTGGGATTTGTGGTCACTACCCTTAGCATTATTTTTAGTAAATATTTATTTATGTATCTGCCTCATCCTTTACATAGAACTCACTAGGCACAAGGGTGCATCGTGGTGACTGCTGTATGTCCATGGCAATGGAGGATGGCATGGGGTTAATGGTCAGTGAGTTGAATGAAGGAAAGAGTGAAAATGTGGCCTTGCCATGGAGCAGCAGGTACTCTTATGGGGAGACTGGCCTTTGCAGACTTAATGCAGTCATCTTTCAACGACAATTTACTGAACTCCTACTGTGTGTCAGGCCCTGTGCCAGGCAACGAAGTGACAGCTGTGAACAGGAGAACCCAATCCCTGCTTTCACTCTGGCCTCTAGAATATAGGGCTGGCCAATTAGTGTCAGAGCACAAGGTTCTGTGGAAGCAGAAGAGAAAGGACTTGTCTGTGACTAGAGAGTTAGGGAAAACTTCATAGGGACGGTGACATATAATCTGGTTAGATGGAAGGAAGGGCAGGCCTTCAAAAAGAGGATGAAGTGGGTAGTATCCCATGTACAAAAAAAACTCAAAGGCATGAAAGTGTGATATATTTGAAGAGGAACTAGTTTTTTAGCACAACTGGAGCCTCTGGGATGGTGAGAAATCAGGCTAGAGAGGTGAGCACAGAGGTCAGACCATGCAGGGCCTCGTAGGCCAGGGTAGGGAGCTTGACCATGGCCATCCAGGGAGAAGCCATAGATTCAGAAGTGGTTGGGTGAAGGAGGGGAAAACCATGAAGTGTGATGTCACAGAACCAAGTAAAGGATATTTCCAGAGTTCTGGCAAGATGGCAGACTAGGCAGAAAGACTACACAGACCCTCTTCAACAATGAAAAGGGAAACCAATTAACACAGATACAGAAGATAATCCTGGACTCCTGAGCCTTGAAGGGAAGGATATACAAGTGGACTAAACCCCAACTAGCAGAAGAATTTGCATGAAAATACCAAAAAAGGAGACATACGGAGCTGCGGTGTGGCAGCAGTCGTGAGCAATCCAG
>NW_006921601.1:2223336-2238364 GCF_000298275.1 Orycteropus afer afer | reverse complement strand
CGAGGCAGTATCACTACGGAAGTAGGATTGCCCAACCTTCCTTCCGAGGAGTGGCTGGTGGGTTTGAACCGCCAGCCTACTGGTGAGCAGTCAAGTGCCTTAGGCACTATGCTACCAGAGCTCCTAGAGATACAGTAGAGAGAGACTAATCAAAACTGTCCACAAGATAAGAGGACATGGGAGTCTTAACACTGGGAACAGATTGACCCTGATAAGAGAGCTACTCTCTCCATTGCTGTAGGAGGGAAAGAGGGAATAGATGGATGAGGGAAGATGGAGATAGATGTGTGGATCTGATGATGGAAAGTGGAGAAAATTCATATTCTAAAGGTTGACCACTTGTTCTTCCAGAGCCTGAAGACAGCACACCTCTAACACTGAGCCTCTGAGATGTGTCCCCACCTCCCGAGCATACATATACTTGGACTGGCGGTGGAGCTCTCATTTGTTAACTAGAGGGATCAGGCTCAGGCTCAGGTTGGGTTTTGCCCATGCCCTACTAGTCCTCTCTACTGTGTCCATCATCCAGAGACTCTGGGCACCAGCTGCACTAGGCTTCCTCCTAATTACCACTTGCCTCTGACCTTCTTGGCCTAGAAGAGTGGGCATCACCACCTCATTCTCTCCCCAGGTGACAGCCACAGATGCGGACAGTGGCCCATTTGGCCTCCTTTCCTATTCCTTGGGTGCTGGGCTTGGCACTTCAGGGTCTCCTCCGTTTCGTATTGATGCCCACAGTGGTGACGTGTGCACAACTCGGACCCTGGACCGTGATCAGGGTCCCTCAAGCTTTGACTTCACAGTAACAGCTGTGGATGGGGTGAGTGGGCAGACAGGGGCAGGTGGAGGGGGGTGGCATACCATGCTCACTAAGGCCATCCAAGGCCCACCTGACCTATGCTGCATGTCCCACCAGGGAGGCCTCAAGTCTATGGTATATGTGAAGGTGTTTGTGGCAGATGAGAATGACAACCCACCTCAGTTTTACCCACGGGAGTATGCTGCCAGTCTGAGTGCCCAGAGTTCACCAGGCACAGCTGTGCTGAGGGTTCGTGCCCATGACCCTGACCAGGGGCCCCATGGGCGGCTCTCCTACCACATCCTAGCTGGCAACAGCCCTCCACTCTTTGCCTTAGATGAGCATTCAGGTGAGGCTTCTCCCATTCCTAGTGCCTGCTCCCAGATGCCCCTCCCTTCCTGCCTGCCTGATGCACTGCCTCCCCTCCCATAACCCTTCCAGCCCTATGCTATTTCCTTATGCAGCCCTACTTCTATCCCTCCTCCCAGGGCTGTTATCAGTAGCCTGGCCCTTGGCCAGAAGGGCCAACTCTGTGGTGCAGCTGGAGATCGGTGCTCAGGATGGAGGTGGCCTACAAGCAGAGCCCAGTGCCCGAGTCAACATCAGCATTGTGCCAGGAACCCCCACACCACCTGTATTTGAACAACTACAGTATGTCTTTTCTGTGCCAGAGGATGTGGCACCAGGCACCAGTGTGGGCATAGTCCAGGCACACAACCCACCAGGTATTATTTATATTCACATGGAGCCACACCCAGATACCCCAGTATAACCCTCAAGCATCATCTCACGGTACCTTTGCTAGCCACAGATAGCCCCAATACAAAACACTCTGGTATTAACCCCCAACACCTGCGTAGGCATGGTCCAGGGACACTGCTTTCCCAGGCACATGAGTATCACCCCAGTGCCACCCAGCTTCTCTACTAACACCTAGGAGCACATACTGCTAATACTTCGAAAGGCACAGGTGTGGGTACTGCTTAATTCTTCTTGGGATCATATTCTGGGTCCCAACTCAACAAGAACCCCCATTTCCTTCCTGACTCTTCGCTCTTCCTCCCCAGGTCGCTTGGGACCCGTGACCCTCACCCTATCAGGTGGGGATCCCCGGGGACTCTTCTCCCTAGATGGGGCCTCGGGGCTATTACAAACACTTCGACCTCTGGACCGGGAGCTGCTGGGACCAGTGCTGGAGCTGGAGGTACGGGCAGGCAGTGGCATGCCCCCAGCTTTCTCTGTGGTCCGGGTGCGTGTGCTGCTGGATGATGTGAATGACAATACCCCTGCCTTTCCTGCACCTGAAGACACAGTGTTGCTGCCTCTAAGCACTGCCCCAGGAACCCTCATCTATACCCTGCGGGCTCTGGACTCTGACTCAGGTGTTAACAGTCGAGTCACCTTTACTCTGCTTGCTGGAGGTAGTGGGTCCTTCACCGTAGACCCCAACACAGGTCATGTACGGCTTGTGGGACCGCTAGGGCCCCCAGGGGGCCCAGTTCATGAGCTGGAACTAGAGGCCCGGGATGGAGGCTCCCCACCACGCACCAGCCACTTTCGACTGAGGGTGGTGGTACAGGACTTGGGGACCCGTGAACTGGCTCCCCACTTCGACAGCACTACGTATCGTGTTGACTTGCCTTCAGGCACCACTCCCGGGACTCAGGTCCTGCAAGTGCAGGCCCGAGCCCCTGATGGGGGCCCCGTCACCTACCACCTTGCAGCAGATGCGGCAAGTAGCCTCTTTGGCCTGGAGCCACAGAGTGGGTGGCTATGGGTCCGGACAGCATTGGACCGTGAGGCCCAGGAGCTGTATACACTGAAGGTAATGGCAGTGTCTGGATCCAAAGCTGAGTTTGGGCAGCAGACAGGCACAGCAACTGTGAGGGTCAGCATTCTCAGACAGAATGACCACAGTCCCCGCTTGTCTGAGGAACCCACCTTCCTGGCTGTGGCAGAGAACCAGCCTTCAGGAACCAGTGTGGGCCGGGTCTCTGCCACTGACCGAGACTCGGGTCCCAATGGACGTCTGACCTACAGTCTGCGACAGCTGTCAGAAGACAGTAAGGCCTTCCGCATCCACCCCCAGACTGGTGAGCACTGGGACCCAAATTCTGAGGCCTCCTAACCCCATCCCAGAAAGTTGAGCACTCAGCCAGATCCCTGACCCCCAACCAAGACCCCTGACTCTGAGAACCAGGACTGGGCATCCTGGCATTCCCTCCCACACTCCCCACACCCCAGCTTTTCAGCTGCAGGCCTCAGGCTCTAACATACTGCATACATGATCCCCTTCCTGCACTCCCAGGAGAAGTAACCACACTCCAAACTTTGGACCGAGAGCGGCAGAGCAGCTACCAGCTCCTGGTGCAGGTTCAGGATGGGGGGAGCCCACCCCGCAGCACCACAGGCACTGTACACATTGCAGTGCTTGACCTCAATGACAACAGCCCCACTTTCCTGCAGGCTTCAGGGGCTGCTGGCGGTGGCCTTCCTATACAGGTATGTGAAACAGCAGAATTCTGTTCTGAAGTGTGAGAGGGAGTAGGGGTCTTCCCGAAGCGCTATAGGTGTAGGCAGGGAATGCCACCTGCTGGAATATGTATGAGAGCAAAAAAGTGACTCTACACACACAGGTGAGGGGAACTCCAATCTGAGTTGTCTCAAGAACAGGAAAGATACAACTGTAGCTGAGTTGTGTCCCCACAGGTACCAGACCGTGTGCCTCCGGGAACACTGGTGACGACTCTGCAGGCCAAGGATCCGGATGAGGGGGAGAATGGGACCATCCTTTATACACTAACAGGTATTGGGGGAGGGAGAAAGTGAAGAGAAGAGAGCTAGTGGGTGGTGGCATGCCTTCATGGCCTGCCCAGCTCTGGAGTCCTCACTCTTCCTTTGCATATTCCGAGGTCCTGGGGCAGAGCTCTTCTCCCTGCACCCTCACTCTGGGGAGCTGCTCACTGCAGCACCTCTGATCCGAGCAGAGAGGCCCCACTACGTGTTGACGCTGAGCGCACATGACCAAGGCAGTCCCCCTCGAAGCGCCAGCCTCCAGCTGCTGGTGCAGGTATGGCTGCCCTTCCTACTTCCCCTTCCCCATCGCTGTGGGCGCCCTCCAGTAGTTCCAGCTTCATGGGTTCCTCTGGGCCTCTAGTGAGGTCACTCTGACTACCCTTCCCTCCTACCCAGCGGGACAACCCGGACCAACTTTTACCTGAGTACCCTTGATTCCGCCCCCCTGCCACCACAGGTGCTTCCCTCCACTCGCTCCGCCGAACTCCCACCGGATCCCGCTGAGCCGGACCCTGCAGCGCCAGTGCCGGTCGTGCTGGCGGTGACGGCAGCCGAGGGGTTGCGGCCCGGCTCGCTGTTAGGCTCAGTGGCACCGCCAGAGCCGACAGGGGTGGGTGCTCTCACTTACACACTGGTGGGCGGCGCCGATCCCGAGGGCACCTTTGCGCTAGACGCAGCCTCAGGGAGTTTGTACCTGGCGAGGCCCTTGGACTTCGAGGCAGGCCCGGCGTGGCGGACGCTCACAGTGCGCGCCGAGGGACCAGGAGGCGCGGGCGCGCGACTCCTGCGAGTACAGGTGCGCGTGCAGGACGAGAACGAGCACGCGCCCGCCTTCGCGCGCGACCCGTTGGCGCTGGCGCTGCCAGAGAATCCCGACCCCGGCGCTACTCTTTACACGTTCCGCGCGTCAGACGCCGACGGCCCGGGCCCCAACAGCGACGTGCGCTACCGCCTGCTACGCCAGGAGCCGCCTGTGCCCGCGCTTCGCCTGGACGCGCGCACCGGGGCGCTCAGCGCTCCCCGTGGCCTGGACCGAGAGACCACACCCGCGCTGCTGCTGCTGGTGGAAGCGACAGACCGGCCCGCCAACGCCAGCAGGCGACGCTCAGCGCGTGTATCCGCGCGCGTGTTTGTCACGGATGAGAATGACAACACGCCTGTGTTCGCTTCGCCCTCACGAGTGCGCCTCCCTGAGGATCAGCCGCTTGGACCTGTCGCATTGCACGTGGTAGCCCGGGACCCGGACTTGGGCGAGGCTGCGCGCGTGTCCTATCGCCTGGCAGCTGGCGGAGACGGCCACTTTCGGCTACATTCGAGCACTGGTGAGAGCTGGAGTGGGGGTGGAAGGTGAGAGCGAGGAGGGTTTAACATGGATGGAATATGGGGGTTTCCTTCCAACCCGCAATACTGCTCACCTAGGAGCGCTGTCCGTGGTGCGGCCTCTGGACCACGAGCAGCGAGCTGAACACATCCTGACGGTGGTGGCCTCAGACCATGGCTCCCCGCCGCGCTCCGCCACGCAGCTCCTGACTGTCAGTGTTGCCGATGTCAACGACGAGGCACCCGCCTTCCAGCAGCAGGAATACAGAGTCCGCGTGCGTGAGAACAGCCCACCTGGCACATCTCTGCTTACTCTGAGAGCCACCGACCCAGACTTGGGTAAGACTTGAGGGGATGAATTGAGAGAGTGATGCTCGGGGGCAAACAAGGTATATTTATTTACCCTCTGACCTTCCTCTGTTGCCGATGTCAACGACGAGGCACCCGCCTTCCAGCAGCAGGAATACAGAGTCCGCGTGCGTGAGAACAGCCCACCTGGCACATCTCTGCTTACTCTGAGAGCCACCGACCCAGACTTGGGTAAGACTTGAGGGAATGAATTGAGAGAGTGATGCTCGGGGGCAAACAAGGTATATTTATTTACCCTCTGACCTTCCTCTGTGCTGCCCTTCCTCAGGGGCTAACGGACAAGTGACTTATGGAGGTGTTTCAGGAGAAAGCTTCTTGCTAGACCCAGACACTGGAGTTCTCACGACTCTTCGGGTTCTAGATCGGGAGGAGCAGGAAGAGATCAATCTGACAGGTATAGGTTGACCAGCCCCCAAGGATGAGAGGTATTGTGAGCACCAGTGTTACAAGGAAAAAAAAAAAAAAAAAAAACTAAACGCACTGCCATGGAGTCACATGCGATTCATAGTGACCCCTCCTTGAGTTTCCGAGGCAGTAATCATTACAAGTAGATTGCCCAACCTTCCTTCCAAGGAATGGTGGGTTTGAACCTCCAGCCTTCTGGTTTAGCAGTCAGGTGCCTTAGGCACTATGCCACCAGGGCTCCGGAGCACCAGTGTTACACGGGCATAATTCTAAAGCACTACCATCTAGAGGCTTCCATCTATTACAGCACAGCTCCTGTTATGTTTTGGACCCCTTTGAAAAGTCATAGCCAGTGGGTGGAGCAAAAAGCAAAAAGTGGCTAACTAAGAGGTTAAAGGTTCAGACCCACCCAGCAGCACCACAAAATCAAGGCCTGGTGATCTGGTTCTGTAAAGATTATAGCCAAGAACACTGGTGGCACTGGAATCTACTCCGTAGTACATGAGGTCTCCATGAGTCAGAATTGACTCAATGGCAATGGGTTGGTTTGTTTGGTTGGTTGGTTTCGGGGAAGTCAAGAGTTTGGCAGGATAAAGATGAACTGACTTCAAGGTTGTTACCACTGTGACCACACAAACTCTCAAGTGCATAATGTCACAGCTACCCCCCTCTAAGATTCCTTTAGATGATTATATTGAGTGTCAGAGAAGTTAAGCAACTTGGTTAAGCAAACACATCTTGGAAATGTCAAGTCTGGGTCTCAAACTCATATCTTTTGATACTTCATATAATCCCTTTTCTGTTCTATTGCCACTGTTCCAAGATACAGCTTGCATGCACCAACCAGGGAAAGTAAGAAGAGAAAGAACTTTTTCTGACATATACATGTTTTAGGTTTGCTTATACATGTAGATACCTGTGTGTCTGGGGAGTGTAGAGAGATGGACATAGTCTGATTTGTGTGTATACATGTGAACTGGTATGAACATTATGTAGTATGGGTTTCCAGTGGAATGGAAGCAGGCTAGAACTCATTGATTTTGCTTCCCCACAGTTTATGCCCGGGACAGGGGCTCACCCCCACTGTTGACGCATGTCACAGTGTGGGTGACTGTGGAGGATGAGAATGACCATGCCCCAACCTTTGGGAGTGCCCATCTCTCTCTGGAGGTGCCCGAGGGCCAGGACCCCCAGACTCTTTCCACACTGCGAGCCTCTGACCCCGATATGGGAGCCAACGGGCAGCTACAGTACCGCATCATGGGTGAGAATCATCCCACATCCACTATCCCAGAACCCACTTTCCATGTTCTTGTCCTCTTCTTGCTCCTTGTTGGCCTGTGTCAGCCTCAGTCCGTATGTCTGGGTCTCCTTTGCACCCTCTCTGTCTTCCACTTCTTTTTCTTTCACATATATATTTGTGTCTCTTGGTATCTGTTTATACACTTCTCCAGCTCCCTAGCTCCCTCTACATCTCTGTTTTATCTTCCGGCCTCTGTATGTGGGTTATTTCTATCAGTATTTACTGTATTCAATATTAAAACTGAGAAAAATTTAAAATCATTGTAAAACAAGCCAATGAAATACACTTACCATGTTTCTGCATAAGCACAAGAAAACTCCAGAATTTCAAATAACAATTTATTGGACAATAAGGAAGTTGGCATATTGTAGCATGTGTAACTGAAGATAGCTAGTAAAAACACAAACTGAATAAATCTCTAAAAACACATTTATATTAAAAACTATGAGTCGGGGCCGACTCGACGGCACATAACAACAACAACAACAACAACAACCTAGAATATTCTAGAAAGCACAAGAGTACATAAGCATCTGAGTGATGATGTCATCGTGTCTTGTGGTATCTGGACAACTCCACTGTACATTTGTGAGATAATGAGAATGAAAAAGGCATATAAATGTCCTACTAAGAAAAAGTTTTGATCTTACAAGCTTTCTGAAAGGGTCTCAGGGAGTCCCAGAGGTCCCCAGACCAGTCTGAGAATAGCTTCTTTACCTTCTGGGTTTCTCTTTCTTGTTGTTTTCCTGTGTTTCTCTGCCTTTGTCCCAGTTTCTCCCTCTCTGCTGTTCACCATATATCACCTCCACCTCAATGGGCTGCCCTTTTCTGCAGATGGGGACCCATCAGGAGCCTTTGTCCTAGATGTAACTTCTGGGGAGTTTGGCACAATGAGGCCGCTGGACCGGGAGGTGGAGCCAGCATTCCAGCTGAAGATAGAGGCCCGGGATGGAGGCCAGCCAGCTCTCAGTGCCACTCTACTTGTGACAGTGACAGTGCTGGATGCCAATGACCATGCACCAGCCTTCCCTGTGCCCGCCTACTCTGTAGAAGTGCCCGAGGATGCGCCTGCGGGGACTCTGCTATTGCAGCTACAGGCTCATGACCCTGATGCTGGGGCCAATGGCCGAGTGACCTACTACCTGGGTACAGGTGCAGCAGGAGCTTTCCTGCTGGAGCCAGGCTCTGGGGAACTGCGCACAGCTGTGACCCTGGATCGAGAGCAGTGTCCCAGCTACACCTTTTCTGTGAGCGCAGTGGATGGTGCAGCCGCTGGGCCCCTGAGTACCACAGTGCCAGTCACCATCACAGTGCGTGACGTCAATGACCATGCGCCTACCTTCCCGACTAGTCCCCTGAGACTGCGTCTGCCCCGCCCAGGCCCCAGCCTCAGCACTCCAACCTTGACTTTAGCCACTCTACGAGCTGAAGACCGTGATGTTGGTGCCAATGCCTCTATCCTATACCGGCTGGCTGGCACACCACCGCCTGGCACCACTGTGGACTCTTACACTGGTGAAATCCGTGTGGCCCGCTCCCCGGCAACGCTGGGCCCTCGGGATCGTGTCCTTTTCATTGTGGCCACTGACCTTGGACGTCCAGCTCGCTCTGCCACTGGTGTGGTTGTTGTTGGGCTTCAGGGAGAGTCTGAGCGTGGACCTCGCTTTCCGCGGGCTAGTAGCGAGGCCACGCTCCGTGAAAATGCACCACCAGGTAGGTCCCCAACCATGTCCCCCAGCTTTGTATCCCTGGATGAGTTGGGGCTACTCACAGAAATATTCCCCAAGGCCCCCTAGTCAACTGTTCACAGTCCAAATAATGTGTCCTCTGCAGGCACTCCAGTTGTCTCCCCCAAGGCTGTCCATGCAGGAGGCTCAAATGGACTGATCACCTACAGCATTCTCAGTGGGAATGAGAAAGGGATATTCTCAATCCAGCCTAGCACAGGTAAGGGGCAGGAGCAGGGGGTGCTATGATGGGACAGGCTTCTGCAAGGGAACAGATTCTTTGGACCAGAGGAGGCTTTGATGGGGAGGGGCTGCCCTTAAGTGAGGGCCCTAAGGGAGAAAGGCTCCAGGGCAAGCAAGCAGGCTGTCACTGATGCATTTTGCCTCCCCACCAGGAGCCATCACAGTTCATTCGGCAGAGGGGCTGGACTTTGAGGCAAACCCACGGCTGCGACTGGTGCTACAGGCGGAGAGTGGAGGAGCCTTTGCTTTCTCAGTGCTGACTCTGACACTGCAAGATGCCAATGACAATGCGCCCCGCTTCCTGCAGCCCCATTATGTGGCCTTCTTGCCTGAGTCCCGGCCATTGGAGGGGCCCCTACTGCAGGTGTGGGGTGCTATGGGAGGATGGGGACAGGGGTTGGTCAGATTCATCTGTGGCCAGGCCAGTGCCTAGCAGCCTTTTGCCTTCACCAGGTGGAGGCAGATGACTTGGATCAAGGCTCTAGTGGACAGATCTCCTATAGTCTGGCTGCATCCCAGCCAGCACGGGGATTATTCCATGTAGACCCAGCCACAGGCACCATCACTACCACAGCCATCCTGGACCGAGAGATCTGGGCTGAAACACGGTGAGGCCTGGCCCCATAGACTACAAGATGCTATTCTGGGTCTGTCAAGTTCCAAGCCCTAAATCCCCCTCAATCCCTAGGCCATGCTCTCAGTCCTCTCAACTTCAAGCTCTGCTCTGCACTGAGTCCTCCTAGCCCTTCCCAGAATTCCTCCTTATCCCTAGGCCCTGCCCCTACCCTGATTGTGCTCTGTGCCCAGGCTTGTACTGATGGCCACAGACAGAGGAAGCCCAGCCCTGGTGGGCTCAGCTACCCTGACAGTGATGGTCATCGACACCAATGATAATCGCCCCACCATCCCCCAGCCCTGGGAGCTCCGAGTGCCAGAAGGTGAGGGCTGGGTAAAGTGAGAGGTACAAAGGGTGGCATGGAGACACAGTTCACTACCCTGGGGTTTCAGGGGCACCTTGGACCTTCTCAAACAGACTTGTCCCATGTGTTTGCAGATGCACTGTTGGGCTCAGAGATTGCACAGGTAACAGGGAATGACGTGGACTCGGGACCAGTGCTGTGGTATGTGCTGAGCCCATCTGGGCCCCAAGATCCCTTCAGCGTTGGTCGCTATGGGGGCCGCGTCTCCCTCACAGGCCCTCTGGACTTTGAGCAGCATGAACGCTACCACCTGCAGCTGCTGGCGCGTGACGGGCCTCACGAGGGCTGTGCCAACCTCACGGTGCTTGTAGAGGATGTCAATGACAATGCACCTGCCTTCTCACAGAGCCTCTATCAGGTATCATTGCCCCTGGGCATCCCCATATCTGGGCCCAGGGTGGTTCCCATTGGGTGGAAGTGACCAGTCTTGAAGGTGTTGGGGTGGCTGAACTTTGGAACTGACTAAGGATGACACTCTGGAGGTGGGAGGGTCCCTTATCAGACCAGCCTCTGTAAATCCTCCAAGTGAACTGTGTCTAGGTTCTGCATCCTGAGCACAGAAAGGGAGGAAAAAGGGTGATTCTCGTCTGAATGTTAAGAAGTTGGACTCCATGCTAGATGCCAAGTGGGGCTCATGGGACCAAACTCCAGAGCATAGGCTAAGTGGGCACCAGAGTAGCTGGACATCTTGGCCATGAACCCTTTTCCTCACACCCCAGGTGACACTACTTGAGCATACACCCCCAGGCAGTGCTATTCTCTCCGTCTCTGCCACTGACCGGGACTCAGGTGCCAATGGTCACATCACCTACCACCTGGCTTCCCCTGCCGAGGGCTTCAGTGTTGACCCTAACAATGGTGCGTCTTTCTTGGGATCTGACTCTGATTTTTTTCATGTTGGGCTGTATCCTGACCTCCTATCTATAATTTCTTGCTCTAACTCTTAACCCCCATATCTGACCCAAAAGGGACATTTCCTCCTCTGTCTCTATTGTAAGCCCTATCCTGACTGCACAACTAAAGGTCATTCTCTGAACTTTGAGTCCTAGAGGCCATTCCATGGTCTCCTGGCACAGAGACCATTTCCTAGACCCCGAAGGGTCACATGGCTGCTCCCCGACAGCCTCTACTGAATGCCTGCTTCTTTCTATTCCCTTTTCATCTCAGGGACCTTGTTCATGACAGTAGGAACAGTGGCCTTGGACCAGGAGGGACCAGGAGTGGTGGATGTGGTGCTGGAAGCACGCGACCATGGCGCACCAGGCCGGGCAGCACGAGCCACAGTACATGTGCAGCTACAAGACCAGAACGACCACGCCCCAAGCTTCACATTGCCACACTACCGTGTGGCTGTGTCTGAAGATCTGCCCCCTGGTTCCACTCTTCTTACTGTGGAAGCCACTGATGCTGACAGAAGCCGTACCCATGCCGCTGTGGACTATAGCATCATCAGTGGCAATCGGGGTCGAGTCTTTCAGCTGGAGCCCCGGCTGGCTGAGGCTGGGGAGGGTGGTGGACCAGGCCCCCGAGCTCTTGGTTGCCTGGTGCTGCTTGAGCCACTGGACTTCGAGAGCATGACCCAATACAATCTAACAGTGGCTGCAGCTGACCGGGGACAGCCACCCCGCAGCTCAGCAGTGCCAATCACCGTCACTGTGCTAGATGTCAACGACAATCCACCTGTCTTCACCCAAGCATCCTACCGCATGGTGGTACCTGAGGACACACCTGTTGGAGCCGAGCTGTTGCATGTGGAGGCCTCTGATGCTGACCCTGGTCCTCATGGCCTCGTGCGCTTCACCCTCAGCTCAGGTGACCCTGTGGGGCTCTTTGAGCTGGATGAGAGCACAGGAGCCTTGCGCCTGGCCCACCTGCTGGACTGTGAGACCCAGACTCGACATCAGCTTGTAGTGCAGGCTGCTGACCCAGCTGGAGCACATTTTGCTCTGGCACCAGTGACAATCGAGGTCCAGGATGTGAATGACCATGGCCCAGCCTTCCCACTGAGCTTGCTCAGCACCAGCTTAGCAGAGAACCAGCCTCCAGGGACTCTTGTCACCACTCTGCATGCAATTGATGGGGATGCTGGAGCTTTTGGGAGGCTCCGCTACAGCCTCTTGGAGGTGGGGACAGGACCTGAGGGCTGGGAAGCATTTGCTCTGAATAGCTCCACCGGGGAGCTGCGGGCCCGAGTGCCCTTTGACTATGAGCACACAGGAAGCTTTCGGCTGCTGGTGGGGGCTGCTGATGCTGGGAATCTCTCAGCTTCAGTCACTGTGTCGGTGCTGGTGACTGGCGAGGATGAGTATGACCCTGTATTCTTGGCTCCAGCTTTCCACTTCCAAGTGCCAGAAGGTGCCCGGCGTGGTCACACCCTGGGTCACGTGCAGGCTACAGACGAGGATGGGGGTGCTGACGGCCTGGTGCTCTATTCCCTTGCCACATCTTCCCCTTATTTTGGAATCAACCAGACTACAGGGGCCCTGTACCTGCGGGTGGACAGCCGGGCACCAGGAAGTGGGACGGGCACCTCTGGGGCTGGGGGCCGGACCCGGCGTGAGGCACCACGGGAAATGAGGCTGGAGGTGGTGGCACGGGGGCCACTGCCTGCATCTCGAAGTGCCACAGTGCCTGTGACTGTGGATATCACCCACACAGCCCTGGGCCTGGCACCTGACCTCAACCTGCTATTGGTGGGGGCTGTGGCGGCCTCACTGGGAGTTGTGGTGGTGCTTGGCCTGGCAGCCCTGGTCCTAGGGCTGGTGCGGGCACGAAACCGCAAGGCTGAGGCAGCCCCTGGCCCTATGTCACAGACAGCACCCCTGGCCAGTGGCTCCCTGCAGAAGCTGGGCCGGGAGCCACCCAGCCCACCACCTTCAGAGCACTTGTATCACCAGACTCTCCCCAGCTATGGTGGACCGGGAGCTGGAGGACCCTACCCCCGTGGTGGCTCTCTCGACCCTTCACACTCAAGTGGTCGAGGCTCAGCAGAGGCTGCAGAGGATGATGAGATCCGTATGATCAACGAGTTCCCCCGTGTGGCCAGTGTGGCCTCCTCCCTGGCTGCCCGTGGCCCCGACTCAGGCATCCAGCAGGATGCAGATGGGCTGAGTGACACATCCTGCGAGCCACCTGCCCCTGACACATGGTATAAGGGCCGTAAGGCAGGGCTGCTATTGCCAGGCACAGGAGCCACTCTGTACCGAGAGGAGGGCCCCCCTGCCACTGCCACGGCATTCCTGGGGGGCTGTGGCCTGAGCCCTGCACCCACTGGTGACTATGGCTTCCCAGCAGACGGCAAGCCATGTGTGGCAGGTGCGCTGACGGCCATCGTGGCTGGAGAGGAGGAGCTCCGTGGCAGCTATAACTGGGACTACTTACTGAGCTGGTGCCCTCAGTTCCAGCCGCTGGCCAGCGTCTTCACAGAAATTGCTCGGCTCAAGGATGAATCTCGGCCGTGTCCCCCTGCTCCCCGTATTGACCCGCCACCCCTCATCACTGCCGTAGCCCACCCAGGAGCTAAGTCTGTGCCCCCCAAACCAGCCAGCACAGCTGCAGCCCGGGCCATCTTCCCACCGGCCTCTCACCGCTCCCCCATCAGCCACGAAGGCTCCCTGTCCTCAGCTGCCATGTCCCCCAGCTTCTCCCCCTCACTGTCTCCTCTGGCGGCTCGCTCACCTGTTGTCTCACCATTTGGGGTGGCCCAGGGCCCCTCAGCCTCGGCACTGAGCTCAGAATCTGGCCTGGAGCCGCCTGATGACACAGAGCTGCACATCTAGCTGTGGCCCAGGCTGGGCCCCGACCTGGGACGCGCACAGCGTCCCCAATGCAGGCCCCATTCTGAGCCTGCCCCGGGCAGCCTCGGACCATGATTGGCTACAGGGGAGGCCGCCCTCAGGCCCCAGATCCCCACCCCAAACTCCAGTGGGGACAGGTCCCACATCCCTGCCCCTCAGAGCACCAGCACAGAGAGGCCCTGTTGGGACACTGACCTGGAGGCCAAGTCCAATGTGGGAGAAAATATGAAGGAGGCAACAGCCCTGGGTTCTCCCTGAGGGCTTCCTGCCCTGTGCCAGCACCCTGGGATGGAGCTGAGACTTTATTTATTGGGGGGTAGGGGGGTGGGGAGGTCCCTCCAACCTGTTTGGGCCCAGATCCTTTGGGTTCCACTGACACCTCTGCCCCTGCCTAAAACCAAGTGCCAATTCTCACTCTGGAGCCTTAATAAACTGCAGTTTGTATCCAGTCTCCGGTTCAGTTCTGTGAGGGCCACAGGGGCAGGGGGATGATTGGAAGTGGGCACCTCAGGAACCATGGGGGTGCAGTGGACATGGTGGGGATATCTAGTAGGGGGTGGTACTAGAGCTCAGGAGCCTAGCGTGAGGTTGACCATTAAACCTCTTGACAGCCAATCTTTCTAAAATGGGCAGGAAGCCTTGGAGAGGGCAGCCAGCAGGTGCTGGGTTGTGACATCCAACTAGAGGGATTGGCTGGATGTGGAGGGATCTTGAGGATGACCAGCTCCAGGCCTGGGGTGGGGGTTGAGGGGATACAAGAGCAGCTAAGTAGCTTATTTGTTTTTCTTCACCTCCTGTGTATCATCACGGTAATAAGAGCTCTCATTTGTTGAACCTTTGCCATGTCAGGCTCTCTGCTGAGCTATCTGCCAGCTTTATCTCAGGGTGAATTTTCACAGCAACCCTGTGAAGCAAATCACTTTTAATATATTTAATAGTGCCTGTATTGCAAATAGGAGCTCTGGTGGCATAGTGCCTAAGGCATTTGACTGCTGACCAGGAGGCTGGTGGTTCAAACCCACCAGCCACTCCTGGGAAGGAAGATTGGGCAATCTACTTTCATATAGATACCGCCTCAGAAACCCAAGGAGGGGTCGCTATGAGTCGGGCCCAACTCCACGGCAGTGAGTTTGGTTTTTGTTGTGCCCCTCCCCCGGTTTGTATTACAAATGAAGAGACCTAAGACCAGAGAGGTGAGATTACTCACCTGCTACATGTTGTTGTTGTTGTTATGTGCCGTCGAGTCGGCCCCGACTCAGAGCGACCCCTCCTTGGGTTTCCGAGGCAGT
>NW_006921601.1:2170006-2223179 GCF_000298275.1 Orycteropus afer afer | reverse complement strand
AGAATCTAGGTCTCCTACACTTTGCGGTGATTCCCCTTACTGTGCTACACTGGACTCGGGGAGTCCTAATGGGGAGCTCTGGGCTTACCCAGTGTTCGCTGCCCCAAGAGGGAGAACGCTGATGGCACCCTTTCACTGTCATTCGGATCCACCTACGTCTGAGGGAGGAGCCAGCCCCGTTAGTAAGCAGAGGTGGGGGTGATAATAGAAGGAATCTAGGGATCATGTGATTCATCACATGACAGAAGGTCAGCAGAAAGGCAGAATGGGACTCCGAGCCTGGTGAGAAAATAGGGGGCCCAGGGACGGGATGGAAGATTGAATGTTGGGGAATGGGAAACAATAACTCCCACCGAAACCTGCCTGCTTCCCCACCTCCAGCCTTCTAGGGCTCCTTGCCCTTTTCGTCACTGGCAAAAGCAGTTACAGCCCGGAGCCCGACCAGCGGCGGACGTAAGTGACTTAACGCTGAACACCCCTTCCACACGTCCTATCCTGCAACCACCTGGTGCTAGCTCCTTACCCGCTTCACCAGCTCCGGGAACTCACTCTATAGCCTCATCCTCAGATTCCCCCACCTTTCACCTCCTGTGACCCTTATCTGTCGCCTGGAAGCCTACACAAGACCTCAGCCTCTAATCCTGAAACTTCCATGACCCGTATTTCCCATCCTCCCCCAAACCAAAGCCAGGTCCCTAAACCTTAACCCCTGCCCTGCAGGCTGCCCCCAGGCTGGGTGTCTCTGGGCCGTTTGGACCCTGAGAAAGAGCTGAGTCTTACGTTCGCCTTGAGACAGCAGAACCTGGAAAGACTTGCGGAGCTGGTGCAGGCTGTGTCGGATCCCAGCTCTCCTCACTACGGTGCCTGCTGGGACTGGGGACAGGTGGCTTGTGGGATGTGGTGGGGGAACACAGATCTGGGCTGGCGCCCATCATGTTAGAGTCATGCTCTCGGTGCCTGACAAGTGAAGTGATAGTGTGACTGTGGCTGTCACTGAAAAATTTCTGAATAGAAGAATGAACTGGAATTTAACTGTTCAAAACTAAGTCATACTCTTTCCCCAAAACCTTTCCACCTGTGTTCCTCAGGTTAGAAAGCTAAAAGTTGTTGTGATTAAGAGCACAGGTTTGTGGTCAGATTTGGAATCATATTTTGATTCTACTACTTACCAGCCACCAGACCAGACAAATGGGAAACAGCATTTAGTACACAGAGGTGCTTTTCATCTGCAACTCCTCCCACACACTTCACTCCCATTTCCTCCTTTATTCAGACACTAAGGCTTGCCTGTTCCAACTGCTAAATAGCCTTTGAATTAATCGCTTCTCTCCATCCCCCACTACCACCAACTTAGTTGTTTGTCTCCCACCTGGACTGCTGCCCAGCCCCCTGACGGGTCTCTGCAGTCTCCTCCCCTCCATTCCACTTCCCACTTGCTCCAGACAGTCTCCAATGGTTGAGCTAGACCATGCTCTGCCCCTGTTTAAAGCCCATCACAGCAGGGGTAAGCTGAGGGGAGCCGGTCTCAGACCCACCTAGGAGTCTTGCACTAGTATGCCTCACTCCATGCAGGAAACAGTGACTCATCATCACCATGTTAAGATTAAAATCAACAAGTCTGAAGATTTGAGCTACATTAAATGCCATCTTATAATTGGCTCTCAAAGTTTTGGAATTTGTTATTGGAGATGAACTTAAAATGGAAAATTTTCATTTATTAGCCTCATCTGCTTTTCACTGTCATGGCAATGCATACTGTGGGGTAGCCATGGCATACCAAGTCTCTTCCCCTGTCCTCAGGACGCTGCCCCTGTACAGCCCTCCTTCTAGTTAGAAGATAGCTAGCTGCTCATTGCTCAACACCCTGCTCCAGATTCCCTGGGAAACCCTGGTGTCTCCTGGCTGGGGTTTAAAGACGGCAACTTGGAAAAGCAATGAATGAAGTTAAGAGACTCTCCTAATCCCTGTAGGAAAATATCTGACCCTTGAGGATGTGGCTGAGCTGGTCCAGCCATCACCACTGACCCTCCACACAGTCCAGAAATGGCTCTTGGCAGCTGGAGCCCGGAACTGCCATTCAGTGACCACACAGGACTTTCTGACTTGCTGGCTGAGTGTCCGGTGAGAGGAAATGATTGCCCTGTGGAGGGTTCCAATCATACCATCAGGGACACTAATCATTCCAATGGGAGGGAGCTGAGAGCTTGCTAGATGCTTGTGGGTGGGAGCTGCCTAATGCATGATGAGATGATCGACTTCCCCGTGCTGCTCAAGCGGTCTCCTCTGCTCTGTTCCATCATTTCTGACCTCCTTCTCTGGTCTCTGCCCTCCAGACAGGCAGAGCTGCTGCTCTCTGGGGCTGAGTTTCATCGCTATGTGGGAGGACCTGCAGAGACCCATGTTATAAGGTCCCCACATCCCTACCAGCTCCCACAGGCCTTGGCCCCCCATGTGGACTTTGGTAACACCCAGTGGGGTTGGTGGGGGTTGGGGCAGGTAAAGCCAAGGACTGGGGAAGTTTAGAAGCCAGGGTGGGTTGGGGTGGGGTCAGAGATAAAGTGGAGGTTGGAGTTTGTAAGAGCTCCTCCTCAAATCTGACCCTTCCCCACAGTGGGGGGACTGCACCGCTTCCCACCCACATCATCCCTGAGGCAACGCCCTGAGCCACAGGTGGCAGGGACTGTTGGCCTGCACCTGGGGGTGACCCCATCTGTGATCCGTCAGCGATACAACCTGACAGCACAAGATGTAGGCTCTGGCACCACCAACAACAGCCAGGCTTGTGCACAGGTGAGCCATGCAGGTAAACTCAGGTCCTCACAGCCACCCTGAAGTGTCTTTAGTGTCTTACCACCCTGGGACTTGCCCTTGACTCATATCCCTGGGCTGTCATCCCTTATCCCACACAGTGTCCCCAATCTGACCCTTGGGGCTGTACCTTCTGACCCATGATCCCTGCTCTGACTCCTTCCATAGTTCCTGGAGCAGTACTTCCATGACTCAGACCTGGCTAAGTTCATGCACCTTTTTGGTGGGAGCTTTGCACACCAAGCATCAGTAGCACGTGTGGTCGGAAAACAGGGCCGGGGCCGGGCCGGGATCGAGGCCAGTCTAGATGTGCAGTACCTGATGAGTGCTGGTGCCAACATCTCTACTTGGGTCTATAGTAGTCCTGGTACTACAAAGGGGATTGGTTGGTGGGGAAGAGGGTGGTGGTGGGTGTTGATCCCTGTTGCCTCAAGGGACTCCCATGATCTGGGAAGGGACCCTGACAACCTTGCAGGGCACCTACCCTTGTGCCCCTCTCCCCCATGAATCCAGGTCGGCATGAGTCACAGGAGCCCTTCCTACAGTGGCTCCTCCTGCTCAGTAATGAGTCAGTCCTGCCACATGTGCACACTGTGAGCTATGGAGATGACGAGGACTCACTTAGCAGTGCCTACATCCAGCGGGTCAACACTGAGTTCATGAAGGCTGCCACTCGGGGTCTCACCCTCCTCTTTGCCTCAGGTGACTTCCTACCCTAAACTTAGACTCTCTCACCTACCCAGCCTGTGAACTTTGACCCACGGTGACCCCTAAGCCTGATCTCTGACTCAGAATCTGAACTTGACTCCTCAACAGGGACTACTGACCTGACCTCTAAATTCTGACCTCCTACAATAATGACTGACATGTGAATTTCCCACTCTGGCTTCTCAACCCACATGCCAAGCTGTGACCAATTAATCTGAGTGCTAAACTTGATCTCTCTCCCAGGTGACAATGGAGCTGGGTGTTGGTCTGTCTCTAGAAGATACCAGTTCCGTCCCAGCTTCCCTGCCTCTAGGTAAGCATCCTAGCTCACTGTGTATCTATGACCACTAACCTTTCACCTGTGATTTTATGATCTGGAACTTTGCCTTGACCCCAACTAGGCCCTTCTGTTACTCAGTCCTCAGTTTTACTTTCCTTGCTTGCTATGCTCCTCCCTCTTCCTATAGGTCCCAGGCCCAGGTCTCCTAAGTGAGACAGCTCCCAGTCTCACTAATCCCTAGGCATTTTAATGGAATATTTGGTGGGTGTTCTGTAGAGAAAGGCATGAACAATCACCTCAGTCCATGCCTTGAGAGCTCACAACCTCTTAGCTATAACCATGTGTGCTGCCCATGGAGTTTAGTCCCTCTAGCAAGACCCAAAAGGGCTCTGGTGGTGTAGTGGGTAAGGCATTTGGCTGTTAACCAGAAGGTCAGTGGTTCAAACCCACCAACCACTCCATGGAAGGAAGATTGGGCAATCTACTTCCGAAAAGATTTATAGCCTCAGAAACCTAAAGGAAGTTGCTATGAGTCGGAATCCACTCAATGGCGTAAGTTTGATTTTTGGTTTAGTGAGACCCAGGTCATACTCACTCATCCCCACACATCTTGGAATTCCCTTTGGGTCCCTCTACAATCTGAGTACTGTCTTCTGCCCTTAGCCCCTATGTCACCACAGTGGGAGGCACATCCTTCCAGAATCCCTTCCGCATCACAAATGAGATTGTTGACTATATTAGTGGTGGTGGCTTCAGCAATGTATTTCCACGGCCTTCATACCAGGTATGTGTATGTTTGTGCAGATGGATAGGTGGTGGTGGGTGGAGGATCCTAAGTTCAGTAGATTACTGGGCAGGCCACAGGCCAATACTCAATCAACAATGTCTTTCAGGAGGAAGCTGTAGCCCAGTTTCTGAACTCCAGCCCCCATCTGCCACCATCCAGTTATTTCAATTCCAGTGGCCGTGCCTACCCAGACGTGGCTGCACTCTCTGATGGCTACTGGGTGGTCAGCAATGGTGTGCCCATTCCATGGGTGTCCGGCACCTCGGTGAGAATCAGCCTGACTTCAAGCCCCCACTCAGGAATTGTCCTCATACCCTACCACCAAGACCTTGTACCCAGAATCCTGACTCCTTAGAGATTTCTGATTTTAGACAACCCCCCAAAAAATCCAATCATTCTCAGCCCCTGACCTCTACTTGAACTCTCCTCACCCCTTTCAGGCCTCCACTCCAGTGTTTGGGGGACTCCTGTCCCTGATAAATGAGCACAGAATCCTCAGTGGCCACCCACCTCTTGGCTTTCTCAATCCAAGGCTCTACCAGTACCAGGGAGCAGGACTCTTTGATGTGAGTGTATAGGGGAGGGTGTAGATGATCGCATACCAGTATGAGGAATACTGAGCTGAACGCAGGACAGTTCTGATGGCATGGGAAGTTTCTGGGATGTGGGTACAGGGTGAGGATGTACAATCTGGAAGTACTAGAATCACCAAGGTCAGATCTGATTCCCACTTTCTCCCTAGGTGACCCATGGCTGCCATGAGTCTTGTCTGAATGAAGAGGTGCAGGGTGAGGGGTTCTGCTCTGGCCCTGGCTGGGATCCTGTGACAGGATGGGGAACACCCAACTTCCCAGCTCTGCTGAAGATATTACTCAACCCTTGACATTTTCCTGCCAGGAGAACTGACCTATATCTTGCCATGCAACTAGTGGCTTGGTCCCTTATTTTGCCTTGTTGGGAGCCCTTCTGAATCCTCAGCCATGACTGCTACAAGCAGCTTACTTCTCTAACCTTGCAATGCTGTGAGCTGGACTTGACTCCCAAACCTACCCTTCTCTATTATACTCAGGTCTCCACATTCCTGCCTCAAGTTCCCCTGTAACATGCAATAACCAGCACTTTTGGGTGACCCTACCCCCATCTCTTCTTTCTCTTTTCATCTAGACTTTTCCAAAGGGTTGTCTACACTGACTATGTGCACTATTTCAATTCATGTTCATTCCTTAATCCATTGCAATGAGATCTCTGCTTTCCCCTTTTGCCTTCCTCTCCCCGATACTGAGCTTCATGAGAAACTGGCCTCCCTACTGCTTCATCCAGTGTGGACTTCTCAATCTTTGTTTTACGGGCTCTCTGTCATAGTTGCCCACTCCTTCTCCTTCCTCAGCTTCCAGGACTTAACTTCTCTGACCATCCTTGTCTTCTGCCTTCATGGACTTCTCTTTCTCTGTGTATTCATTGACTGTTGGTGTTTATCATCACTCCATCTTTAGTCTTTTGCTCTTTTTACTCTACCCATTGCAGACAAACAAATCACTGGCATCTGCAGCCATCATCATCTGACCTAATGAGACGCTCTATCCAATAGTGATTGATACCTCAAATGTATGATGTGTAATACTCAACACTTCATCTCCCTCCATTCCAACCTCAAACTGCTCCATCTTTTTTGTTTCTTCTTAGTAACTGGCACTATGCTTCTTCCAACCAAGCCTAAGTGTCACTCTAGATTCTCATTTTCTTCACTCTCACTACCACTACCTTCAATCAACAAAGTCCTACTTATTTTATCTTTTAATAAGTTTATACTAATCCACAAATCCTGCCAACTATATTTCTGACATATATCTAGAATTCTTCTACTTTCTCCATCTCCACTGCTACATTAGCCCATAGTCATATTCTTTGTCCTCTGTACTATAGGAGGGCCTTGCAAAAAACAGTGTCCTTGTACTTCCCTAAAGGAGATCTAGTAGCACAGTGCCTAAGGCATCTGACAGCTAACCAGAAGGTGGGTGATTCAAACCCACCAGCCACTCTGCCGAAGTAAGATGGGGCAATCTACTTCCATAAAGATTTACCACCTCAGAAACCCAAGGGGAGTCACTATGAGTCGGACTCTACAGCAGCGGGTTTGTTTTTTGGTTTGGTATTTCCCTAAACCAAGAAGGAAATGCAGATCCTATCTGGTAATTTACTTGATTAAAACCCTATAGATTACTGGATAAAATTCAGACTTTTTATCAAGGCCCACAAGACCCAGTCCTTGCCTTGCTATTTGTGTCTTACTAACAAATTTATTATCCTTCTCCCCACATCTCCTCCCACCCCACCTCCATACTCTCACTTTTGCTCAAGCTATTCCTTCCTACTGCTTACTTCTTTGCCTGGTTAATTTCCAGAATTCTTTTAAGACTTAGCTTGGAAAGTAGTTTATCTTATGAACCTTTTTGTTTCCCTGAGGCTCACTGAGGTGATTTGGGTACAGCAAAAAAAAAAAAAAGTTTTATTTTTTGAAATCAAACTTGTTTTACTCTTGGTTTTGATACATATTTGTCCAAGGACTTTAGCAAGTACTTTATCTCCCTGAGCCTCTTTCCTCTTCTGTTAAGTGGAGATATCAATACTTGCCTCTCAGAAATACGAGGGAATAACTGAATGGAATAACGCTGACAAAGTGCCTGGCACACTGGAGTAGGCAGCAGGTATTCTCTTCCTCCTTTGCACTGCACACCCTCTGTCTACCTCCAGCATTGGAATTACCACATAGTATTGAAATTGCCAATTTGTTTGCCTTACTTTCCAAGACCATTGGTGCCTAGAGGTCTAGAATTTTGTCCTACTCAATTTTGCATCTCCAGGCTCAAGCTCAGGGGTTGGTAAAGAGGAATTCAATAAATGTTTGCTGAATTCAGAATCCCATGCTTTCACTAACTGTTATTTTGCATATGCTGTTCACTCTGAAAATACTTCTCCCACCTTTATTTATTTATTTATACTGTGATTTGGGTGAAAATTTACAGAGCAAATTCACTTTCCATACAGCAGTTCACATACACTTTGTTTCATGACATTGACCACAACTTACCACAATGCAACAGCTCCCTTCCCACTTCCTCCCGATAGTTACCTCTTCCCAGTGTCCATCCCTCCATGCACTCCTGCCTTCTGAGCTGTTTCTCTGTGCATAAACAGTCCTTCTTTCTCCCATGATCTCTCTACGGAGTATATCTACCTCAGGTAAATGCTCAATTCATATGCCTGTCCATTGCCTGGCTGGAAGCCACAAGGGTGGGTTCAATTCCAGACCTGAAGGGCAGCCAGGGGCCATAGTCTCAGTGGTTCCACTAGGCTTTATTGGACCAGCAAACCTGGTCCCCCTTTGAGTTTTGTTCCACATTATTCTCCTTCTCTATCCAGGATCTCCTACATAGATTCCCTTCTAAGTGGTTGACAGTAGTAGCCGGGCACCATCTAGTTCTTCTGGTCTCATAGTCATATAGGCCTCTCCCACCTTCTAAGGCAGCATTGTGTGCCAACCTCTTACTGTCCCTGCCTCGTGGGGCATTTGGCTGGGTAGGGACAGGGGAAGGTTCTCTAACCCCACTACTCACTGCCGTTGAGTAGGATCCGACTCAGCGACCCCTCTCTGGGTCTCCAAGGCTACCGGTATCTCTATGCCATCAGAGCTCATAACCCTACTATGAACCCTTAAAAGGCTAAAAAAGGGGAACTAGAGGGGATGCAGGAGCTCTGGTGGCATAGTGCCTAAGGCATTTGACTGTTAACCAGAAGCCTGGTGGTTCAAACCCAACAGCACTCCTTGGAAGGAAGATGGGCAATCTACTTCTGTAGTGATACCGGTAGCCTTGGAGACCCAAGGAAGGGTCGCTATGAGTCAGATCCGACTCGACAGCAGTGAGTTTGGTTTTTTTTGGTTTTAGAGGGGATGTAATGAGTCCTGGATTCTGGTGGCAAAGTGGTTAAAGTGTTTGGCTGCTAACTGAAAAGTCAGGGGTTCAAATTCACCAGCCACTCCTTGGGAGAAAGATTAGGCAGTCTGCTTCTATAAAGATTTACAGGCTTGCAAACCCTGTGGGGCAGTTCTACTCTGTCCTAAAGGTTTGCTATGAGTTGGAATTGGTTAGAAGGCAACAGGTAGAGAGGAAGCAGACAGGCAGACAACTCATGGTCCAGAGAGGTCAGGCCTATACAAAGGTGTATTTGAGGAAAACAGTGCCCTTGTCCAAACATCTGATGCCCATGTTTTAAATGTTAACAAATCAAAAACCAATCTCATTGCCATTTCGACAACAACGTTATAAGACGAAGTAGAACTTCCCCATAGAGTTCACAAGGCTGTAATCTTTACTGAACAGATTGCCTGCCACATCGTTCTGGGGAGCCATTTTACCATAATAATGCACTGCTCTCAAGTTGATTCACTCATAGCAACCACCATTGGGCTTCCCCAAAGATAAATCTTTACAGAAGTAGATTGCCCCCGTCTTCCTTCAGCAGAGTGGCTGGTGGGTTTGAACCGCTAGCCTTCTGGTTAGCAGTCAAATGCCTTAGGCACTATGCCACTAAAAAATACAAGTCAAACTTTTTAATCTTGTACTTACACATTATGGCACTACATGAAAATTCAAACTGCACCTTTTTTGCTTTCACTCATGAAAATTGATCTATGATGTGTTCAAAGTCCCGCCCCCCCCCCCAGCCCCCGCAGTTCCTTTTTTCTACACCTAGCATAACAAGCTCTGGTAGCGTAGTGCCTAAGGCACTTGACTGCTAACCAGAAGGCTGGCGGTTCAAACCCACCAGCCACTCCTTGGAAGGAAGATGGGGCAATCTACTTCCGTAGTGATACTGCCTCGGAAACCCAAGGAGGGGTCACTATGAGTCGAATCCGACTCGCCGGTACATAACAACAACAACAGCGTAACAAGATCGTACTGTTCACCTTGACCTATGGATTCCCTCAAACACGAAAATATTAGTTTAACTTGCTGAATGATGTCTCACAACTGGCCACAGAAACTGCTCAGTGGCAGCTCCAGTCAAAGGGGCCCGGGCACTGCCATACCTTCCCTATATAGCTTCTCAGCCTATGCGCCCCAAACCAAATTCTTTGCGCGTCAGGCTGAACGAGGTCCCCAGACCTTCATAAGAGAGTCCCAGACATAAAATTGTTCCTATCCTGGAGGAATCACTTGCAATATCGCGAGGATGGGATGTACGCGGCCACACAGTTCTCAATGGCTTGGTCCGACCTATTACGTTCATTTCATCTAACTGGTTAAAGAGCCAAGAGCTGAGAGGAGAGAGAGCTGCGATGTCTGGACGGGGCGAGTTGTGGAGCGTGTGACGTCATCCCTGATGTGCACGTACATGAACGGAAGCGGAAGCGGCTCTGTTCGCCGCCTATCCCACCGGCCCGATGAGCTGCAGCGGCTCCGGCGCGGACCCCGAGGCGGCGCCGGCCAACGCCGCCTCGGCCCCGGGCCCCGCGCCCCCGGTCTCGGCCCCCGCCGCGCTACCTGCCAACGCCGTCTCAGAGAACAAGGCCAGCCCCGCGGGGACCGCAGGGGGGCCTGGGGCTGGAGCTGCGTCTGGGGGCACGGGACCCGTGGTTGCGCGGGCCGGGGAGCCAGCCGAGCGGCGCGGGGCGGGTGAGGACCGGGACGGGTGAGGGTGAGGGCGATGTCTTGGGCAGGGTGCCTTGGACGGGTGAGGGCAGAAAGTACAAGACAGCTAGCTGGGGTCCTGAGCTTCCCACTTCTGGGTCTCAGTTTGCTGGTTCCCCTCCAGCTCAGGTGTCGGCAGGCGGCGCGGCGCCCCCAGAGGGGGCCATGTCTAACGGAGTTTACGTACTGCCGAGCGCCGCCAACGGAGACGTTAAGCCGGTGGTGTCCAGCACACCACTAGTGGACTTCCTGATGCAGCTGGAGGATTACACGCCTACGGTGGGCTTCCCGCCTGAACAAGGCCATATGGCCCGCTGTCACACCAACCTTCAGCCACAGCTTCTGACTTTTCAGCATCCTATTGTATTTGCTCCCCTCCTAGCTCTTGTGATTTATCCCTCTGCACACCCAAACTGTGAGCTTCCTCAGAGCCAGGCCTGCCCTTCATTTCCCTTACCCTCCTCCAACTCAACCTAGTAGGGCTCAGACTGACAGTTGTCTAATTGATTTATCAGATCCCAGATGCAGTGACTGGTTACTACCTAAACCGTGCTGGCTTTGAGGCCTCGGACCCACGCATGTGAGTAAACTGGGCAGGTTACAGCCTTGGGTGCTTGTGTGGCAGTTGTTGGCCATCTCTTTCTCATATCAGTTTTTTCTCTCTAGAATTCGGCTCATCTCCCTAGCTGCCCAGAAATTCATCTCAGATATTGCCAACGATGCCCTACAGCACTGCAAAATGAAGGGCACAGCCTCTGGCAGCTCCCGAAGCAAGAGCAAGGTGTGAGGGGAACTTCACTGTATCAGTAATTACCCCCACAGCAGTGGAGCCTTATCCTGAAACTCCTGTGGGGAAACTAAGGCCTAGGGGAGGTTTAAGACCTACTCTGGGTCACCTGTCTGGGATTGATATCTAGGATTCTTGTGCTCTTCCCTCTTCCCTCAGGACCGCAAGTACACTCTAACCATGGAGGATTTGACCCCTGCCCTCAGCGAATATGGCATCAATGTGAAGAAGCCGCACTATTTCACCTGAGCCACCCAACTTAAATGTACTTGTTTGTCCCCATGTCCCCACACCAGCCTGTTTTCATAATAAACTTTATTGTGACAGGCAGGGCTGATCCCTCCCATGCTGGGAGACACCGTGTGACAAGTGACAAAGCTTTGAGCCCAGCCCCTTTTGGGACCACAGTGGTAGGGATGTGGACAAGGGATGGGCCCCATGGCTGGGGTAGTACCATAACTGGAGGCAGGGGAGGCACCCAGAGGCCTGCTGCTTTGGGGAGGTACACTCCCCAACTATGTCCTGATACCTCGAGTTTAGGCAGGGACTTTCCAACCCTACTTGTCCTGCATCTTCTCCAGGATAGGCACAATCATGTCGAATTTGGGCCGTTTAGCAGGGTCTTCATTCATACATATCTTCATAAGCTTACATACATGGGGGGAAATACCTGGTGGGATGGTAGGCCGGAGGCCTTCCAGTGCCACCTGCAAATATAGAAAAGAACAAAGTGAGCATCAGAACTTAAGTCTCAGGTGGAGAAAGGCTGCTGGCACTTGGCACTGGATTACTATATGTACAAGTATGGGAAGAGCCCAGGCCCACTATAGTTATTGCCACCACTACTACCATGACCCCAAGCATAAATATATGCAGCTATTCCCACCTTCATGCCAATCTCCATGTTGGAGAGGTCAGCAAAGGGTACCTCCCTTGTCACCAGTTCCCACAGAAGCACTGCAAAACTCCACATGTCTGCTGAGCGTCTGTTTGTGTCTTCAGGCTTCTTTTGCAGAGCTGGAGGGACAGACTTGTCTGTTTCAACTGCCTGTCCTGTCTTGTCTCTGCCCCCTTCCACCAATACTGAGATGGCTCTTCTCTACCTCCCAATACGACGCCCTCACCCACCTTCAGGGGCCACCCAGGCAGGTGCATACATGCGCCCAGGGCACTGGAAGGAGAACTTGACATCAGCCATGCTTATTCGGGCAGTCATGTCCTCATCAATCTAAGGAAAAGAAGATATGTGGAAGGAGGTGAGTCCTACTCCAGATAGGTGAAGGGCTTCTGGGGGCTTGGGCCAGGAGTAGACTTGAGTGACCTCACCATTACACTGCGGCTATTGAGTGCATGTCGTGGGATGAGGGGTTCTAATGTGTGTAGAAAGGCCATGCCCCTTGCCATATCCAATGCAAACTTCACAGCCTGGCTCTGGTCCACAACAAAGTCTACAAGAGAAGTTAGGAGTTTCAGTAGTTTAGAGGGGTTTGTGCCCACCTTACCCCACCCTACCCAAGAGCATCTACATCCCTACTTACTGGTGCCTTCATGCAGTACATTGTAGAGGGAACCATATGGCATCCAGTGTGTGATGAGGGTGGGGTGAGGAGCAGGCGGAGACTGGCAGGCTCCTAACACTGGGAGCACATTTGGATGCGAGAAAATCCTGGTAGGAGAGAGTGTCCCTGGCTGAGACCCGGCCAAAAAGATCTCCCTCTCAGTGCTATTCAGGGTTCCTTGGAACCAGCAAATTCCACATTAGGTTTTGCCTCACCTGAGCCGAGGACACTCCTCGTTGAAGTCTCTGCTCTTCCTTGTACTCCAGTCTCGAACCTTCAGCACCTTTATGACAATGTCATTGCCTTGCCAGCGGCCCTTCCATAGCTGAGGGACAGGTGGGGGTTAGGAGGCTTTAATGAGGGCCACTGCTTTCCTTGCCCACTAATGGGAAACTGGAGGAGAATCTTAAAGCAGGTGCACAGTAGGTAATTTGTGAGGGTTTGGGGAGAGAGGAACAAAAGGGCAGGGGTCACCTCTCCAGAGTGATTCTCGTTGAGCTTCGCCAAGAAGTTGAGCTGTTTGAAGTCAATGCCGGAGTGTTTGTTCAGGGTCCCATTTCCTGAGAGTGTGGGCAGGTCAGGTCCCCAGCTCTCCTGCCAACCCCGCTCCAGCACCCCAGGATTATTGCCTATTACCACCCCCTCCACTCACGGGGCCGAGTGCGAGTGGTCCCCTTCCAGAATGTGTCCTTGTACGGAATCCGGTTGAGATTCTGACCCATCTTCTCTGCCCTCTCTGGGGAAGAAAGACAAATGGTCTTGGCCTGTGATATAAGGAAGGGAGGAGACAGGCGAGGAGGGACACCGCAAGAGGATATAAGTCGGGGAAAGGTAGGGGATGAACCTCGGAGAAGTTCTCTCAGGGGTGCCTTGGCTTTGTCCACAGGCATCTCTCCATACTTGTTACAGATACTGACAAGGGCTCCATTAGCTACCAGGTCCTGGAATGAGAAGGTGGTTAAGAGGGTCCCTGCTACCTCCTTGGCAGTAACTCAGATGCAGTACACACCCTGTAAGTGTAAAACACTAAGAATGGGTTGAGTGTTTCAGAATCTCCCACTCAGGCTCAAACTTTGCATCCCTCCCATCCCAGGGCTTAGGGCCCAACTCCTTACCTCTGCCACCTGGTCTTGGCCCCAAAAGCAGGCATAATGCAGGGGTACATTTCCATGCTCATTCACTGCATTGATGTCAGCCTTGTACTGCAACAGCTGGGCCCCATGGCCAGAAAGACAGAAAAGGTAGAAGGCACAGTCAATCCCAAATGAGAGATGGGTGCTGGGGTATTGGGGTTGGAGAGGAGAAGAGCACACATACTTTCTATTGTATGTTAGAGTGCTTGTATTGATCTCAAGGCATGTAGACAACATGGGTGATGGAGGGGTTTGTACATTACCTTCTGTACAATATCACGGTGTCCATGACTGGCTGCTAGGTGCAGGGGCGTGTCATCCCCACGATTCATTACATTGATCCGTGCCCCTCGCATGATCAGCATCTCAACCACAGCAGAGCGCCCCTCTCGGCAGGCCCAGTGCAAGGGGGAGAAGCCATGATCGTCCCTTTGAGGAAGGGGCAATGGTAAGAGGTGGGATGGGACAGAGGCTTCAATGCAGGAGACTCTGATACGTCTTAATACTCTCCATGTGAAACCTTACTCTCTGTGACTTTAATTTTCATCCATGCCAGCAACTCCCAAGTCTGTTCAATTCAGATCTTGCCCTGAGCTTCAGACCCAACCAGGGGGGCACTCAGGGGACCTTAAACTCAACAAGTCCAGAATATGATTTATTATTTTCACTCTACTCCTTTATTCCCTGGTACACCCTGTCTCAGATGGCAGTACTCTTCATCTGGTTTCCCCAGCTTTTGCAGTGTCTTGCTTCCTCTGAACTGCACCAGACTAAAAATCTTATTTGGCTGTCTTATTAGACTATAAGCTTTTTGAGGGAATGAATGGCAGCAGGTGTTCAGCACATGCTAATGGGGGGCAGGGTATCCTGGAGAAGGAAGACCACAACTTAAGAGGGTGGGAGCCAAACTTACTGATTGGTTCTTGTACTGAAACTAAAATCTAAAAATGGAATGGAATTAAAATGACATCTTGGAAGGGTTTATCATGAAAAGGAGAAATGCTTTCGATAAGTCATTGCCCTACTGTGCCATCTTGGGCACAGAAAATAGAAGATGAGAATGGCTGCTTTGGAAAGAAAACTACCTGGCTTTTTCTTTTCTCATGGGCATGTATTTTACAAAGAAAAAGAAGTATACAATAATAGTAATACAAAAAAGCAATTGGGTGGGAGCTGGGCCTGCCTGACAGCCTGGGGCCATAAAAGGAAATTCCCTCCAGTTCCAGGCTGCAGCTCCAAGGGGCGGAGCAGGGGGGCGGGCCAAGGTCTGGGCTGGCAGCCTCTAGATGCCTTACTGCTGTGGTCACTTCCCATGCAGAAGCTCTAGGTGGGGCTTGGAGCTGGTCAGGGGTCTGACCACCCCAATGGGCTCCTTAACCCAGACAACCCTGCAACTGATGGGGGGGGTATGTGGTCTTTATTTTACTGATCTCCCTTCCACAGCTTGCCCACATCCGCTAACACAGCCAAAAGCTTTCCCAGGAGGTGGGTATGACCCCCACCAAGCAACGCCCACCCCCTGCTTATCAGACAGCCTTGCCTTCCAGCTCTTTAATTTGTGGTCTAACTTATCGGTCTCTAGCAGTCTGTGGCCCCAAGGCAGACCAGCCTGAGGGCAGAAGTATGGTGCAAAGGTTTTGCCCACTGTCCAGCAGCCTGTCACCTTAAGGTCTAGACTTAACTATCCCAGAGATACCTGCAAGGAATTGCTCCCCAACACACACCCAGCATATACTAGCTTGGACCCCCTAGATCCTGTCCCCTTAAACCAGCACCAAAGCCTTCTATTTTCCCTAATGCCACCCCTCCACCTTTTGGAAGTCCTCCTAGATGCCTAAGCCTCTAATTTTTCCAACAACACATAATGGTTTTCACTAATTTTATCAAGCACCCTTTGAGAAATATGAAAAATGGGATGAATGTACTTTGCAAATTATGATGGGAAATTGTGTAGTCTAATGGCAACCAGTGAAGCATATGTTAAGATGACAGGTGATCCTTACCTCTCAAATCTAAAAACTAAACTTCCCCCAACCTTAAAAAAACAAAAAAATTGGTAATTTTCACTCTGAATCACCATAATTACTGCTTTCCTTACCTCTCTCTCTCAGCCAATCATCAAGAACTTGTTTACATTCACATTTTCTATCTCTTCACCTCCCATTTATTTATTTTTTTTAACTTGCCACAAGTTGGCCACCTTGAGGACAAGGAACAACATAACTGATTATGGGCTTCCAGAGCCCAGCACAGGAGCTCTGGTGGCATAGTGCCTAAGGCATTTGACTGCTAACCAGAAGGCTGGCAGTTCAAACCCACCAGCCATTCCTCGGAAGGAAGATTGGGCAATCTACTTCCCTAGTGATACCACCTCAGGGTTGCTTGAGTGGAGATCGGCTCGACGGCAGTTTGGTTTTGGAGAGCCCAGCACAGGAAGTGTTCAGTACATTTCCTTAAATGTATGAACCCACTAGAGTTTGGTTTCTTTATCTGTTTTTCCTCTGAAATGGCTCTCAACGAGATCATCAGACATACTCTAAATGTAAATTCAGTGGTTACTTTAAAGCAGCCTATAATGCTGTTCCACTGAGTATCAGCTAACAACACTACTATTGACCATTTCTATTTTGTTGAAACATTAGTTACAATAAGCTTTACTGACACTTTCCAGTTTTCCTTCAACCTGTGGTTGCTCCTTTTCAGTCTGGTGGCAGGCTTCTCATCCCCTGCCCTTTTATCTTCCACTCTTTCAAGGGGCTGTTGTTGTTGTTGTTGTTATTTGCCATCGAGTCGGCCCCGACTCATAGCGACCCCTCCTTGGGTTTCCGAGGCAGTTATCACTACGGAAGTAGGATTGCCCAACCTTCCTTCCGAGGAGTGGCTGGTGGGTTTGAACCGCCAGCCTCCTGGTTAGCAGTCAAGTGCCTTAGGCACTATGCTACCAGAGCTCAAGGGGCTAGTATCTCCCAAATCTGTGCCTCCAAGCCACATCTCTCTCCTGAACACCAAATCCGCATAACCAACAGCCTGCTGTATTGTCACCTTAACTTGTCCAGAATGGAACTCATCATTTTCCTTCAGTGTTTTCATCTCAGTAAAAAGAAACACCATCTACCTGAGTGTCCAAGCCAGAATCCTGGTCATCACCTTTAACCTTCCTAAGCAAGCCCCACCCCACCCCAAGTCTTCACCCTAAAGATTTTTGGAACCTGATCACTTCTCTTTTTCAAATACCTCTCTTCTAGTCTGTGGTCACTTCTGTAATAGCTTCTGATATCCAATCTTGCCTGTTCTCCATAAAGAAAGGATCCAAGATGATACTTAACAAATAGGCAACCTCATCATTACTGCACAGCTTTAAGTGCTTGCTCTTAGAATAAAGATTTTCTTGTGGCCTAATATCCTTGCATGATCGGGCTGACCTCTGCAGACCTCTCCAGCTTTAGCTCCTGTCATTCTCCTCTTGTACCTAATGTTGCAGCCCACTGAAGTAGTATTCTCTCCTCCAGCCATATGGAACTGCAGACAATTTCTTAGAACTCTCTCCTCCCAGCTATTGCCCATACAGTTCACTGAAGCTAGAAAGCTCTCTGCAGCCTCTGCCTGTGAAACTCTTTCAGCTGTCAAGACTAAACTTCAAACACTGCTGCCTCTGTGGAGACCCTCTGTCTTCCCACAGGCTGTGCTTAACACTCATCACACTGGATGGCGAAGTCGGCACCCCTCTTCTCTGCCTCTCCCCACCAGCCGCCTCAGCTCACCCCTGGTTGAGGTCGTTCTCGGTGTTGTCCAGCCACAGGCGCACGGCAACCGCGTTGCCTTCTCGGCATTGAGTAAAAATGTCGTCCATAGCAGAGTCCCGGCGCAGAGTCCCCTTGATTGGGTAAGCCTGGGGACTGTGGAGGGACCAGGGGAGGGGGATGAGCCGCGAGCTTTGTTCCCTAAAGAGACGTGTTTCTGTTGGGGGCGGGCATCTGGGCCCAGTGTCCGCGGCTTGAGCCAGGAAAAGGAATTTGGGACAACGGGATGACCCCCTGACTGTGTCGCCCAGCGTGAGGGAAAGGCAGGTCTGGCAGGAGTAAGAGATAGTGTTGTTTCCCGCAGGGAATAACAGAGGGCAGGCACAGAGATCCCACCCGCGAACAGAGCTGGGGGTAGGGGCAGGAGTGGGTAGGTCCGGGTGCTGTACGCCTTGCAGGAGGGAATCCCCGGGTGTGCCCCCGTTCCCTCCTCCAAATTCAGGCAGAATGAGAAGTGACGGGCTGGCAGGGCCAGAGTCTTGGGGAAGGGCGCAGGTGGCCCCGCACTCACCCGGACTTGGGCTTGAGGCGCCTTCTCCGGGGAACTCCCGTCCGGCCGCGCCCGCCACCCAGCCCCTCCCCGCCCCTGTCCTTAGCCGGCCAGCGCGGGCCGCCCTCCCTTGCCCTTCTAGCTCTCTAGTGTCGAAACTCGATGGTTTCCGGCGTCGCGCCGGCCGCTCTAGCAGCCCCGGGCTCTCTCTTTTTGGTTTCCGGCTCCTGTCCGGCGCTTGTAGGCTCTGTGACTCCCTGAGACATTATCGCACGTGGAGGGACACCGGACTCTGCGACACCGCCCTCCTGGCCCTCATGTTCGAGGAGCCCGAATGGGCCGAGGAGGCCCCAGTAGCCGCGACTCTCGGGCCCATAGCTTCACGTCCCCGGCCGGCGGCAGCCTTGCGAACCAAGGTGAGTGACCCTGCCGGAGCACTGGGAGCTGGTTCAGGCCGTGAAACAGATCCTTGGGGAAATCCCAGTGCCAGGACATGCAGCAGGACGGGTGTACCTGCTGCACCGTTGGTAGCTAGTGTTGAATGCAGATCGGAAACTTTTAAGAGAAAATGATGGTTGAGCTGAGAGATACCTTTTTATGAGTACAAGTTGAAGCAAAGACGGTTTCTTGTACGGCAATAGAACCTGCAAAGGTCCTGGGGCAAGAGCCCATGACCTGTTAGGGTCTCCAAAAAAAAAAAAAAGCCATGTGTTTGGAGCGTGGAAGGTAAGTGAGAGGGAATGCGGTTGAAGGTGGAGGGGTACAAGTTTTGTATATTTTAAGAGTACAGAAAAGCCAATGAAGTGTTTCTAATGGAAGTGGTTTGTTCATACATGCATTTGGAAAAGATCGCTGATTACAGTGTGGAGAGTGGGTTAAAGAGTCTAAGAGTGCTGACAACAAAGGGTTATGAGTGTTATGATTCAGAGGGATGTAGGTGGCAGGGAACTGAGGACCTCCAAGGTAAGTGCCTCACCTAAGACCACCCAGTAGGACTTAAACCCAGAATCAGCCTCCTCTGTATTATAGATCTCCACCTCTGAGCCTGTGCAAATGTACAGGCTGGAGTTACTACACTCTTTCTTCCTGTGCCCTTCATGGTGCCTCCAACATGGATTTTGCCCAGTAGACATCTGCTTTATTCCCTTTCCATCCCCTTGGCTCATTGCCACAGTCCAGATCACTGTTCTCTTACCTGGCCACCTGGAACAACCGCCTCACTGTTCTCTGCCTGCAGCTTTTCTCCTTCACAGTTTGTTTATCACACTGCAGTTAGGGGCATCTTTAATGCACACATCTGATCCTGTCACTCCTATGCTCAGAAGCCATCTGTGGTTCCCTACCTGTTGTAGAGAGATATCAGCTGGGGGAAAAACCTGAGATTGAGAGTTGGAACTCCTGGTTTCTGGCCTTGGGCCCTGTTGTTAGTGGCCTTAGCAGATTCCTCTGAGGCACCTCCATTACCTCATCTGCACATTAAAGAAAGGGGAGTGGGTGATTTCTCTGCCCTTCACCCCCAGAGGTTGGGATTGAGACATGAACTTTCTTCAGGGTCTGGCAGGCTTCCCAAGCTAGCTAAGCTGGCTGAGAAGAATCCAGAGATCTCTGGCAGCTTCTGAATCAGGGCCCCCATCTCTCCCTTCTTATGCTCCAGAACTCATCTATCCTCCTCATGCCACACTCTTCCCTTGTTTTCTGCCAGGGCTCCAAGCACCGCCAGCTTCTGGCTACCTTACAATCTCTGGAGGCAGCATCTCTTCCCCAGCAACCACCCAGCCTACCTGGCAGTGACTCTGAAGAGGAGGAAATAGGAAGGAAAAAGAAACGCCTAAAAAAGGTCTCATTTGCCAGTGCCTCTGCTGAGGTAGAGAAGAAAAGGAAGAAGGCACGTCAACAACAGGCCCCATCTAGGAGTGACTCTGAGGATGAAGAAGTGGAAAGAAAGAAGAAAAGCTGCAAACAGCCACTTGGCGGTGACTTTGTTGAAGAGGAGAAAAAAAAGAGGAAATGCCAGAAACAGACCCCTTCAAACAAAGCCCAGCACCTGGACAGTGTTGACCAAACAGGTACTATTGGATAAAACCTACATGTGTAGGGAGGGCAAGGGAGATCAGCTGATCTTACTTATGACAGGGGCTACCTGCCACCACTAGGACTGGGGCTAGACATTAAGAGATACTTTCACCAGGTCATAGCTGTCTTCAGGATAGACATGTGTTAGGGGATGTTGACGTGATGGTGCAAAATTCAGAAGAAGCTAGTGACAGTAGTAGCACAACATGAAGATGTCGGTGTCACTGAATTACACATGTAGAAATTACTGAATTGGTCAGTCGTTTGTTGTGTATATTTTTACCACAATTTAACAAAGGGGGTGCGCAGATGACAGGTATATGGCCAAGGTGACTGCCAAGTGTCTACATGCAGAGGATCTTGCCCCAAATACACCTTCTCATCTACCTACCTGCAGGTCTTAAAGCCCAAAAGGGTAGTGCTACAAATGACCCACACAAGCCAAGCCCTGGGTCTTCTTCCCCTCAACTGCCCCGTACCTTGACCCGTAAGCAGTGGCGGAACCGGCAGAAGAACAAGCGGAGACACAAGAACAAGTTTCGGCCACCTCAGCTGCCGGCCCAGGCTCCAGCCTCAGCCCCTGCAGAGGAGACGGAGTTGCCTCCTGCTCCCAGGCCAGACAGTCAAGAGGCTCGGGCAGGGGCTCTGCGAGCCCGCATGGCACAGCGGTTGGATGGTGCCCGATTTCGCTACCTCAATGAACAGCTATACTCGGGACCCAGTAGTGCTGCACAACGCCTCTTCCAGGAAGACCCAGAGGCCTTTCTGCTCTACCATCAGGGCTTCCAGAACCAAGTCAAGAAGTGGCCACTGCAGCCTGTGGAGCGAATCATCAGGGATCTTCGCCAGCGGTGAATGGGGGTAGGGCACTGAGAAGTGATGTGGGTCAGTTATCGACTCCAACCAGGCCAGTGAGTGATCTTTCCCTCCCTCTCCCAGGCCTGCGTCCCTGGTGGTGGCTGACTTTGGCTGCGGGGACTGCCGCTTAGCTTCAAGTATCCGAAACCCTGTGCACTGTTTTGACTTGGCCTCTCTGGACCCCAGAGTCACTGTGTGTGACATGGCCCAGGTAAACCCCTCTATGAATCTGGCATATGCTGTAGGTTCATGTGTTCATCTCTTTAAAATACTTTTCCCCTCCTTTATCTTTCTCCCCGTCCCAGGTGCCCAGTGCTGGTTTTCTCCTCCTCCTCACACTGTGTGTGTGCTTCTCTGCCCACCTGTGTGCTTCATACATAGTCCCTTTCTCCACAGGTGCCTCTGAAGGATGAGTCTGTGGATGTGGCTGTGTTCTGCCTGTCATTGATGGGAACCAACATCAGAGACTTCCTGGAGGAGGCAAATAGAGTGCTGAAACCAGGGTAGGAATCCCCTGGACACAGATGCATGTGTGTGTATGCACGAATCTGTGCATGTACATGGAACTTTCTGTTCTTCTCAGGGGTCTCCTGAAAGTGGCTGAGGTCAGCAGCCGCTTTGAAGATATTCGAGCCTTCCTGGGGGCTGTGTCCAAGTTGGGCTTCAGGCTTATCTCCAAGGTAAGTGCTCCAGAAAGTCTCTCTCTATTTCTGCGAAGGTACAACTCATGGGGGAGCCCATGAGAAGCTCTCTGATCATGGGCAGGAAATGGAGGGAGGTGTTTTGAGCAGCTAGGATGAGGATGTGGAGTTCACTGGGTCTTTTCTGCCCCTAGGACCTGACCAACAGCCACTTCTTCTTGTTTGACTTCCAGAAGACTGGACCCCCTCGGGTGGGGCCCAAGGCTGAACTCTTAGGCCTGAAGCTTCAGCCATGTCTCTACAAGCGCAGGTGACCACTAGACATCCCTTGAAAGGGGAGGCAGGGTTCCATCTCCTGGCTCAGAACCCTGAAGACTGGAGCCAGCCAGTCTGTGGCCAGGACCTGGTACCATCCTACCCCCATCCAAAGAACAAAGTGTGATAAAAGCCCCAGTCAGCCCCTGATCTAATGGAGGCTTCCTTGGTTGAAAGAAGCATGAAGTCACTCAGCCTAGTTAAAGACTAAAGGGTTGATTTAAGAACACAGAGAATCTAGGAATCATAGGTCCCCTTAGGAGTTGTGAAAACTAGATGGTTTGGAATTGAAGGCATCTCTGGGTTTAGTGTCTTTTTCCCTCTCTTGGAAGCCACATGGACTTTGTTTTGCTGTTTCCACTCTGCTCTCTTCAGATCTCTGTAGACCAGCTTCTCTGGTTACTCATAGCTTCTCTTTCATCTTCAGTCTGCCCAGGCCTTCAAGGTTGTAAACAGACAGGTGCTGCTTTGTACCTCGTAGCCCACCAACATCCTGATTCAACAGGCCAGTCTTGGTTTCTGTGTGGATGCTGTGTGGTGGGTCAAGACTACTTGGATGTTCTCTGCCCTGTGCACTTGTAGTGATTCATCTTTCCCCTCTGCCAGCATCTCCAACTTGGGAGCCATATGGACTAAACCACTCCCAGCATCTGTTTTCCCATAGGGCTCTGGTGTGCATATGACTGAGCACAGATTTTGGTGCCAGGCACATCTGGGTTTGCATCTCAGCCTGGCACTTAGAACTGGTGTCATTTATTCTCTGGATGTCAGATTCCACGTTCGGAAAATGTCTCCTGTCTTGTGGGGTTGCTTGTGGGTTAACTGAGGAAATCTGTAGCCTGGGCTACATAGCAGGTGCCCAATAAACCGTAACTGTGGATATCTTGTGTTGTAAGCCTTATTCTTCTCTGAAGACTTTGCCTAGTCAGAAATGGAGTTTGAGGGGTAAAGAATGGATTTGTTGGCTGAGGAAAGCTCTAGAAGAGCTCAGGATAGGCTCTTCAACAGGTTCTTTTCATAAGATATTTAGAGATTCTTATTCTTGATGGATTCTGAAATGTCCTTGGTGGGGATTTGTCAGGGAACTGGATCTCGGTTCATAAATTACTGGTTGATGCTTTGTTAGGGTGGTGGGATTAGGCTATTCAATGGCAAAAGGGTCTGTCCATTTCTTCCAAGGACAGTGCATCCTAGGAAAGCTATGGAAAAGGAAGGCTAGTGCTAGGGGTAAGAGCTAGGGGTGAGATGAGTTGGATAATATATCTCTAAATATCTTGGGTGAGTTCAGCTCCAGGCCTGAAGGATGTCTAGCACCCATAGCTCAGGGGTTCCACCAGTCTCTATCAGACCAGGAAGCTGGGTATTTTTTATTATTTTGAGTTTTATTCTGTATTTTTCTGCCACACTATCCAGGACTTTCTCTTGTGATTCCTTTCAGGGCAGTCAGCAGTGGTAGCTGGGCAACATCTAGTTCTGGTCTCAGGGTCATGGAGGCTGAGGTTTGTGTGGTCCATTAGTCCTTTGGACTAATTGTTTCCATGTGTCTTTGATTTTTGTCACTCTGCTTCAGACAGGGAGTCAGTAGTTGCACCTTACATGGCTGCCCACAAGCTTTGAAAATGCCAGTCACTACTCATCACAGTAGGATGTAGAACAGTGTCATTGTGGACTATGTTATGCCAATTGACCTTGATGTTCCCTGAGACTATTGTCCTGAGAACAAGGCCTAGCAGCTCATTCCCTCAAGGTGTTTGGTTATAGGTAAGAGGTTTTCATAATTTGGCCCCCTTTGTGCTCTACTACACTCATAGATGTATTTGCAGCACTTATAAATACATATGTAGAAATATCATCTGTCAAGCCTGTATTTATTTGTGGGTGTAGTCCCATTCACCTTCCCACACCTGTTCACCTTACATGTCTTATCTATGTGTGGTGGTTATGTTGTGTGTCAACTTGGCTCGACCTGGTTGAGTGGCTGGGCAGCTGGTGGTAGTTTTTCCCCATGATGAGACTGGCAGTCAACTCCGTGGTGGAATCTACCACAAGCAGCTGAGTAGCTACCTTTGGGATGTGGTCTGCTTCCTGTATATAAGGAGAAGCATTGGGGATAGTCTCTAGCCTAAGGACGCTTGGACCCTGCATGTAGCTGTGTTGTTGCTTAGCAACCTGCTATACTCTGCCGACCTTGGGACTTACAATGGACTTAAGTTAATGGCCCGCTGTGTTGGTAACATCGGGACTGTGCCTTTTTACTTGTCAACCTTGGGCTTGGCAGCCTCAGGAGCTAGTAGCTGTCTGAGAGAAGAAAAGCCTCTAGTTCTAGTGGGCCAAGAGCTGGAGGCAGAGCTAAAGCCCAAGGCTGAGAGGCTTTCACCCAGCCCGTAGAGCTTGGCACTTTGAACTTGACTTAAAGCCTCCAAATTATAAGAATAAACTCCTGTTTTTTAAGGCCATCCCATTTGTGGTATATTCCTGTGAGAGCAGCACTGCCTAGCCAGAACACTATGTATCCACTTGTAGATAATTGTTATTACTGTTATCGCAGGATTGTGTATGTAATAGTATTTACCTTTATTGCATTTAATGCTGTGTTCCTCCCAGTGTCTTCCTCTGCCTTGATCATTTTGTGCTGACCTCTCCCTTATTGCGGAATTAATTTCTTCACTTGAACTCTCAAGACACTATGTGAAGAGTGCTTCTTTGGGATTTGAATACTGGTTGTGATTGCTTTGTGCATTTAACTGTGAGCTTCTTGGGCCCTATTTATCATTGTATTCCCAGAGCTTATGCACTTTTTCACCTAAGAGGGGAATAAGGAATGACAGGGTCTGATTGAGTTGGATTGAAGATAGTAGAGGTTTTGTAGGAACCGAGGGTACAAGTTGAGGGCACTGTGGACTAGTGATGATGGAAGAAGTAGGCTGACAGGAGAACATTAGTAGGTAGAGTTGGTGGGATGTTGGAGGTGAATGAGAGAGAAGGGAGCCGAAGTTCCAGGTTTCTGGCTGCAAAAACGGCAAGGAGGCCACATGTTCCGACCTCCTCTAATCCCACAAAGGGAAGACAGGGTTACCAGCAGTAACCCAAGGCCTATTACTGCCAGGCCAGACATGTTGCCTCCCTCTAGTCCTTTCTCCAACTGTTCCTCCCAGAGCACCCACCACCTCTCTCCTGGGTTCGATAATTCGCTGCAGTGGCCACACAGAACTCACGGATTACGGGGTTTATTAGGGAAGCACCAGGCTACAACTCAAGTTCAGGAAGAACGCTCAGTCTCTCTCCCAGCCTACCGTCCCTCAGCCAAGAGTCTCTCACAGTCTCTTTCCCAGCAGTGCTGGTCCCTCGGTGTCTCACTCAGCAATGCGTGTCTCTCATGTCTCTTTCCCAGCAGCACGTGTCTCTTTCAGGGATGCGTGTCTCTTTCAGCAGCACGTCTTCCTCCACCAGCAGTCAGAGAGAGTTCTGCTTCCAGGAGGCCTCCTTTTGAGCCCGGAAGGGTAGTCAAACTAGCCAATCACAGCATCAGAACTCTAAGCACGTGAAAGAGAGTGGGCACCTCCCAGAACATTGTATTGTGCCACTCCCAACAGAAATAACCCAGGTGGATAGCTTCAGCAATCAGGGGCTGCTCAGTTGCTCATACAAAATCCCACCTTGGAGTTTACAAAGACTTATGGGTAGAAAAGCCACACTAAGTAATTTACTACACCGCACTGGCTTAAGCAACTGGGTGGGCTGGTGATGCCATTCAGAGTGTTGGAATTTAAATACTTCGATGCCATTCATTGTTGGGAATTTAAATGCTTCTGTGGATGTTCATTTGAAAGTTGGACATACAAGTCCCAAGAGAGATCTGTGGTAGGAATTTGAGAGTCAGCAGTCTGGTGGTGGTAATTAAAGTCATAGGAGTAGATGAGATATCTGTGTGTGTGTGTGTTTGTGTGTGTGTGTGTGATAATGAGAAGACACGGTGGCTCAGAATAGAACTCTGAGGAGCATTTAATGGATGGGAAAGGAAAATGAACCTGTAAAAGTGAAGGAAGATTAGAAGGTGGGGTCAGAGGTAGAGGAGAATATTTTTATATAGGAATAATGGGGAGGTTATCAGCCATCAAATCATGTTGAAAGATTAAGATGAGAGAGAAGTCAAGATTGCAGTGCACTGAGGATTGCTGAGTAATTTTGAGGGCCTGCTTGAGTTCGTAGTAGTGTTTGTGAATTTATACTAATCATATCAATGGTGTGGTTTTCTCTACATTCTCAGGAATCTAAGTGTGTCTGTGGAAGAGAAGAATACTAAGGGATCATCCAGCATTAGGATGAAAGAAGAACAGATAAAGAAGTTTTAGACCTTTAGCAAGGAAATGATTGCTCTTGGTAGACCATGGCATTTTGTAGAACAGGCAGGAGAGTGAAGACAAGAGTAAGTTGTTGCACTGGGAGTAATTGAACAAGTGATTTAGAAGGATTGAGGGCTGTGATCAGAAATTAAGATGCTTGAATTACTGATTTTAGAAGGAGAACAGCTCCTGGTGATGGGAAAGTATAGGGTGTGGCCAGAGAGTGAGTAACTAAGAGGCATGCAAGGGAAGGTGGCTTGAAAACTGGTTAATGAAATGTAAGTGATCAACATGGTAGCATTGAGGAAGAAGAAGACATAGAGAGGTACATGGGAGGTACAGACAACAAAGATGAACCCTTTTGCACAGACAGTACTGCATTGTCAGTGAAGGCAAACATGGGTATACGGATGGATAGATGAGTGGACAGGCTGAACTATTAGGTATGTCTGTGAAGTGGGGAGTGTACCCAAGACCATGTGTAGGGTTGGAAGACAGTGGCCCTATAAGTATATTTGTATGATCTGAATTCCCAGGTGTATAGTAGAGCTGACAAGGGACAAGGTTGTAGTTGCTTCTTGGTCACAGCCAGCTACCCAGAGGAACCAAGTAGTTGAACCTGTGGGCTCGGGACCATAGTCACAGGGGACATCAAGCTCAATTGGCATACCATACTACACAAAACATTGTTCCACATCCTACTTTGGCTAGTAGCAACTTGGATCTTAAAAGCTTGCAAGCAGCCATCTAGATGCAACAATGGGTCTCTCCTCATCCAGAGCAAAGAAGAATGAAGAAAACCAAAGATGCATGGAAACAATTAGTCCTAGTGACTGGTACACCATGCAATCCTCAGCCTATATGACTATGAGACCAGAATAACTAGATGGTGTCTGGCTACCACTGTCAACCACTCAGAGGGGGATCTATGTAGGAGATCCTGGATAGAGAGGGAGAAAAAAGTGGAACAAAACTCAAAATCATTTGGGAAAAAAAAGGGGTGGGGGGGACCAGGTTTGCTGGTCTGATAGAGCCTGATGGAACCACTGAGACTATGGCCCCTAGCTGCCCTTCAGGTCTGGAATTGAGCCCACACCTCTGGCTTCCAGCCAAACGAAAGACAGGCATAGGAGTTGAACATTTATCTAAGGTAGATACACTCCTTGGAGAGAACAATCATGAGAGAAAGAAGGGCTGCTTATGCACAGGGAGATGCTCAGGGGGCAGGGGTGCATGGAGGGATGGACACGGGGAAGAGGTGACCATCGGGAGGAAGTGTTGCATCGTGGTGAATTGTGGTCAATGTCTTGAGACTGTATATGAACTGCTGTATGGAAAGTGAATTTACTCTATAAATTTTCACCCAAATCACAATTAAAAAAAAAAAAAATTGGTTAATGGTTGAGGAATCACCCACCTTCTATAGCTCCATAATTGTGTTCTTTACCAAATGTTACTTATAGTCCCCAATCTTAATTTTCCCAGTTTCCTTACTGTGCTAAGCAGTATGGCTGCTTTCCTCCCTCTCTTGTTTTCTTTCCTCACAGTTTGGATTCTCCCTTTGCTTGTTCTGGCTCAGGCCACCTAAGTCAACATCTCTCTGGATCTGACTGAGGCCCCAGACTCCCCTTATCTCGGCCCAGGCTCCCTTTTGGGCCCCCATCCAGTCACCCTGACCCAGGTCCTCCCTATTCCATTAGTAACTTCAGAACAAACTCTTGTTCAAGCCCATGCCTAACTTTCAGTGTCTGATGCTGAGAACCTGAACTGAAGACAGGACAATTACAGCTCCTTAAAAAGTAACAGCCTGCCTGCTGTTTAAGGAACTACAAGACCCATGTGGCTACAGCAGATTGAAGGAGAGGCAAGACAGTAGGAGCTAAACGGGGGTAGGAGGGGGTTTATCCAATTACGTAATGGTTCTCAAATGTTACAGTCATCTGGAACGCTTGTTATAATACGCAATGCTAAGTCTTCCCCAGAGTTTATGATTCAGTAGATCTAGGATGGGGCCTGAAAACTTCTTTTCTGGTTGTTTTGATTTTCTCAGTGACCAAAAACTAAACCCACTGCCATCAAGTCAGTTCTGACTCATAGTGACACTATGGGACAGAGTAGAACTGCACCATAGGGTTTTGAAGACTTGAGTCTTTACAGAAGCAGACTGCATCATCTTTCTCCCATGGGGGCAGCTGATGGGTATGAACTGTGGACCTTTTGGTTAGCAGCTGAATGGCTTAACCACTGCACCACCAGAGCTCCTTTTCTCAGTGAAGCAGGAAGCATATTCATCAGTTGACAGTAAGAATGGAAGAGGAGGAGTCAGAGGTTGGAGGAGAGAATGTAGTTTCTAACAGAGCAGGAGACAGGACAAATGGACTAGGGAAAGAGATTTTTTATGTGTTGATTTGTGTCCCTTAAAAAGATATGTTAATGTCCTAAACCCCAGCACCTGTGAATGTGACCTTATTTGGAAATATTATCTTTGCAAATTAGTTAGCCAGAGGTTTTATTGAAGTAGGGTGGGGCCTAATACTATATGACTCTTGTCCTTTTAAGAAGAGATGCAGATAAAGAGTCAGAGGGAAGACAATTGAAGTTATGCTGCCAGAAGCTGGAAGAGACAAGGAAGGATTTTCTCCTAGAGCTTTGAATTTGGACTTCTAGCCTCCAGCCCTGTGAGAGAATTTCTGTTGTTTTAAGCCACCTCTCTGTAGTAATTCGTTCTGGCAGCCCTAGGAACCTAAGCCATAGCATTGTTGGCAGCACTAATAGCGCATTGAGGTTCAAGGTCATTGAGAAATGACAGAGGATGGGATGGAAAGAGACAGGTACAAGATTGCTTTGCAGAGAGTTATGACTCTGAGACAGTATACAGCTGGGCTATCAGAACCCAACCCTCTTAAGTCTAATGAGGAGGCTCCACTGGGGCCACTCGGGGAGCCTGTAGTATATTCCTACAGTTGGGAAATGATGAGCCTGGAGTCTGACTCCAGCCCTGGAAATGCCCAGGGAAAGCAGGCTTACCAACTTTTTTGATAGTGGAGCCAGAAGAGTGCTACTGCCTTTGAGTCGCTCTGCATTTCCAGAATTTGCCTGGGCAAGGGGTACATGAGTATATCCTATGCACCATGTTGGGGAGAGGGAAGTGTGGCATGGTCTTGGGTGCTGTCTAATAGGTCCATTTGAAGAGGCAAGAAGACATCAGTGCAAAGGAGCTGGCAGAGTGCCATGTGGGCTGAGGGGAGTTGCAGAGACCTCCCAGAATAGAGCAGCGTCCACCAGCATCCTGGGAAGTGTGGAGAGCCGATAGCAGGAATTCCTTTTTAGCTGTATACCAGGCCCAGAAAGCACAGGACCACCCGGTTAGTCAAGAACTGCTTTATCCCCTTACCTCTCGTCTCTGCACTTCAGCCCAGAGCAGTCAGCAGCTATTGGGTGGAAAGAGGTGAGGAGAGCAGAATACAGGGACCATGATCTATTCCAGTGTAGGCTCCTTGACTTACGTGGGTCAGAGCTGGAAGGGGAAAATATTTAAAACCAAGACAGGTGCAGATGTTTTATTGCTACACAGAAATAAACATTCTGATTATATTTGTGCCTTAAACTGATGATAGAACTATCTGTTAACTAAAAATGAGCTGGAAAACCATATGCTTGCTGCAGCTTTTATCCAGGGCAGGGGAAGAGAACCCCCAATGAATCAAGTTTGAAGGGGTGGTGAGAGACAAAAATAAAGTTGGGTTTGAATATCAAGCTGTACCTCATGCTCATTCAGCGTGCCTTTTAGAGGTCTCTAAGTAGATGGTTATTGCTTCTGCAGCTATCAGTGTGCTCCAGCTTTTGTTCCTAGAACACCGTCCTCAGGGAACACAGTTCCAAAAGAAACACCATGATCTTGGCAGAGACAAGACTCAGGTCCTAACACTGCCCTTTACATAATTGCCTTTACATAAGGCCTTTAGAGCTTTTCACAAACAGCAACCAGTAATTAGACACTTTCCTCCTCAGGTCATCCTCCCTTCCAGGGGATTTCTCTGATCAGACACCTGGTTCCGGAACACTTGACTACAACAGTCTCCGGCTTGCTGGTTTAATTGCCTCCACTCTTGCCCCCAAAGCAATTCATTTTCCACATAGCCCAGTGATCTTTTTGAGATGTAAATCAGATAGTCACTTCTCTGCTGAAAAGTGAGTCCATACTCATTGCTCTGGGAATAAAATATGGACTCCTTGGTAGCTCAGTGCCTAAGGCATTTGACTGGTAACCAAAAAGTTGGAGGCTCAAACCCACCAGCGACTGCCTCCAAGGAAAATGGGGCAATCTACTTTTGAAGTATTTACTGCCTCAGAAATCCAACGGGGAGTCACTATGAGTCGGAATCAGTTGGCAGTGGGTTTAATTTTTGGGGGTATACCAGGTCTCAGGTGATCTTGGCCAGGCCTCCCTCACCAACTGCATCTTAATCCACTGCTTCCCTTTGTCATAAAACTCCAGGCACACAGGAGTTCTTTCTTTTAATTCCTCAAGCATTCCAAGCTTTTTGTGCTTCAGAGTGTTTATACGTGTTAGCTACATCTGACTAGAATACTTTTTCCCCTATTGAGCTCATTTTCATCTTCCAGATCTTCATACCAATATCGCCTTTTCTTATGTGGAAGAAACTGGCTAGGTGCTCACCAAAATTTCCTCTCTGGACAGGGTTAAGCTATACATATTCTAGCTCCCTTGTAGCTAGACAGGGCTGGGTGAGTAGTTCTCACCAATGGAAAGTGTGGAGAGCAGTTAACATGGATGAGCTTTCTCCATGTACTCCCACTCACATCCCTGCCTACCAGGGTGACCTGGAAGCACATGTTTGATGTTTTGATGGTGATAGCATAGAAGTTTAGAGTCACTATTTGGAGGAGAGCTGCCTGACCAACAACATCCACATTGGACTTTGAACAAGAAACAAACCTTTGTATTAAGCTAGTGAGTTTTGGGGGTATTTGTTACAACAGTTGGCATTGTATACCCTGACTAATGTGTCTTCTCTGGGCATCCTATCACCCTTACACTTGATCACAAAACCTCTGTTTCTTTTAGGGTGTTTCAAACATTTAATTATCTTGCCAGATGCCAGTCAATACTTCCCACCTATCCAGTGAATTTAAGTCTTAATTGTGTGTGTGTGTGGAGGACGGGAGACTAAAATTAGGAAGTTGTGATACTCATTTTATCAGTCGCATTTTGACTGTGATTTAAAAAAATCTCATTAAATCATTTGAGGAGAATTGGTATATTTGTAATACTGAATCTCCTAATTCCATGGTCTATATGCTCCATTTCTTTAATTACTCTCAATAATGTTTCATAGATTATGTGTTAAGGTCTTACACATTTTATATTTATTCAAATATTTACTCTTTAAAAATGTATTACAAATAGGATTTTTCTACTAGCTGTATATTGAAATATTTATCTATTTACCATGAAGGAGCAACTTTGCTAACCTCACTTACGAATCCTAATAATTTATCTGTAGATTCTTTTTAATTTTTTTTACACACTTATCTTCTCTGAAAAATCAGTTTTATTCCTTCCTTTTCAATATTGTCTCATTTATTTTTCTTTCCTTACCCCACTGGCCTGGAGATAGATTACTATGTTCAAGAGAAGTGGTGTGGGGTAGACAACCTTGTCTCATTCTAAAACTCAAAGGAAAATCTTTCATAACTTTATTAGTATAGTATTTTCAGTAAGGTTTTTGGAATCACCCTTAGATTAATGATGTGCTTTTCTGTTTGCTATTATTTAACTTTTTATTGTGATTTGGTTGCAATTTTATAAAGCAGATTCGTTTTACCATTCATAAACATTTTGATGACATTGATTACAGTTCCCACAAGGTAACAGTTCTCCCACCTCCCTGTGGTTACCTCTTCCCCGTGTCCTTCTTACCTATACATTCCTGCCTCCCTAGCTTTCTCCCTGTGCAGATGCTGCCCTTCTAATCTCCATGGTTGACTGTTCTAAGGAGTACTTCTCCCTGGTGTAGTTACTCAGTTTGTATGCCTGTCTGTTGTTCGGCTGAGAGTTGAGGCATGGGAGTGAGTCCAATTCCAGGCTGTTTGCTATTATTTTTACCATGCATTAGATTTTAAATTTTGTCAAATGCTTCTGAATCAGAAAGATCATATATTTTTTTGTCCTTTATTTTGTCATTGTAGCAAATAACCATCATTTTCATATATGAAATTAACCTTGAATTCTTAGAATAAAATCAACTTAGTTGATTATTATCCTTTTTGTGTCTATGTTAATGAGTGAACATAAGTGATATTATGCTATAAAGCTTACTTTTATCACTCAACACAGTGCTTCCATTCATGTTGCTATATGTGTCTATAGCTCACTGTTTCCTCTTCTTAAAATGCTCTAATGACTTCCCATCTCACTAATAATAAAGTGCAAAGTCTCTGCAGTAGCCTCCAGGTCTTTGTATTATCTGGATTCCAGTTCTGTGTCTGACCTTATCTCTTTAACACTTGCCTCCTTCACTCACATGTGCCCAACTATTCTGTGTCTTTTTATTGACTACTAGAAGCCTGCTTATTGTACTCACTCTTCCACCTGCCTGGAATGCTATTCCCCTAGATATCTACATGACTAACTTCCTCACTTCATTCAGGTCTCTGTTCAAATGTCAGCTCTCCAAAGAACGTATCACCTTTTTTTAATTGCATATTTGTTTATATGATTACACTAGAATGTAAATTCCAAGAGAGCAGGGACTTGTTCTTAAAACTGTGTCCTTAGAATCTAGTACATACCTGACACATATTAGGAATTCAACAGATAATTGAATGAATTGCATATGACATCTGCTGAGTATTCCGTAGTGTATAGTTGTGTATAGTGTATAGTTAGAACATTTACCATACCCATTCCCCCAACTAAGGACATCTAGATTATCTCCAAATTCTTTTTTTTTTTTTTTTTCTGTGTCCATCCCTCCATGGACTCCTGCCCCCTGAGCTGTCTCCCTGTGCATAAACAGCTCTTCTTTCTCCCATGATTGTCCTCTCCAAGGAGTGTATCTACCTCAGGTAAATGTTCAACTCATATGCCTGTCTTTTGTTTGGCTGGAAACCACAGATGTGGGTTCAATTCCAGACCTGAAGGGCAGGTAGGGGCCATAGTCTCAGTGGTTCCACCAGGCTCTATCAGACCAGCAAACCTGGTCTCCCATTTTTTTTTCCCCCAAATGATTTTGAGTTTTGTTCCACATTGTTCTCCCTCTCTATTCAGGATCTCCTACATAGATTCCCCTTCTGAGTGGTTGACAGTGGTAGCCAGGCACCATCTAGTTATTCTGGTCTCATAGTCGTATAGGCTACGGATTGCATGGTGTACCAGTCACTAGTACTTATTGTTTCTATGAATCTTTGGTTTTCTTCATTCTTCTTTGCTCTGGATGAGGAGAGACCCATTGTTACATCTAGATGGCTGCTTGCAAGCTTTTAAGATCCCAGTCACTACCCGCCAAAGTAGGATGTGGAACAATGTTTTGTATAGTATGTTATGCCAATTGAGCTTGATGTCACCTGTGACTATGGTCCCAATATCTCCAAATTCTTGCTACCGCAAAAAACTCTGGGAAGAATTTTCTTAGCAATGTTCTTTTACAGATGTAAATGTGAGTTTTGGTTCCTGATTCCAAGTGAATTTATCACAGTCATCCCATAATTAACTACAAAATCTGAACAAAATATAAACCAATAAACTATTTGTAGGCACTGGAAAGTGACCAAAAGCAGGTGAAAATCAGAAAATTTACCACTGAAAGACCAACTTCTTTTGAAGCTTTTGTGCTTTTGTGATCTTGTGAAGCTGTTTCCCAACTCCACACCACGACCAGCTCCAAAAGTAGAAAATCATAGCCTTAGGGCTCAGAGTAGCAGAGGATGGAGTCAAGGGCTGGTAGAACAGCGGGAAATTTAGGAGGGGAAATCCAGGAAATGAGAGTGGCCCTTGTAGATAAAATACACTTCAAAGAGAAATTCGCTTTATAGGTTATTTCTCAGGAACCAAGGACAAAGACCAAATTATTTGGGTAAACTAAATTCATTACCCACACCCTCTGAACTATATTAACTGCTCCTTTCTAGCTACTCTGTAACATTACATCACCCTGTTTTATTTTCTTTATAATCAAAACTGAAAAAAACAAAAACAACTCATTGCCGTTGAGTCGATTCCGACTCATAGCAACCCCGCCTTGGGTTTCTGAGGCAGTATCTCTACGGAAGTAGATTGCCCAGTCTTCCTTCTGAGGAGCGTCTGGTGGGTTTGAATCACCAGCCTCCTGGTTAGCAGTCAAATGCCTTAGGCACTAACAGAAAGGTGGAAGCTCTGGTGGCATAGTGCCTAAAATAAAATTATTCATATGTTGCTCTTTTACTTTCTCCTTACATTAAAACAACCTCACCGGAGCCTGGAGAAACACCTGGTTCAGAGGGGTGTTCAGTAAAGAATTGTTGAATCAGCATAGGACCTTGTATCATGTGTGTGGCTCACTCAGAAAATAGGAAAAGGATGACTCGTGGGACAGGATAGGGGTATTCCCAATAAATAATAATGGGTTTGAACCGCCAACCGTCTGGTTAGCAGTCAAGTGCCTTAGGCACTACGCTTCCGGAACTCCTATTAGAAACCTTTAAAAACATTTTGAGTTCTAATGCTCTCCCTACAAAAGACCACAATAGAGAGCTGGACAAGGATTCTGGGTGTTGGTCGTTGTCATGTCTGCTGCTTGTGGGATGCATCATGAACACCATGACCCTCTCTCTTATGTGTGCTCACTCTCCCGTCTTCCTAGTTGCTGACAGACACCTTCTACCTTCTCTCCCTTGTGCACACCCTCCTTTTGCCTCAGATGTGTCCACATGGCTCTCCCCTCAGTGCCTCACCTTCTAGGTATGCACACACCTTACTCTCCTTGCAGATCTCTCAGAAGCCTTTTATAGAATCATTTATTTTGGTTGAGGGCTCAGGTAAGGGGTGGGCTGCATGCATAAACCCTCCGCTGGGTACAGATGGCAGGGCTGAGCTTCGTGGGCAGGGGCAGGTGCATCAGGATGTTCCTGCTGTGCAGCCGAGTGATGCCGAGGGGTCCTTCCATGTACACGGGGCAGGAGTACACAGCCAGGCCACCTGTAGGGGGCAGCTCATTGGTGCGCCAGGCCTGTGCACTGACGCTGACCGGAGGCAGAGGGCTGGGCTGGCTGGAAGGACTATCCTGCAAGGCCCCAGCTATGGGGTCCCACTCGGCGTTCAGGAGCTGTAGCCCAATCAGCAGCAGCCCCATCTCCGGCACGGTGGGACTTGGGCCATTCTCCACCTGGAAGCACCAGAGGTTGATTAAGCAAGGCTAGGAAGCTGGAGATCTTGGTGGAATGGGAAGGGAAAACAGGGTGGCATCACAGAGGAGTAAGACCACGAAAAGGCTCAATGGGATAACTAAGGTGGAGTCAAGGGCTTTGAGGAGCGGGATCGGAAATGAGGGGGCAGCGCAAATACCCTGAGATGCAGAGGGTTGCTGTTCAGCTCCAGACGTTTATGGAGGCAGTGACTGAAGTTGTAACCTTGGCTGCCAGGGAAACAAGGGCTGGTTGAATGCAGGGCAGCCTCCCAACGCAATGCCAGTAGCAGGCGGCGCGGGTGGCCGAAGGCTGACAGGTGGAAGACGCGCTCTGGTACTTCAGTGCCCGCGCTAACACCCAGGTAGCGGGTCAACAGTTGGCCACGGCGCGAAAGCTGTCGCAGCCAGTGCCAGGGCGGTTGCGGGCCTGCCGGCGCATGGAGTCGCCAAGGTGGGGGTAGGCGGCCAGTCCAGAGAGCGTGGGCCACCGCAGTACAGCGCGGAGAGGCACAGGGAGGCTTGCCCTTCAGCTGCTGCGACAGGCAGTCAAGGTCACTTTGCAGTGTGCCCACTAGCTCGCTCAGCTCCAGAGCCTCTGTCTCTAGGAAGCCCTGCAGGGGCCGCGGCGCATCGGGCCCCAGCACTGCCCCCAGGGTGCCAGGCTCGCCTTGGTGAATGCTTCCAGTCAGGAGAGCCTGCAGTGACTCCAGTCTCCGTGCGACCTGCACTAGGCGTTGCCGCAGCCGTCGTTCTGCGCGCTGGGCACCTCTGCGAACCTCAGGAACCCAAGTGGGTGAACTCCGCTGCAGAGCACTCAAGAGAGCACGACTTTGGCGTCGCAACAGCCAGGCTTGGGGACCCGCACTTAGTCCACAGATCCGGGGTTCAGGTGGTGTAGGCAGTAGGTGCATCTGGGCCTTACACTCTGCCATAGCATCCAGCTCTTCTAACTCTTGGGGGTAAAGGTGAGGGGTGAGAGACAGGTGAACTCCCCCAACACCAGAGGGAGGGAGTTGGCCTTTTAGCCCATCACTTTCATAAGTGTGTCAATATTGCCATCTCATATACTTTTACTGGTACTATTGTCCACATATCTTTGAGCTGGCATTACACTGCTTGCCCTCTCCTCACCCACCCCAACACAGATAAAGGATCCTGGCTTACCTGGGCTAGGCATCAGAGTGGCCAGTAGATGCTGAGGTGTTTGTGGGTAAGCCCAGCTCCCACCGCTGGGGCTCAGGCAGGCTTCAGTGAGGCTAATCAGAGTCTCCCTGTCCTTAATGTCTCCCACAGGACCCCCATAGAAAACTGAAGCTGAGGATGAGGTTAGAGCCCCTCAGTTCAAGTCCATCCCCTCCAGTTTTCCCCACCCCCAAACCAAAGTTGTGAATTTTGTTCCAATCTCTCAGCACCCACACCCCCACCTCCTTCCAGATTGGGAGCAGATGTCTGACTACATGGGGGATGGCAAGAGTCTCACCAGCCAGCTCCTGCATGGCAACACTGGGATTGCTGAGGCTGGCCCACAGCTGGCCCTGGATCTGAAGGGCCTGAATCAGGGTGCCTTGACTCCTGGGAAGGGAGCAGGATTGGTTTCCAATTCCATCCACGTGCTGAGGACTCACATCTTTACCTGAGCTCCCCAGGCATGAGGGCTCACTTCCAATACAACTTACTTTCAAACTGATAAAATTTCCCCAACAAAATCTGTTCCATCTTCTATCCCACTGACTGGTACTACCAGCCACCCAGCTGTCCAAGGCAGAAATCTGGAAGCCATCCTTGACTTCTCCCTCTTCCTCATTGACCTCCCTTATCCCATATTTACTCAACATTCTTTCTGTGACCCGTTGTTAGTTGGCAAGTTGATTCTGACTCCTGGTGACCCCATATGCACAGAGCAGAACTGTTCCACAGGGTTTTCAGTGCTGTGACCTTTCACCAGGCCTGCCTTCTGAGACACTTGTGGGTTCAAACTGCCAACTTTTAGGCTAGTAGTGAGTGCTTAAGGAGCTCTGGTAGCATAGTGCCAAAGGCACTTGACTGCTAACCAGAAGGCTGGTAGTTCAAACCCACCAGCCACTCCTCAGAAGGAAAGTTGGGCAATCTACTTCTGTAATGATACAACCTCTGAAACCCAAGGAAGAGTTGCTGTGAGTCGGCTCCAACTTGATGGCACATAACAACAAACAACTCATCCCCCAGCATGTCCACTTTGGCCACACTGAAGTCTTCTCCCTCCTGCTAAGCTTAGTTCTCTGTACTCAGAAAGCCCCAGACCCATCAGATGTGCTTCTGCTTCTAAGACTCAATTCAAAGCAAGATCCCAAAGTCCTGGGAGAAGCTTTCCTTGACTTCCCCCTTGCCCTTACACTTTGGAGCACCCCAGAGATGGATTTGTCTTACTCATCCCAGCATGTGGAGGATAGTCAGTGTTTGCTGAGTGACAGATTAACTGACTAGGTTGACTAATTGACCTACTCACCAACACCCCCTGTGTGCCTGCACCCTCAGTCCATAGAGCTGCCGGTGAAGCAGGAGGCCATGGAGGAGGAGCAGAGGCAGGGCCTGGGTTGTGGGTGGCATGCAGCACTCCTGCTGGGCTAGCTCCATGCTGTTGATCAAGACGTGGCCCAGCTCCAGGGATTGGTCCCAGAAAACAGGCATGGAATGCTGAGCCAGCACAACTGGGCAGAAAGGAGAGTGCTGAGTCAGAACAACACGGGTCTTCAATATGATAGCCTGTAGTGGGAGGCTTCTTACCTGGCATAGAAGCAATACCCTCTGCAGACAGAATAAGCCAAACACGGAAATCCCTGTGGACAATGGTCACATTCCTGCTTGCAGGCTGAGCTAACAGCAGTTCCATCTCCGAGTCTGAGACCACTAGAGGTCAAAATGCAGGGCAGAAATCAGAACTGGGGTGAGGGATCAGACACAGTTCTGAGGATCAGGCTTGAGGCTGAGGGGTCAGGAGTCAGACATAAAGCCAAGAGAACAGGCTTGGAGCTAGGGGATTGGCCATGGGGCCTAAGAGTTCAAGCTCGGGCTAAGTGGTAGGGTAGAGTCCCAGAAGCCACATCTAGGCAGCAGACCCACCCTTAGCTCCATTAAAAAGACCAAGCAAGGGCTGTAGTAGCTCTTTCGGCCAGTGGGGCATCAGATGACAGTTATCCAGCACCAGCCAGTGCCCCTTGTGCATAGCCTGGCATAGAGTGCTAACCACAGCTGGGACTGGGTCCCAGGCTTCACAGCCCAGGGCTATCACCTGCAGATGTTTCTGCCCCTGGAGACAAAAAGACAAATGGTAGAGTGACTGAAAATGATGTAGAGTAACCCAAGGGACCAAGAGTAATGCCACAATGATCCCCAAAGACCCTGAGTAGCCAAAAACCACCCATGAGAATTCTGGGAAGGAGAATCCCCACACCCCATCTCAGCCCATAGGAGTACCAGCTTTGACTCTGTGGTCAAGAGGTTAGACTCAAACCTGCTCGTGCTTGGCAGCTAGTCTCTGGATGACATTCAGAGGATGCAGGGTAGCTGTGGGGTGGCCAGGAGGTGGCAACAAGATCAACATAGGTTGAGTAGCCTGACTGTGCTCCAAGGGCATGGTGGGGGCACCAACTGTTTCATCCAGGGGCCGGCCCAGGAGGCTGGTGGTGAAGTCCGCCAGGGCACCTACCAGGCACTTGGGTTGTAGCACACGCCACAGAATCAGCTTCTGGAGGAGGCTGAGGGGATCAGGCCCAGGCCCAGGTGCAGGACCCAGCACTGTGGATGACAGTGACAAGTAAGCCTGCCAAATTTTGGAGTGGCTTGCCAGGGATGCACGCAGGCCAGCAAATGGGGGCAGCAGCTCTAACATCCCACATTCTTGCCAGGCTCTCAGCCCTAGCCAGGCTGGTCGAGCCACACCTGGGCTAGGCTGGCTGTGGCTTGTGCTGGGAGAAGCTGCCAGTCCAGGCCAGAGTGCCAGCCTCTCCAGTTCTGGTGCCTTTCTTGCTGCTTGCAGCAGAGCCAAAGCACCCAAGGCACCCACCAAGGGCACTTGGGTCAAGCCCAGTGCAGCCACAGTGCTGTCTAGCAGCTGGCGGGTCAGCTGTGTTCTCATCTGCAGCAGATGGCTGGTCATGTCCTCACCTGGCTGAGTCTCACACTTCTTTATGTCGTTCAAAGCCTGCTTAGTGGCTGCCAAGCAGGTCTCTTGGCTCAGACGGAAAAGTGGCAGCAAGTTCTGCAGTGGAGCTAGGGCCTGTACCATGGTCACTGCATGCCGGACCACCTGCCGGTAGGGTGCCCACAACACCATGTCCTGCAGCCTCAGCTCTTCTAGCTCCTCATTCTCGGCACGTAGCTGACATATCTGAGCCTGGGCCCTCACTATGTCACACAGGAACTTGGCTGGTCTCTGAGGCTGTAAGTTCTGGCACAGCAGCATCTCCAGCAGCTTCTCCTGCAAAGTCACTCATGGCATGGTTCTGGCCCTTTCCCACAAAGTCCCCATATGTCTACATTCATCTCCACCCCATACTTGGGCCCCTCCAGTGCTCATCCCAACCCACAGACTACGTTCCCAAGCACCTCAGCAGCCTCCACAGCTTTGCAAACATCCCAGATTCTGTTCTTCAGTTCCTGCCAGTGGGTGTCAAGCTCAGGACGCTCTATGCACAGGACTTCATGCAGCATCTGTTCTTCTAGTAAGTCTATGTTCAGGTCCAGATCCAGCACGTTCAGCCCCTTCAGCAAGTCACACCCTAGCACTAGGGGTTACATGGGAGATGCTTAACCACTGCCTCTTGGCAGACCCCGAGGAGGGGGAGATGGATGGTGAGGGGCACAGGGATTCTGTTCCATACTACAGTCCTGAGCTTGCACTAGGCCAGGATTAGTGAAACACTCTTAAGGCTGTTCCTGGGGTCTAGGGCCACAAAGCTGTTCTGGCAACCTGCTTGCTGGGCCTCACCTTTTCCCAGGGTGCTCAAGGGGAGAGTGGTGCTCAGATAGAGACAGAAACCAGGCTGCACCTGGGGTGGGCTCAGCTGCGCCCGCTGTAGCAGCCATTGGAGTTCTTGGCATTCTAGGCCTAGCTCCACATTGGTCAGAAGCACGGAGACGCCTGTGAGGGAGAGAGACAAGGACAATCTACTCACTATGCCAGTCCCCAGCTTCCTCCCCACCCCCCCATACATAACATCTGACTGTGACTGGTTCCCCATTGGCTGATAGGAGAGTTCCCTTAGCACTCTTCAACATTGTGTCTGGGATAAAGGATGGAAGCTGAGGTAAGATTGGGGTGTGAGAGGCCTGTGAGGTCACAGAATGGGGGAAGGACAAAGAGGGGCATGGTAAGTGGGTATCACTTCTCACCACTGGCGGCTGCCTGCTGGAGCTGAGGACCCAGCTCTGGGTCAGCACCTGAGAGCACTCTAAGGTGGGAAGGAGGCGGAGACTGAGTGGCAGAGGCTGGCTTATTCTCCCTCTCATTCTCTGTCTCCTCTTTCTCTTTTTCCTCTTGTTCTTTCACCTCCTTTTTCTTCTTCTCTTCTTCTTTCCTCTCATTTTCCTTTTCCTCTTCCTTCTGGTCTTCACTGCTCTCCTCACTTTTATCATCTTCCACTCCTGTGCCCTCCTCTTTATATAGTCTCTCTTGATTGCTCCTAAGGCTATTCTCTATGGCAGAAAGATGCAGAGGAGCTGTTCTTAGGGGACAAATTAGGCTCCTAGAGAGCACTGTTCACCCAAGAACTCAATCTCATGAGGAAAGACTCAGATGAAGACACCTTAGGAAAGTTGCTTAAGCTCTCTATAACTCAATTACCTTGCCTATAAAATGGAGTTGATATTAGTGACTACCTCATGGGGTTGCTGTGAATATTAATACATATAAAGCACAAGACACATAGTAAGCATTCAATATATGTTAGCTATCAGTATTATTTGTTATGCAGCAATAGAAAACAAGGAGCTCTGGTGGCATAGTCCCTAAGACATTTGCTGCTAACCAGAAGGCTGGCAGTTCAAACCCACCAGCCACTCCTCGGAAGGAAGACTGGGCAATATATTTCAGTAGAGATACCACCTTGGAAACCCAAGGAGGAGTCTCTATGAGTTGGAATCAACTTGATGACAGTGAGTACCCTAATGAAGGGAGGGGTTCTAGTCATTCCTAAAATCAGCTCCATTTCTCTTTCTATAGGTTGGCTGGAAGAGTTGAATACATTTTTCTCTCTCATTTTTTTGGCTTAAGATAATTTCATCACTTTTTGTTGTTGTTATGTACCATAGAGTCAGAACTGACTCATAGCAACCCCTCCTTGGGTTTCTGAGACTGTATCACTACAGAAGTAGATTGTCCAACCTTCCTTCCGAGGAGTGGCTGGTGGGTTTGAACCACCAGCCTTCTGGTTAGCAGTCAAGTGCCTTAGGCACTATGCCACCAGAGCTCCCAATTCCATCACTAGCAACTAATAAAGAAATCAGTGCTAGAAAGTAGTGACTTATAAGTGAAAGACCAAAAACTGTCAAGTCAAGGATGGTGTGACAGACACAGATGATTGATTAGCAACAGCCATTTCCAAGCCCCTTCTCCATTGCCTCCTATACTTCAGAAGTAGGAAAAGATCAATTCTTGTCTTTCCTAGATTCTCTTGCAGGTGGCCATTGCTAGGTCCTCAGTTTTGGTGTATTTGTTTTCTATTAAACGCAAATGCAACGCAACCACTGCTGTGGAGTCAGATCCTGACTCATAGCACCCCCTCCTTGGGTTTCTGAGGTGGTATCACTACGGAAGTAGATTGCCCAGCCTTCTTTCCAAGGAGTGGCTGGTGGGTGTGAACCGCCAGCCTTCTGGTTAGCAGTCAAATGCACTATGCCACCAGAGCTCCTTGTTTTCTATTGCTGCATAACAAATTGCCCCAAACTTAGTGATACCCAGCATGGCTGAATTCTATGTTCAGGATTTCAATGTGGTAAAATCAAGGTATCAGCTGGGGCTTCAGTTCTCATCTGGAGCTCAGGGTCCTCTTTCAGGCTTACTGGTTGTTGGCAGAATTAATTTTCTTCTCACATTTTTCCTGTAGAGCCTTCCGAAACATTTGATGGTTCATTGAACACTTCTTATGCTTTGAATCTGACTACCTTTTCCCCCCCTACTCTCTGCTTTTAAGGGCTCATGTGATTACATTGAGCCCACCTAGATAATCCAGGATAATAGCACCAGATTCAGATCAACTGATTCATAAACTTAATTGCATCTGCAAAGTCTCTTTTGCCATGTAATGTAACAATCATGGGAGTAACACTGCAGGACAAAGGTATGGAGGCCAAAATTCTACCTACCATATTTGGCTCTTCAGACTTCTGGGAATTCATTTGTTTTCCTGACAAAAAGGCCAGAAATGGCAGGCACCAACTCTGATACGATGCTTGAAGATACAGCAGACATCTTGCAACCATGTTATGCGTATTAGTTTCCCAGGCTGCCATAACAAGTTACCATAAATTTAGTGGCTTTATACAACAGAAACTTATTCTCTCACAGTTCTGGAAGCTAGAAGTTCAAAATCAAGGTGTCAGAAGAACTCCACTCCCTCCAAAACTCTAGGGGAGAATCCTTCCTTCCTTCTTCCAGCTTCTGGTGGTTCTAAGCATTCCTTGGTTTATGACTGCATAACTCCTGTTTCTGCCACTGTCTTCACATTGCTTTCTCCTCTGTGTATCTGTGTCTTCTCTTCTGTCTCTTATAAGGACATTCATCATTGGATTGATGGCCCACCCAGAAAATCCAGGGTGATCTCTGTTATGGACTGAATTGTGTCCCCCTAAAATGTAAATCTTACTATACATCTAGTTGTAATCCCATGTGTGAATACAGTTCTCTTGGTTATGTTAATGATGCAGTATTAGTGTATAATGTGTTTTAAATTAATCACTTTTGAGATAATTGCTTTTGCAGATTAAGCAAGCAGAGATGGGGAAAGATACATGCCACACCACGTGAAGATTGACAAGGAACCATGGAATAAGGACCTTCCTCAAGAGCTGTCAGAGACATAAAGCTTTCCCCTAGAGCTGGAGCCTTGAATTCAGACTTCTAGCCTCTTAAACTCTGAGAAAATAAGTTTCTGTTTGCGAAAACCACCCACCTGTGGTATATACGTTATGGCAGGGCTAGATAACTAAGACAATCTCATTTCAAGGTCCTTAACTTAATTATATATTATATATATATATATATAATATTAGGAGCTCTGGTGGCATAGTGGGTTCTGTTCCATACTACAGTCCTGAGCTTGCACTAGGCCAGGATTAGTGAAGCACTCTTAAGGCTGGTCCTGGGGTCTAGGGCCACAAAGCTGTTCTGGCAACCTGCTTGCTGGGCCTCACCTTTTCCCAAGGTGCTCAGGGGGAGAGTGGTGCTCAGACAGAGACAGAAACCAGGCTGCACCTGGGGTGGGCTCAGCTGTGCCTGCTGCAGGTCAGCGGTTCAAACCCACCAGCTACTCCAGACAGGGCAATTTACTTTCATAAAGATTTACAGCCTCAGAAACACAATGGGGGTTGTTATCAGTTGGGAATGACTTGATGGCAGTGAGTTTTTTGTGATATATAATATAATTATATATTTTGCCAAACAAGGTCACATTCACAGGTTGTGGGGCATAGGATATAAACATATCTTTCTCAAGTACACTGTTCAACCTACTATAAAGAGATAAACCAACATGCTAAGGATTGTAGAGCGGAAAGATATAAAGAACGTGGGTGCTTAAAGGTAACACTGAAAGCCCTGCACTACTCCTGGACTGTTACCAAAGTATTCCCCATATGTGAGATAAATAAAACCCAATTTGTTTAAGTTGTGGTAAATTGGGTTTTTGTTACTTACAGCTTAGAGCATACTTAAGTGATACAATAAGTTATGAGGGAAATGGAGATTTTTATGCTTTCTGCTGAGAAGCTGGCTAGGTTATATGGTGTGTAAGAAGTTGGCTTATCTCCTAGGACTTGGACCACATTCCCAATGAGTATTAGTGGACTTAGTAGAGATATTAGACCATGCATACTTCTTGCAGTATTAGATAAGAAACAATTTTTAGAAAAAGCTTTTTAAGAGAACTCCTTTCTGCTCATATGAAGCAATTCCAGACTACAGATGATCATGTACTTTGCTGATTTGTGAAAACCAAATTCTGTACCTCGTGATGCATGAAATAGAAATTATGTGATATCGGAAGAGCCTGGGAATCAGGGAAGTGTCACCGACCAGCTTCTTCCAAAGTACTTCTCTATGAGTATCCCGTGCTTAACAAAGATAATATTCCTCCTTCCCCAATTGAGTTGGGTGCAGCCAAGTAATAAGGCAACATTCCATGGCAGATTCACCTCACTGGACTGTTACTACAGCTGTGAGGTGACGGCAGAGGTTTAGACAGATGACATTAAGCCAAGCCTTGGTGGACTCAGTAGAACTCCCAGAAACATTCCTAAGAGACATAAGTCATGAAGGTATGGTTCAAATTCAAAGATGAGAGTGTACCAAGACTTCTGGCATTGGTTAGTAACTAATATGGTCCTTACAAATGAAATCTGTAGGAAAAAATGTGGGAGATTTAAAGAAATTAGTTGGAAAATCCCTGAAGTGTGGTTAAAAGGGATCTGTTTGCTTAATTTTAAGGCAAATCTCTAGCCCCATACCCATTCCAATAGGAGATAAACATTTAGGGCAAAATAGCTCCAAAAAGACTATTGGTCACTGACTATTCATCAGAACCCATGACATCTGAACTGGCTGTCTAGGAACTCACTCCAACTATGACGCTAACCATTGCCTTACTATCTGTTATTGGCATTATATGATACATGCTGTAGCATAATATACAGTGTGTGTTTCTTATCCTTTCCCAGTTTCTAAATAGGAAGTTTATTGTAGCTGTCCTGATTTTGCTTTATTTTGAATATTAGGTGGGTTGGCATGGTTGGATTTAGCATGTGTAATCTATCATAGGTTGTAGGAACATGAAGAGACACATCTATACCTGATCAAGATCACTGAACATCATTCAGAGTTCTCGGACTCAAAATGAGATGCAGCTGCTAGATGTTTCTTCAGTGTGTCAGCATGTCTCTTATGAGAGAGAGGCTAATTCATATATAATTATATATCTGATAACTGTATGATGTGCAGTTCTGTAATGGTGTATGGAGATAATTGAAAGTTGTGCTGGACAGTGAAGTGGGGCAGGGCAGGGGGGACTGGAATAATGGTCTCAAAACCAAACTCACTGCCATCAAATTGATTCCAACTCATAGTGACTCCTCTTTGGGTTTTTGAGGCGGTATCTCTATGGAAATAGATTGCCCAGCTTTCCTTCCCAGGAGTGGCTGGTGGGTTTGAACTTCCAGCCTTCTGGTTAGCAGTCAAATGCTTTAGGCACTATGCTACCAGAGCTCTTGGAATAATGGTAGCAGTAATATATTAGTAGTAATTATGGCTTTTTTGAGAACTTACATATTAGGCATTGTATGACCCTTTTTTACATGATTTACCTTAATACAACACTTTATGAAATGGGTATAATTAAGGCCCCCATTTTATTGGCAAATACACTTAGGCTTAGAAAAGGTTAAGTACCTTGCCTAAAGTCACACAGCTAACATGAGATATTTGAACCTGGATTATCTGTTTATAGAGCCCATATTATAGACCTCTTACTATACACTTCATATTGTGGATGTTAATCATCCTGACCAACACAGTCCCCAATTTTTCTGGGAAATATACATCCTGTTTCTTTTTCCTAAGAACCTCTGGTGGCATAGTGGGTAAGGCACTTGGTTGCTAACCAGAAGGTTGGCATTTCAAACCCACCAGCTGCTCCGTGGAAGGAAAATGAGGCAATCTACTTCCATAAAGATTTACAGCCTTGGAAACCCATTGGGGGTCTCTGTGAGTTGAAATTGACTCAATGGCAATGGATTTTTTTTTTTTTTTTTTTGGTCTTCTTTTTCCTAGGAAATGCTCCTTCTAATACTCCAACTAGATGGATCCCTGATCCAAGTAGTGCCAATAGAAATAAGACCGAACCACTGCCATCAAGTCAATTCCAACTCATAGGGACCCTATAGGAGCTCTGGTAACGTAGTGCCTAAGGCATTTAACTGCTAACCAGATGGCTGATGGTTCAAATCCACCAGCCACTCCTCAGAAGGAAGATAGGGCGATCTACTTCCATAGTGATACCACCTTGGAACTCCAAGGAGGGGTCACCATGAGTTGGATCCTACTCGATGCCAAATAATAGACATATATATAGTGACCCTACTGAGCAGAGTAGAACTGCTCCATACAGTTTCTAAGGTTATAAATCTCTACAGAAACAAACAGTGGCTGGTGGGTTTGAATCACTAACTTTTTGGTTAGCAGCCAAATGGTTTAACCACTGTGCTACTAGTTCCCTCAGAATTTCTGAACATGGAATAAATTTGGGTAGCAAGTTCTGAATTGTTGGCCAGGTTCCCAGTAGGTATGAGTAGACCAGGGAAATGGAAGATCATGGACTGGTCAGCCATGTAGACTTAGAGTCATTGTAATACAGGCAAAAAATGTAAATGTGACCAAACTTATTAATAGAGTATAAGATGATGAAATTTGGGATATCCTGGCCACAAAAAGGTAGTGTCTTCAGTTCATTAGGGCAGGGAAGATCCCATGTGGCAAGAGTGTTGGACAGTTCAGATACTCAAGAAGCACTATGCTTACCTCTGCCTTTAGTGGGAGCAGAGGCCAAGGAACTATTTTCTTCCAGAGGCTGTTGGTTCAACCAGATGAGGGCCTGGTTGCTGGGGTCAAGCACCAGAGGCCAACGGCAACTATAATAGTGGGTTTGACTTCGCAGAAGTACCCCAGCCAGGCGGGCAGACTTTGCCTGGGGCTTCAGATCGCTATCCCATTGGCGCTGTTCATCATCAGAGCTCAGCAAAGACAGAAGACTGAATGGAAAGCGTGTGGGCAGTAGGGGGTTCTTTGGCATGGTGACAGATTTCTGCTTCTGCTTTAGTGCCTGTGCCATATCATCTGGACCCAGGGTCTCTTGAAATCCCCTACACAGTGCCAGCCACTTGTCCAATAGTTCCTGGCGCCTTGGTGGTGGAAAGGGACCCAGGTAGACAATGGCAGCTGAACATAGGAGGGCATCTCCAAATACAGTCATGCAGTGCCCTTTCAGCTTCTAGGGTGGAAGGAAAGATGAGAAGGTGCACAGACAAAGTGAGGAGAGTAACAGCAGAAGGTCTGGCACTTGGGGAGCAGATTGGGGTATGGAATAAAGCATGACAAGGAGGACAGAGTGGGACAGAGGGATGCATTGAGGGCCGAGAGAGGAACAGAGGAATGAGGGGTGGTGCAGAAATGAACTATGGGGGGAAATATGGGGGGATGGTCACCTTGAGTTCTGTAGTCCAGGAGTGCATAGGGGTGAGCAGTGCAGCCTTTATGGGCAGCTTGTAATATTTTCCATACTGTGCCAGGACAAGAGTCTCTATCACATGGGTGTGGGAAACTTGGGCATGCTTCATCTTCTTAGTCAGGTTCACACTGTGCTGCAGGGTCTCATGGGCCTGGAACTGGTAGCGGCCCAGGCAGGCCTGCTCCCGAGCTAATGCCGCCTCCACTTGCCGCAACAGCAGACCTGTGGGTAGTCCCCGACGCTGTGCCACGCCATAGCGCAGAACGGCCCAAAGCCAGACTGTCAGTCTTGCTGCAGGTATGCTTACTGCTCTCAGGGCCTCTTCACTCATGCCTGGAGCCTTCAGTGCTATGTTTAACTGTATCAGCTCTGAGTCTGTCATCTTCTCCTTGGGGAAGAACACCAGCTCCTGGGACAATGTGTGTTAAGGGGATGAGAGAAGACATGGAAGCTCTGAACCCTGACCCAACAGCCTAGCCCTGCCAAATCTCCCCACCCCCTCCTCTTTCCTCATTGCTCCACTGTGCCCCACCTTCCCTACCTGATAAAAATCCTCAGTGCATAACAGCTGCTTGGCACTAGCCCAGCCTGGTTCACGATGAAACAGGTCACACAGTGCATTGGTCACCTGGACCACAGATTCCGGTGGTGCTCGATAGCTCCGTAGCTCCTCTAAGTCAGCTGCCTGCAGCTGGCTCAGAGGCCCCAGAAATGCTTTGCCCATCTAAAATAGGAGAGATGCACTCTGAAGTGAGCTTCCCTACAGGGGGTTGCCAGGCAGGCTCATCTCTTCCCAGGGGTCCTCGTGAAGAACCACACTTTAAGTCATCCTATTATTTTTGCGCTCTCCTCCCAAGCAGACTCTATGATGGGTCACCCCATCCTCTCCTCTGGACATCCTATGAGGGATTGTCCTTTCCCAAGAGAGGAACAGTGCAGGGCAGGTGGCAGCAAAGAACCCACCTGTTCCAGGAAAGCCTCATGCTGAGCCTGCAGGGCATCTCGCTGCTTGACCAGGCTCTCAATGACTTTCTCCTGCTGCTGACATTCTGCTAGCTGCTGCTTGTACAGGAGCTTGTCTTGTTCCATCTGAATATGAAGTGCACTGAGGCTCTGTGAACAGAGATTTAGGTCCTGAAGCACCATATGCTGGGCAAAATGGAAATACCCAAGGGGAACACTCTCTGGACTTGGGAATCTAGCACACTCTTTGCTTGACAGTCAGGGTAAACATAGTTGGACTCCAAATAGGTCACAATACAGTCTGAGCCCTGGGACTATCAGAACCTAGTTTGTGAGTTATACATCTAGTAATACAACCATGTTAGTGGTTGCTTTCTGTGCAGCTGCTCTGTTATCATATAGGCCCAGACAATCTGAATCCAAAGTCTACGGACTTAACTATTATGCTACACTCCTTATCTTATTTGACGCATTAAAAGCATTTATCACAGAAGACAGTTCCTTCACTCTTGAAGCATTCTCCTCCCTTGACTTCATCATACTGTATTCTCCTTGGGGTTTCTCCAACATGTCTGGCTGCTCTATCTCTTCCTCTTCCATCCCTTAAATATTCTTCAGCAATTTTTTCAGGGTCTCCTTATCTTATCACTCAGCACTTCTACACACCCTCCCTAATTTTATGCCTTTGATTACCACTTACATTCTAACAATTCTGAAATCTCTATCTCTAGCTAGATCTTTCCCAAGCCACACTTATGTATTCACCTACTTAATGGAAATCTCTTGGATGGCTCACAGGCCCCTGAAACTCCACATGCCCATAAATGAACATACTGGCAATGCCTCCTCAGCTCCCCTGCAATATTACTCCTCTACTCAGGTGTTCTTTTTTCTCAGAGAACTGTGGCAAATACACCAGATTCCCAAGGAGGAAACTTGGTTGTTACCCTGAACCCATCTCCTCTATTCCCCAAACCCAATCTATCTTCAAGGCCTTTCCATTCTATCTCATAAATATCTTCTGTATTTAGCCCCATCCCCATCATCCACCATGCTCTCTCACAATGCTCCCTTGCCTTCTGCATGGACTTATAAGTGGTCTCTCAGCTTTCATTCTTACTCTCCCTCTAATTCATTCTCTATGTTATTGTTGTTGTTATGTGCCATCGAGTCGGCCCCGACTCATAGCGACCCCTCCTTGGGTTTCCGAGGCAGTATCACTACAGAAGTAGGATTGCCCAACCTTCCTTCCGAGGAGTGGCTGGTGGGTTTGAACCGCCAGCCTTCTGGTTAGCAGTTAAGTGCTTTAGCCACTATGCTACCAGAGCTCCTTCATTCTCTATAGTACAGCCTAATTGTTTTTCTAAAAACCAAATCGCATCATGTCCTTAACATTTATCATACTCACCTCCCCTTCATTTGCTTTACAGTGCCTCTATGACTAGGCCCCTAACTCATTTTATCTTTTCAGTCTCATCTCTTTCCTCTCACCCATCACTCTAATCTCCAGCCACCTTGACTTTCACTTCCTCCAACATGGCACACATTCCCTTGCCTCTGGGACTTGGCACATGCTCTTTCTTTAGCTAGAGACACTCTTCCTCCCTTTCTCCTGCCTGGCTAAATAATCTAGAGACCAGAATATGTTTGCACTGAACATTAATGACCCAAGACCAGATAAGTTGTGGGATGACATCATGGATATCATATATGAAGAAAGAAAAAGGTCATTAAAAAGACAAGAAAAAAGAAAAGACAAAAATGGATGTCAGAAGAGACTCTGATACTTGCTCTTGAATATAGAGTCACTCTATTTCCATAGTGATACCACCTTGGAAACCTAAGGAGGGGTCTCTATGAGTCAGATCTTAGTCAACAGCAATGTGTTTGGTTTTTTATTTAAAGTGAATAGAAGACCAGAAATAGATCCATCCACTTATAGACAGTCTTTGACAAAGGCCTGAAACCAATTCACTAGGGAAGAAATAATCTCTTCAAAAATGGTGCTGGCAAAACTGGATAACCATTTGTAGAAAAATTAAACAAGACCCATACCTCACACCATACACAAAAACTAACTTAAGATGGATCAAAGACCTACACATAAAACCCAAAACTATACAGTTCATCAAAGGAAAAGTAGGAGCAAAATTAGGTGCCTTAATTTATGGTATAAATAGACTATCAAGCATAAACAGCAGAAAAGAAACTAGATGACTGGGGCCTTCTAAAAATTAAATTCTTATGTGCATCAAAAGACTTATCCAAAAGAGAACCTACAGATTTGGAAAAAAATATCTGGCAACAACACATCCAACAAGGAATTATCTCTAAAATTTATAGAAAACGTCAACATCTCAACATCAAAAAGACAATCCATTTTAAAAATGGTGAAAATATATGAACAGACACTTCACTAAAGAAGATATTCAGGTAGCCAACAAACATGAAGAAATGTTGGCAGTCAGTAGCCATTAGAGAGCTGAAGATCAAAACAATAATGAGATCTCATATTATTCCGGCAATAATAGCAAAGTTCAACAGGACAGAAAACATCAAATGGTGGCTAGGGTGCAGAGAGATTGGAACTCTCGTACATTACTGGTGGGATGGTAAAATGATACAACCACTACAGGAAATAGTATAGCAATTCCTGAAATAGTTGGAAATAGAAATATTATTTGATCCAGCCATCCCACTACAAGGAATATATCCTAAAGGGGTGAGATCTGGGACATGAGTAGATATATGCACACCCATGTTCGTCGCAGAACTATTTACAATAGCAAAGAGATGGAAACAACTAAGTACTCATCAACAGACAAATGGATAACCAAACTATATATATATATATGTGTGTACATACACACAATGGAATACGATACAACATTGAAGAACCAGTGAATCACCCCATAATGTGGATGAACTTGGAAGACATTCTGTTGAGTGAAATGAGTCAAACACAGAAGGGCAAATATTGTATGAATCCATTATTGTAAAAAATCAAGGTAAGGTTTATACATGGAAGGAAATTTTCTTTGTTGGTTTCCAGGGATGGGAAGTGAGAGGAAAGGAGAGAAAATAAATGGATAATTAAGAGATAGGTTTGATATGAGTTTTCTCTTCCTCAGTCAACTGATCATAAGGAACTCAGCATGGGGCCATAGGTGCAGACTGGGAGAGGGAAGGTAATGTGACTGGAGTAGAGACGATAATCATTTGGGCCACTTCCTCATGCAACTTACTTGTGCCTTCGGGTCCTGTCCAAGCCCAATCTCTACCACTTCCATTTAATGATGGAGTGCTGTTGTGCATGTCCAACTTTATGACTCTCTGAGTCAGACAACACCCAGTTCATGATGGTTATCTCAGGCCTCATGGTGACTTGGTGGCCCATGGTTAGGGATTCATTCTCTACTAAAGCCCAGTTACAAGCCAAAAACTGTATCTCAAAAGGAGAGTAGTTATCTGCAGAGGATGGCAGGGCTTTGCTCCAAAACCCCAAGGTTCTGCATTGTGATTCACCAGTAGGGACCTGCCAAAGACTCCAAACAGCATCTCTATCTACTACAGACACTTCGAGCACCATTGGATCAGCTGGGTCATATGGCCCAAGTGGCAGAACAGCTTGCATGGCAGCCTGAACCTGTTGCACAGCCTTCTGTTGTTCTGGGCCCCATTCAAAACTAACAGGTTTCCAAGTCACTTGATAAATAGACTGAAGCAACACACCCAAATAAGGGATATGTTGCCTCCAAAATCCAAAGAGGCCCACCAGACATTGTGCCTCCTTTTTAGTTGTGGGCGAAGCCAGATACAATAACTTATCCTTCACTTTAGTAGGAATATCTCAACATGCTTCACACCGCTGGACCCCTAGAAATTTCACTGCAGTGGAAGGTGCCTGAATTTTTGATGGGTTAATTTCCCAATCTCTAGCACATAGATGTCTCACCAATACTCTAAAGTCACCGATACTTCTTCCTGACTAAGTCCAATTAGCATAATGCCATCAATATAATGGACCAGTGTGATGTCTTGTGGAAGGGAAAGGTGATCAA
>NW_006921601.1:2118816-2169226 GCF_000298275.1 Orycteropus afer afer | reverse complement strand
TGGAGTCCTTCCTCAAGGGGACCTGGTCTCCCCTTCATTCAAGGGGTTGTGGGTCTGTAAACTGGCTCAAGTCTGGGAATTGATTGAGAGTCTGTGACTCTGTATTCTGGCAATTCAATCTAGACTGCTGTTCATGTGACCTAGAATTCTTCTGTCTATACAGATCAAGTAAATATTTAGTAGGTTTGCCATTTATTTTACCCCTAGGAACACCATGCCTACGTAGCCAATGCCATAATTCTACATGAGTCAGAGTATTCTGATTACTCTTTTAACTCTGCTGTCCATTATGGTAACCATGCCCATTTTGTCTTTGTCGATTAACTGCTGCCACTTGGCCCCTACTACCACCGGGTCTGATCAGCCCCATTGTAGTTAAGTGTCTTAGTTCAATTAGGGCCGTTTGCCCTGTCAAATCTGGCTTACATAAAGTAGCAGTCATAGCAGTTTTCAAGGATGCTGGAGCTCCCTTCACAAATTTGTTCCTCACGGTACTGGTGAAAGCCGTGTACTCTGGACTCTCCATTTTGGCTTTAGGGGTCTAATCTGATAAATCTATTCTAACATGCCAATTTCCCTAAGGCTCTGGATACCTTCTTCTACATTCTACCAAGGCAGGTCTCGTACTTCAACTTGACTTAAGGTAGGCCACTGCATAATCCATGCTTCAATAAGCCAACCAAATAAACTATTAGATCCTTTCCTAACCCTCAAGCTGAAACATTAAATGAAGAATCTGTACTTAGTGGGCCTAAATCAGTAAACTCAGACTGACTCAATGTTACCTTCCTTGCACCATTATCCCACACCCTCAGTAGCCATTCCCGTACATATTCTCCAGGTTTCTGTCTGTACATGTTAGCAAAATCAAGTAAGTCTTTTCATGTATAGTGTACCACCTCCTCAGTCACACTTTGTATTTCATCTTTTGGGGCTCACTTGGACTTACCTTTAGTTATAGGTCTAGCAGCAACAATGGGTGGGTGGGGCACTTCCTGAAAACATTCAGCAATGTCTTCCACAGCCTCTGCCTCAGGCAATGACCCAATAGGAACAGTTTGGCTAATCTCATAAAACTGAGGTGGAGGGGATAATGGTTTTATAGTAATCCCTTCAGATCAGAGGGATTCAAAAGAATTTATAGGCTCCATTTCCTCATCCCATATGTCTCCATTCCAGGTTTCAGGATCCCATTTTTTCCTAATCAATGCCCTCACTTTAACTTCAGACACCATTCTGGGTTGGCAATTCAGTTGGTGTTGTAATTCAGCCACCGTTACAATAAGACTCTGTGTTTGGTTTTTGGCAATATCTGCTCTGTTGCTAGAAGAAATAAGGCTTTCTCTCAGAGTACAACTGGAAACTTTGAGGTCTTTTATGTGGCACTTGAGCTGTGCCTCAGCAGCCCTGAACTCATCTCACTCTGTGGTAAAAGACACTTTGTCTAGTGTTAAGTAGGACCAACCAACCAGCTGCCTTATACTCCTTATGCTGACAAAATTGCAGAAAAGTATCAAATATGCAATCACCCAGAGCCTTACTTCTCAAAAATATTTGATCTATTGACGGTGCTATTTTGCATATTAATGTTGCTACCTTATGCCATGGATTAGCAGGGCCCTATTTACTAATAGAAGCAGAGTCACTGGTGCCTTTATGATTAATCAAATTGGAGAACCAAAACAGAATTGGTAAGAACCAATTTAGGAAGCTCATCCTTATGATTTTGTCTCTCTAGAACCACTCTTGGTACCAAATGTGTTCAAAGGGTTCTCTGTAGAAACAAAACCAGTAAAGCTTACATAGAGAGAGACAGAGAAATTTATCTTAGGAAAATGGCTCACACAATTATAGAAGCTGGCAAGTCCCAAGTTCTTGGATCAAATGTCAAGCTGGAGGTTTTCCCAACTCACACAGCTTCAGGGGCTGACGAGCTCAAGGTTGGCAGGCCGTATACCGGCTGTTGACTCCAACGAATGACAAATCCAAGATCACCAGGCTGAATTGCGGATTGTTCACTCATGGACAATTGTAGGCAGCACAATAGGTTCCCGATCCACAGAAGAGTGTCTTATTTTCCCAGGATGTCCATAAATATATTGGAAGCAGGCCACACCCCTAGGGAAACTCTCTTTCAATGACTTGGCTGCTCAAAACATATATATCTGATCCCATTATGGGAATAACCCATATGACAACTGGTTAAACCACACAGAATTGTAATCCAGCCAGGTTGACACACAACTCCAACTATCACAAAGGATGTCATTGCTAATGTCAGATAGATCTTGTCTGAAAGCAGAGAATGCCAGAGAGATGTTTATCTGTGTTTTCTTGACTATGCACAGCATTCAACTATATGGATCATAACAAATTATGGATTATATTGCAAAGAATGGGAATTCCAGAACACACACTTGTGCTCATGCAAATCCTGTACATAGAAAAAAAAAAAAAAAAACAGGTGGGGACCAAGTTTGCTGGTCTGATAGAGCCTGGTAGAACCACTGAGACTATGGCCCCTAGCTGCCCTTCAGGTCTGGAATTGAACCCACTCCTGTGGTTTCCAGCCAAACAAAATACAGGCATATGAGTTGAACATTTACCTCAAGTAGATACACTCCTTGGAGAGAACAATCATGGGAGAAAGAAGGGCTGCTTATGCACAGGGAGACAGCTCAGGGGATAAGACTGTATGGAGGGATGGGCACTGGGAAGAGGTAACTATGGGGAGGAAGTGGGAAGGGAGCTGTTGCATTGTGGTAAATTGTGGTCAATGTCATGAGACAAAGTGTATGTGAACTGCTGTATGGAAAGTGAATTTGCTCTGTAAATCTTTACCCAAATCACTATATATCTATATCTATATCTATCTATCTATCTATCTATCTATCTATCTATCTATATACATACACATACATATATTTAAAAAAAAAAAAAAAGATCCTGTACATAGAACAGAACAAGGAGATACTATGTGGTTTAAAAAAATCAGGAAAGGTATGTGTCAGGGTTATATCCTTTCAGCATATTTATTCTATCTGTATGATGAGCACATAATGTGAGAAGCTGGACTATATGAAAAAGAACGTGGCTCAGGGCTGGAGGAAGACATGTTAACAACCTTTGACATGCAGATGACACAAGCTGGCTTGCTGAAAGTGAAAAGGACTTGAAACAGTGATGAAGATCAAAGACTATAGTCTTTAGTATGGATTATGCCTCAACATAAAGAAAACAAAACTCACAATTGTATCAATAATCAATATCATAATAAATGGAAAAAAGATTGAAGTTGTCAAGGATTTAATTTTACTTAAATCCACAATCAGTGCCCATGGAATCAGCGTCAAAAAATCAAAAGACATTGCATTGGGCAAATCTGCTGCAAAAGACTTCTTTAAAGTGTTAAGGAGCAAAGATGTTACTCTGAGGACTAAGGTACACCTGATCCAAGCCTCATAAGCAGTTGCCTCACAAGCTTCTGCATGTGAAAGCTGGACAAGGGATAAGGAAGACTGAAGAAAAATTGATACCTTTAAATTATGGTGTTGGCAAATAATACTAAATATACCACGGACTACTCTGGTGGCGTAGTGGCTCAGGCATTTGACTGCTAACCAGAAGGTTGGAGGTTCAACCCCCCCAGCCACTCCTCAGAAAGAAGATTGGGCAATCTACTTCTGTAGTGATGAACACCTTGGAAACCCAAGGAAGGGTCGCTATGAGTCGGATCTGACTTGATGGCAGTGAGTTTGCTGGAAGAACAAATAGATCTGTTTGGAGGAGTGCCGTCAGAATGTTACATAGAACTGAGGATGATGAGACATCTCATGTACTTTGAACATGTTATCAGGAGGGACCAGTCCCTGGAGAAGGACATCATGTTTGGTAAAGTAGAGGGTCAATGAAAAAGAGTAAGACCCTCAATGACATGGATTGACAAGTGGCTGCAACAATGGGCTCAAACATAGTAACGACTGTGAGGATGGTGCAGGACAAGGCAGTGTTTTCATTCTTCTGTACACAGATAGGGTCACTGAGTTGGAACTGACTTGACAGCACCTAACAACAATCTTCAGGTATCAATTTAGATATACTTCATTCATCTGTTTTTATATTTAACATTCTTCTGTTTTTATATTTAACAAATGTTTTTGAGCCCTAGTGCCTAAGGCACTTGACTGCTAACCAGAAGGATGGCGGTTCAAACCCACCAGCCACTCCTTGGAAGGAAGATGGGGCAATCTACTTCTGTAGTGATACTGCCTCAGAAACCTGAGGAGGGGTCGCTATGAGTGAGGGCTGACTCGATGGCATATAACAACAACACCACCACCATGTTCTACATGTGGCTCTACATGTTTGCTAGATTGTTGCATTGTATCTTCTCTAGAAAATCCTTTTAGATACTCACCCTAGACTTTGTCAAAATATATGTCACACTATTTTTAATTGCCTGGATTAGTGTATATCTTCTGGTAAACTGTAGGCACCATGAAGGCAAGGACAGTGCCTTATCTCTTCTATTGTTGTTGTTGTTATGTGCCGTCGAGTCGGCCCCAACTCATAGCGACCCCTCCTTGGGTTTCCGAGGCAGTATCACTATGGAAGTAGGATTGCCCAACCTTCCTTCCGAGGAGTGGCTGGTGGGTTTGAACCACCAGCCGTCTGGTTAGCAGGCAAGTGTCTTAGCCACTATGCTACCAGAGCTCCCATCTCTTCTATTAGGAGGCAATATAATCTAATATTACTAGTATATAACAATATTGAGCTGTTACTTTGTGCCAACACTTTTAAATATAAGATCTCATTTCATCCTTATCAAAACCTATCTCAGGATCTCAGTTCTCCCATCTGTAAAATGGGAGAAGGATAATCACCTCAGAAAAATGTGGCAACTTTAGTTTTGTGTATTTCACTGTATATAAAGTATATTTCAATAAAAGGAATTAAAAAAAAAAAAAAGAAAAGAAAATTGTAGTGAGAATTAGATACCGGTTGCCATCAAGTTGATTCTAAGTCATAAGCATCCCATGTGTGTTGAGAGTGGAACAGTGCTCAATAGTGTTTTCAATGGCAGAAGTAGATCATCAGTCTTCCTTCTGAGGTGCCTCTGGGTGGACTTGAACCTCCAACCTTTCATTTAGCAGCTGAACATGTTAGCCATTTGTACCACCCAGGGACTCCAAGGATTAGATAAATAGAGATCTGTGTCATGTAGACGTGATATAGATAGAGACCTAGATGTAAACATAGATATAGACATATATGTCAGTGGGTGTCTGGACAAAAAATATGGTGTTCAATTAATTTTTATTGAGTACAGTAATGAATAAATGAATGAACCAGTTGAATATGAAAGAGGAAACAGATGGAAGAGTCCAGAATGACTCCTGGAATTTGATTTCAATGAGTAAATGTATGGTGGTGCCGTTTCCTACGGTGGAGAACACTGAAAGAAATACACACTACTGTGGCTATTGAGAAGGAGCTTTGATAGTGCTGCTATGAGTCGGATTCGACTCGATGGCAGTGGGCTTGGTTTTTGGTTTTTGGTACGGCTGTTGAGTGAATGACCTCAGGATCTGCAACTGAATGATCCCTAAAACTATGAACATCTCTTATCCAGACTTTGGGGTGATTATGTTGTGCTATGGTATAAGTGATTCATAAATAATAGTGGCACCCCTAAACCAGACCAACAATTCTTGGTATTAATCAGCTTGGGAAAAGATATGGACCAAGGTAAGAAACTGGAATTTAGAAAGCATAGGAAAGGGGAGTCCTGTCCTTCTCTGAACTTTTCTTTTGTATTTCAGCTGAGTCTTGAAGGCTAATAAAAAGCTTGGCATCCTAAACTGTAGATGATAGGAGGGCACCAGTACCTTGAGAACTCCTTGAGACACCATTTATATAGAGAACACAATGAAAACCATGTACAGAGACACAATGTAAGTCAGGCCCCTGGAGTTGGACAACGCTGAGGATTTTGACAGCTCTGAGGATACCAATCAGAAGAGGCAGGCTAGACATTTCCCTTCTCCCCCATTGCCATCAACTTGATTCTGACTCATAATGAAACTATATAGGACAGAGCAGAATTGCCCTACAGGGTTTCCAATGCTGTAATCTTCACAGAAGCAAACTGCCACATCTTTCTCCCACACAGCTGGTGGATAAGTGCTTAATCACTGTGACTCTAGAACTACAGTTAGGCATCCAAAACCAACCAAACTCACTGCCCTCAAAGTCAGTCCTGACTCACAGCGACCCCTCCTTACAGAAGTAGACTGCCCAACCTTCCTTCTGAGGAGTGGCTGGTGGGTATGAACCGCCAGCCTTCTGGTACGCAGTCAAATGCCTTAGGCCCTACGCCACCATTGCTCCCACAGTTAAGCATAGGGAGCTATAAAACCTGAAAGCGCTATAAAAAGTTATATCTTGTCAGTTAAATTATCTGCTTGTGAGTTGGGCACTAGCTTGCTTCCCTGAAGTTATCCATGAACTTTTATCAAATTTTTTTGTAGCAGCTCATTAACATTTTTGTTAATGGGAGAGGAAAGAATAAGCTTAACAAATTATTCAAGAAAGAATAGTTTTATATTAAGAATATAAAATTTAGTTCTTTTTAAGGGTTTTAAGTAGTTTTGTTTAAGGGAAAGAAGGATTGAATAGCTAGTATAAATCCTGTTTAGGGTTAATGTTAAACTGAAGGTATTTGGGGTCCTGATTCCATCTATGCAGGGACGACATTCCAACCTTCACTGGAAGCTATTCCTTAATCTTTCCTTAAGAAAAAATGTTCAGCTTTTTAAATCAATAATAGCAAAAATTTCTAATACTTATTTAAATATAAAACAGGCATTAAAGCTATCTTGTAAGATTTTGTAAGGATTGAATGCAATTAATACTATATGTAAAATGCCCAGTCCTAAGAACTCTGTTCCAGTGTGCTGTTTTGCAGGGGTGTTTATGTATGTCCTTTCTAGCAATTAAAATCAGCTTTCAGAGGTTAAAAAAAAAAGTCCTATGTAACAGGAAGGAAACTTTTTTTTTTTTTTTTTTTGCTATTTCAGAATTCTTCTTATTAAAACAAAAACCAAAGAAAAAAAAGACTTTTATTTACTTTGGGGAAAATAAAACACTTTCAACAGGGAATATTTGGCTACGAAAGGCGTGATGACCCCCCACTCCACCAGTCAGCCAGATAGGATAGGTTTATTCAAAGAAGAAAATTGCTCTGTGTAAGACAGCAACAGGGTTTAGACTAGGAAAATCTCTTATTACATGAGAACTTAATTTGGGGAGCTGTAAAAATAGGGTAACATTGTGGAGCAGGTATTGAAGAGATGAAAGGGGAAGGGAAAAGTCGGTTGTTGGGAAATGCCTTGTTGATGAGAGTAACTGGGGAAATTCAGGACATTGATGTCTAGTGTTCCATTTAAATCTATTTCCTATTCTGTGCAGTCATGTAAATTGTCCCCTACCACCATCACCCATCCATATTTCCTCACTGTATGCAACAACAGCCTTATGTTTCTGGTGGTTTTGTGGAAGGAAGGTGTACAGTGGCAAAGCAGTATAGAAAAAGGATAACTACAAGAGATGAACCAACTAATAATGATAGAGAACTCTGGCAAAGAAAAGGATAAGAGTGAGAGGTGACCATGAGAACATAATCCCTGCTCTGTTCTTCATGGGATTTTGGGAAGCATAATGAAATTCACACAGTCAAGGCACTAGGGACAGACAGAAGCAGACACTTGGGTTTCACGTGCTTAGATAAGAATCAGTCTGCTTTTAGCTGTGCTGTGGGGAATATTTGAAGCTGAGTTCTAAAGGAAGAGGCAACGGGGATTAGAGAGATCCCTAAGGAAAAGCATGCTCTAGGGAGACAAGAACCAGCTCTGGTTAGTTCCTCCTATTTGAGCTCCTCCTTGACCCTACTCTGCATGCATGCCTCATCATTTTCTGGGCTTTACCTTGCGGGAGCCTTTTAACTGCTGTTCCAAGTTGAAGACCAGGCTAGCATAGGCATTATGCTGTTCAACCAGCAATTTCAGATTCTCCAGGGCATTCTGGACCCTGGAAATACAATGTACCAGTGAGTGGACCTGGGAGAACGGAAGGAGGTACACTGCAGGGAATGGGGATACTCACTGCTGGGCCTTGTTCCTTGTCTGCAGGGCTATCTGGTGCTGCAGCAACAGGAAGATATCCAGGAAGTCTAGGAAGTTCTTGGGGGTGACAAGTGGCAGTCCAGGGCACAGGTGCTCAGTGTAGCTGGCAGCCGAAAGGTGAATGAAAGCCATGGCTTTGGAAAGCTTGGTAATTGAGGCCCGGAGTTCTGGGCACTTTATAGAGCCTACAAAAGACATAACCTCAGCCTGGCTTTGTAGTTTGTAAGGGATCAGGAAAAAGAAGTCACTCTTTTCTAACTTAAGACGGGGGGCAGAAAAGATAAAGAGGGCTTACTAGGTTCTAGAGAAAGAGACTAGGTAATAACTCTCATTAGAACCTGAGTGACATAAGTGGCGAGAACAGGTCAAGGAGGCTCACCATCACCAGAGGGTAGACTCTGAGCACCCTCCAGGTGGTGATGGGCCACAGCGACCAGGTCAGGTTGGTCCCAAGGTTCATAGTGATCAATGCTGGCAACAGCAAGTTGAAGGAGCCTCAGGAACAGGCTGGAAGGCAGCTGGTTGTGGACCTGGTCATCTCTGATCAGGAAGAACAGGTGCAGGTGGCTGCACACTTGCTGGTAGAACCTGTGGGCCAAGGGCTCAGATGCTATCTTCCCCTTTGCCCCTGTTTACCCTTCCAGGCCCCAAACTCCAACCCCTTAATCTCGATCTTCTGTACCCTGATGGTAGCCCCTAGATTTCCTCATGGCCTTTTGGCCAGGATGGGGTAAGAGCAGCAGACCTTGATATGGCAGTCCTTGGCCTTACCTGTGAAACACCATTTCCTTCTTGATGTTCTGTTTGATACCAAGGCTCTCTCTGGGGAGATGTTCCTCAACAATAAACAGATCTGCTTCTGTATACTGGTCAGGGAAACTGCCTGAAGTTGCCAAGGCCAGCAGGCGATGAAAAGTGATAAGATCCACACCCTCAGGCACCAACAGGGCTACTTGCTGGCCTAACATGCCAGCATGCCAGCTGGCATCCTGTAGACACTGGAGAATGGCCTCCTCTGGTCCAGATGGCAGATAGAGGAGGTGGGCCTGGCAAATACTAGCAGCCAAAGTAATGGCAGTACGGCGCCCAGTACTCAGAGCCCTTGAAAGTAGTAGGCCATGCTGCCGGGGCCTAGCCAGCACCCGGACCAGGCGGGCCACATGCTGGGTCATGGAGCGACACAGGCCAAGCTGGGGCCTCAGCTGCAGCTGAGCAATTGAGGTGGCCAGCTGCTTTTCCAGGCTCCCCCACTGTCGCTCCATGTACATGTTAGTGCTCTCTGAGATGGACCCCAGTATCAGCTCCTGACTGAAGATCAGGTCTGAGGCCTTTTCATGGGGATGGAGCAGTAGCACTGGTAGCAACAGGGGTGTTACTAGGTCCATCTGGGATGTCTTCTGCCACCAATTTTTGGATCTTTTTACCTGGAGCTTGAAGCTGGGGATACTTGTGTCTTCCTCCTGGTTTGTCTTCTGACTTGTGGAATTCAAACTCTCCTTGATTACCGGTATCATGGGTGGCATTAGACTTGGATTGCTGGAGTGTAAACCTGTGGGCATCTTAAGGGCATAAGGGTCCCCTTCCTCCTCTGTCTCACTGCCACTATTGCTTAACTCCTCCCACTGGGCCAACTCCCCTTCAGATTCCACTTCAGGCACCTTTTCCTCTTCCTCTTCATCCTCATAACACTTGCCCAGGTTCTGGGGCTCCGATCTTGAGCAGAAAACACACTGAGCTATTTCTAAGAGCAGCCTGGCACAGTGGGAGCGTTCTCTAGGGCTGTTCAATCGGTCACAAAATGTCCTCTGTGCCTCATGCAACCAAAGGCGCACCATGTTGCGTGTGGCCATCATAATGGTCAGGCGGGTACCACGCAAACCTGACACCCGACGCAAGTGTTCCTGGTGGTTGAGACAGTCTGTGAAACCTCGGGACCCCACTCTGGTCGGCAACAGCTGTAGGCTGCCTAGTAGGTGGCTCACAGAATGCAAGGAGAAGCGGTAGTGTGGGTGAAGGGGTGAAGGCATGAAGCAGCTGCATACAGCTTTCCAGGCATCCACTGAGGCCTGAACCAGGAATCCTGCCAGTATCCCCCCCTGCTCCACAGAAGGGAAGCGTTCAAGCCAGGCCTGGATGCTAGAGGTGTGCCTGCTCAGCAGGGTTGCCTGGGTCATGCTGCCCATGGCCAACACTGTGAAGAGTCGAAAGAGGCGTGGGCACAGTGGGCGCTCACAGAAGCCTGGCACTGTGGCAGTAGCAAGGAAGTTGACTATAGGCTGCAGTGTCTGTAGTTCCAAGGTGTTATGGTCATAAATGGTGCCATCTATGGCTTGGCGTAGAGTCTCCAACACTGGTTGGCAGCTCTTCTCTGGATCTGTGGGACATGAAGAATAGTCGTGAGTACATGAGTGAGAGTATCACCTTGTTCCTCCTATCCCTCTTCTCATCTCACTAGGCCTGCTTCCAGAACACCCAGCGTTCTGAAGGAATTTTGTGCGTTGGTTATGGTGGGCCTTGGTCATGTCTGAGAAAGTGGTTCTCTCTCCACCACTTTTAAGGAAAATGAGTACACTACTTTCTTCTCCCCCAAATCCTATCTCCATAACCAATTATTCATTAACTGAAGGCTAATGACTAGGAAGATTTGGAAGCTGAGATGGATGGAAACTACACTTGACCAAAATAGAGGGGAAAGTGCAGTTATCTCAGTCAAAGAGAGTGAGTTTACATCACACACACATTTTAAAAATCTACTTAATCAAAATATGGTTTACATAAAACAAAACAAAACATACTTATTGTAAGTGTGAGTTCAAGGAGTTTTGACAAATATGTGCACCTGTTTACCTGCTATTCTAATGATACTTGTGCTTTTTCATCACTCCAGAAAGTTTTCTCATGCTTCCTTGCAGTCAATCCCCCAACCATGACCATACCAGGCAACAACTGATTTCTATTACTATTGCTTTGCCTAGTTCTAGACCCTCATATAAATGTTGTGTCTGCCTTCTTTCACTCAGCATGTTTTTGAGATTCGACCATGCTATTGTAGCAGTACCTTGTTTATTTTATTTCTGTATAGTATTCTATTATATCTACAAAAATTTGTAGATCCATTAATGTGTTGATGGACATTTATGTTGTTTTGAGGTTTTGGCTATTCTGAAAATTGCTACTATGAACATTCATGTATAAGTTTACTTGAGGGCATGGATATTTATTTCACATGGTGAGTCATATGATAAGTGCATGTTTAATGATAAGAAACTGCCATACATTTGTATGTTGTACCATTTTACACTTCCACCAGCAATGTGTGAGTTTCTATTGCTCCACATCTCTGTAAATACTTGATATTGTCGCAAACGCAACACAACGCACTGCCAAGTTGGATCTGTCAACTGTCAAGTTGGATCCAATGCACAGCGAGCCCTCCTTGGGTTTCCGAGGCAGTATCTCTAGTAGATTGTCCATCCTTCCTTCTGAGGAATGGCTGGTGGGTTTGAGCCATCAGCCTTCTGGTCAGCAGTCAGATGCCTTAGGCACTAAGCCACCAGAGCTCCTTTGTTATTGTCAGTCATTTTAATTATAATCTTTCTAGTGGATGTGATATGCTCTCTCAAGCTTGTTATAATTTGCTATTCTCTGTCTTAGTTTCTCCATCCAAAGGTAATCACAAGTCTCCATCTTACTAGGCTCTTATGAATAAAGATGACATAGATAAAGCACATAGTCCAAAACCAAACCAAATTCACTGTCATCGAGTCAATTCTGACTCATAGTAACCCCCTTTGCGTTTCTGAGGTGGTAAATCTTTACGGAAGTAGATTGCCCCGTCTTCCTTCTGAGAAGTAACTGGTGGGTTTGAACCACCAACCTTCTGGTTAGCAGTCAAATGCCTTAGGCACTACACCACCAGAGTTCCTTAAGCACATAGCAGTTAATCAATACATTGTACCTACTATTAGTAAGCTCTGGTGGTGTAGTGCCTAAGCCATTTGACTGTTAACCAGAAGGCTGGCAGTTCAAACCCACTAGCCATTCCTTGGAAGGAAGATTGGGCAATCTACTTCTGTAGACATAATGCCTCAAAAACCCAAGGAGAGGTTGGTATGAGTCGAATCAGTTGGACTCAACGGCAGTGAGTTTGGTTTGGTTTGTTTTTTTTTACCACCTGGCTCAAATTTTCTAGATCCCATAAGAAATTTATGGTCTTCCTGGACTGCTTATCTGATCATTTAGTCCATTTACTTCCTTGACTCCAACAACCTGTACCTATACTTCCTATTCCCATTATGCTGCCCATTCCCATGGTCATATTCTGAAGTTGTCATCCTCTGGATGTGCACCAGTTTATAATCTTTAATATCCCAAACTTTCATCACAATTTATTCACTTTCCTTTCTTATCTTTTCTTCTATAAATTCTTATTGAGCACTTACTTCCTGTTATATCTATCAAAATAAATAAGACGTATTCCAGTTCTTAAACGTCCCTGGGTAGTGCAAATAGTTAAACACTCAACTACCAGCCAAAAGGTTTGCAGTTCAAACCCATCCAGAGGCACCTTGAAGACAGGCCTTGCAATCTGCTTCTGAAAGGTCATAGCTTTGAAAACCCTATGCAGCAGTTCTACTCTGCACACGTGGACTTGCCTTGAGTTGGAATCGACTGACGTCAACTAAAAACAATCCCTGTCCTCATGAAGCAGAGTGTGGAGGAAGGTACAAAAAAGTAAACATACAATTATAAAATCGTAAACATACAATTATAAATTCTCACAGGTTAATGTGCAGACACAGGATAGGTATCTAATCTAGTCTGGGGGCCCAGGATTCCTAGAGGAGACGTTGCCTGACATGATTTAGCCAGATGAAAAGGAGAGAGCAAAAAGGAAGCTTGACTTGTTGGATGCCTGCATGTAGTTGAGTCCAGTTAGATTAGAGTCTAAGAGGCTAGAGAAGAAAGCCTCATCATAAAGAGCCTTATGAGAGCATTTGCCAAAGTTCCAGGTAATGATTGTGTGAAACAGGGAGCATGGAATGGAAATAAGCAGGAAGATTCAAGGGATATTTAGCAGGTAGAATGAAAAGACCTGGTGACCAGGTGAGCAGACACTGGTGAGGGAGGGAGATGCCAACAAAATTTCTGGCTGAAGTGACTGGTTGGATGGTGCTCCTAGTTGCTAAGAGGACAAAAATGTCAGGTTTTGTGGGGAAGATGATGATCTCAGAGTTGGATCTGTGATGCTAATGGGACAACAAGGTGGAGATGTACAGTAAATGGATGGAGAAACAGATACGGTGCTTAGAAGAGAAATCTATGTTGGAGACAGAGATTCGACAGTTGAAGCATAGAAAGGGTAAATGAAGCTGTGGGGGTGCATGTGATTGCTTAGGGAACATGTAGATGAGAAGATATTATGAACAGAGCAGGAAGTTTGATCTGGAGTTATATACTTGAAGGATTTTACAGTCTCAAGTGATGATAGCACTTCCGTTCTTCCCTCCTCCCAGTGCCTCACCAGAAGCCGCCAGGTGTAGATCCTCCAGCAGGAAGAGGAGGGAGCCTTTAGAATCCTGGTGATGCTCAGGCAGTGGGGTGGTTTGTGCTTGGCCCTGGACCCCTTGGCTTAACAGGAGGCGAAGGTGGGTAGAACTGAAGGCAGGGTGAATGGAGATGTATGTGTAGGGGTGATTTGGCTCCACTAGCACCTCCACAAAAGCTGACTTCCCTGATGCTGCCTCTCCAGTCAGCAGCACTGGCTGTCCTCTTTGCAGAAGCAGGTCCACCACATATAAGAGCCGTTCAGTCTGCAGGACAGGAGCAGGACTTACTATGGTAGCTCCAGTCTAGGACAGTAATCTAGCTGAAAATAAACTTCTAGGGGACATGTCTTAAAGATACGCTTGCAGAACACTTTACATATATATAATTGTAAAAGCCTTTCAAAGAATGGGAGTAGGTGGGCATCAGCTAGGCCTAGAACTTGGACTGTTCTGGAGATATCTCCTTGAGCCCCAACCCCAGCTACTGGCCCACAGTCTTCACACCTGGGGAGAAGGGCTGAAGGTTCCCAGAGTTCCTTTGATGTGGCTGCCCAGGTAATGGCCAGTGAAGGGGACCAGTGTCCCATCTTCAGGGCACACGTGTAGATCGAACAGCAAGGCTGAGGGTGGTGGCTCAGGGTAGTTGGAGAGGCAATTAATGGAGCCCCTCAGGAAGGTGTCAAAGAGGGGCCAGAGCCTGCTCAGATGGACACGTAGGCAAAAGTGTCAGTTATAACACTTCCATTTGGGATACACTCAGAGACCCCACCATACTTCCCCAGCTATGTCAGCTGGGCTTTGACTCCCATGGGCCCCTTCATCTCATCCCTCTGCATCCCCCAGCCCACACCCCTGTAGCCACCTGGAGGGAAGGAGGGCTCCAAATCCCCAGATCAGGGCAAAAAGAAAGCTGCTGACAGCCAGCAAGTGCTCCCTCTGCTTATTCTGCACGTCTTCACTGTCAGTCTGGGACCGGTTGTTCAGAGAGCTGCTTTTTGAGGACTTGAAGCTCTGGGTCACAGGTTCACTACTGCTCCTCTGGTCCTCTGTAAAGGTCATCATATCCAGAATAGGAGCCCCATAGAAAAAAAGCAGGTGTGAGAGAGTAGAGGTTGGTATTACTTCTCCTCACCTTCAGTCCCTGGGCCCAGGTCCTCCAAAGAATTCATGTTCCAGGCTCCAGCTATATAACCCAGCTACCCTAAAGGCCCCATTTCTGCAACCCTCTCTCAAACCAGCCCTTCCCTCTCCCCACCTGGGCCGCGTGACTTCTCCTCCTCATCTAGGCGCAGGTAGGGGTCAAGCAGACCACGCAAGATGCAGGCCAGGCTGGTGATTTCAGCCACACCTGGGCAGACAGCCTGTTGCCCGTGTATCTGCAGCACAGAGCTGGTACCTTGGCAGGTGAGGAATCGGAGTGTGGCAGGCACCAGAACCTCAGCCAGATGATTGAGTTCAGTGACTGTCTGGGGCTGCAGGCGGTACTCATGGGGCAGGGCTGCCATCAAGACACTAAGCATACACTGCCAAGTCTGCTCCCCACCACACCAGACCAGGGCACAGCGGCCCACCACTGTGGGGGACATGCCTGTGGCATCTGCTACCTCCATCAAGAGAAAGGTGCCTGGGGGGCGTAGTATCTGCTGGCCATTGGGGAGGCTAAGCTTGGGGGGATTACTTAGGAGGTAGGTGATGGAGTCTAACCAAGCAGCACTGGGTGCCCCATCACATATGACCCAGTGCTGGATCCCTGCTGATTCTGGTACCTGTTCCCTTGAACCCATGAACTTACACTGGGTGGCTTCACGAAGCAGCCTGGGGAAGACACCGTGGTGCCAGCAGGACCCCTCTAGCCATCCCAGGAACTCTTTGGGGCAGAGAACACTAGGATACAGGTGGGTAATTTCCACAGGCTGGTAGCCCTGGGTTGAGGTATCCTCCCTGGCTGCCAGCTGGTTCTGGATCTTAAACAAGGAGTGCCAACAAGTGGTCTTGCCACTGCCTGCAGGGCCCAGGAGCAGAATACCTGAGGCCTGACTCAAGGCCTGCCTCAGCTGCTCCAGGGACCCCAAAATTTCAGGGCTAGGACTCAGTCCTACCTGCTGTAGTTCTTCCTCTATCAGTGGCTTTATTAGTCTGTCAGTCATAGGCTCTGCCAGCACTTGGGTGGCACTAGGGAAGAGCCCACACAGCAGCTCTCGGAGCTTGTGCAGGTGACGCTCATCAAGGATGTTGAACAGCTGTGAGCACAGCAGAGCATGCAGTAAGGAGGCCTCTTCAATGGCAGCTAGGCTGCGGGGATTCTGGGACTTGCGTTCCTCCTTGGTCATATTTAATCTCTTTATTGTGTCCTCCAGTACCTGCTTGAGCAATGGCAGGCGGCAGGGCAGGGGCCCAGACACAAGCTCACGCTCTAGGGAGAAGAATTTGGATAGGCGGGTAGCCATGCGAGAGGCATCCCGCATCCCTGCACCCAGCAAGGTCATCTCTGCCACATGGTACAGGTCAGGCAATGCCAATGCCACAGGCCGCAACAGCAGGCGCAAGTTGGCAGGCACAGCAGGGCTCAAGGTATGTAGTGTCAGGAGACAGCCATAGCCATAGCGCATGGACACGTGATGGTTTTCAAAGAAGCCAGTGCCAAGTTGCAGAGGATGGATGGGGTCGATGGTGCTGGTACTTTGGGAAGCCTCCTGGTATAGTGAGGCATAGAGGAGGTGTAGTTCAGCCAGGCGCTGGCTGAGGGCAGAGAGCAAGCCAGGGGGCAGGCGCTGAGCTGCCTTCAACATCAGCCAGGCACCACCCTGTAGAGCACCATTCAGGTAGTTGCTTAGGCTTCGGGCCTCTATCTGAGGCAAGCAGGGCAGTATCACCAGCTGGTAGCCCAAGGCCCGTGCCAGGTTAATCACCATAGTTGTCTTGCCCACACCATCAGGGCCCAGTAGGGTCCCACAGGCCACCTCATTCAAGGCCAATAACAGCACCAGGGCTGGCCGCTCAGGCAGCAGGATGGGTAGAGGATCTAGCCTGGGCCCCAAGTATTCATAATTGTACAGGAAGGATCGGCTCAGCACATCTATCCAGCAGGGAGCTGGTGGCAAAGAGGACTCAGTGGACGTAATAGTAGTCCTGAGACTCTGCAGGGGGCTTTTGGTCACTTGAGGTGAACCCAAGTGGTACTTGAGTTGGCGGGCCCAATGGAAGTCTCTCAGATCACTGACCTTGTGCTGCTGCAGCAGCTGTGCTATATCCCGATGGGTTACTGCCATGACCAAGAGGGCACTGAGCAGGCTGGCCTGATGGACAGAGGGCAGGGGATGCCCACCCTGGGAGCCTGTTGGGGCCCGCATAAAGTGTACTAGTACCTCCAGCTTATGCACTTGCACAGAGACCATGGCTTGAGTATTCCCCTCAAGCAGAGCCTCTTCCACCTCAGCCCGCCACACTACCTCCTCTGCCACCAGCACACACTGCCATGGGAAGGTCTCGGCTAAATCTAGCCAGTGGAAGATAGATTGGTTCAGGGCAAGCTCACTGTGTTGGGGCAGCTGTTTGAAGGTCTCATCTAAGGATGGGCCCTGAGTAAGGTGGGTGGCTACACAGTCCTGCAGCATGTGTACCAGAGCCACACGTAGAGACTTCTCCAGAGAGGCTAGCCACTTGGGGAGATCTGGATGCAGAGGAAGGGGACTCTGCAACTTCATCTCCTCACCACCTGCCCCTAGCACTGCAATTGCTTCCACCAGAGAATGTGTGCTTGGGCTCACCTCTCGGTCACCCATGTTCTTCTGCTCATCAGTTGTGTTGGATTTGAAACTCACGGTATGCACATGAGGAAAGCAACGTTGTGTCCATCTCTGGGCCTCACATGACTCCAGTGGGGCAGCCAGCAGGGCCACCAGCTCACTGTCACTAAGGAAGAAGAGGCGGGGGAAGTGAGAACGTACCCTGTAAAGCACACTCTCCAGAGCCATGATGAGGCTCTCCAACTCCTCCGAGCCTGCTTGGAGCAGTTGTTGCAGCTGTTGACCCTGGAAGTAAGGACTCCGCTTAGCAGTGGGCACTATAAGTGACAGGACCAGTGGGTCAGCTACGGAGATCCTCATCAGGGTCCGATACTGGTCATCCATGGCCTTGAAACGAGAGCTCTGTGGTGAGAGTGAGAATGGAATTGAGGACAGATCTGAAGTGGCAGCTCCCCACCTCCAACTCTGAGCCCCATTACTCAGTAGCCATTGCCCACATTGCCTCATCCCATCCCCTACCAAGTTGGAACTAGGAAACTGGATCTTCATCTCATGCAGAACTTTATTCAGAAAAATCCACTTCTGCTGGAAAGTCACCCACACCTCCAGGAGGGCACCTGTGTGAGCAGCCAGAGGAATATTGGTAGGAGATGCTATGGTTCTAGCTTTGGCAAGGAGTCCAGTCTGCTCTTGCTATGACCTCTTGGGTGGCCCACCAGCCCAGCAAAACTACTCTGGCTCAGCAGAAAGACTTGGTCCCCTCATTCTAAGAAGTAGTCTTGAGGGAGGCCCTCACTCTGTCTTTCAGATATTTCCCCACTCAACCTCTACTTCTCTACATCCCATCCCTCTAGTGCCATTCTGTCTCTGGTCTCACCCATCAACCCACCTAGAGGTCTGCACTTACCCAGGCTATGCATGATGGTCACCCATTCCAGGGCTATTTTGTGCAAGTCTCCTGACTTTTCCATGGCCAGGATTTTGAATAACATCTGAAGGCTCTCCTGGATGGAATCCTGCAGGCTGCTGTAGTCTGGGGAAGAGTGAGTTCCAGTTGAGCTAAGCTGAAGTCAGATGGGCAAGGACAGGTTTGTGGTGAAAAAAGGGAGTGAGTACTCAGGTGACCTGGGATTCCTTGTAGGGAAAGCAGTGACAGAGGGCTAGATGCCTTTCGGTCTTTGAGGATTGCACTGACCAATACAGTGAAGCCATCCCTGCTTTGGAGTAAAGCACTGACAACTACCCTAACACTGCCCCCCCCCCCCCGCAAATACACACACACATTCATGCACTATGGGAAGGCTTCAGGCCTGCTGATACAGTATTGGGCTGTATCTGGGTAAACCTACTTCCACAAAAGTTCTTCGAAAAACTTGAGCCTCTAGCCTAGGAAAAGGGCTCTAGGATTGCAAGTCCTTTATATCATTTTTTTTTTTCTGTAAAAAAAAGAATGTTTTTTTTTTTTTTTGCCCACCCCCTCTCCCCAAAGAAAGCCTATTCAGAGATTAAAGAGATCCTGGTAGAAAGGCTGAGAACAAAATCCTCTTCCACAGTCAGCATTTAGCCCCCTGGTGCTGCTCAAAGATTTATCTCATCATGCTATGGGAGACTGAGGCTAGAAATGAAGTAGGGGCCTAAATAGGGTGGAAATGAGAAGACAATAGAGACAGGAGATGTTTTCAGACAGGATTCTCCAAATACACCTACTGGGAAGAAAATGCTTAGTATCCTGCTCTCAGAGTGAAAGAACTCCTATACTTTCTAGAGAAAACAGAATTTCTCTGATTCCCTCTCTCTATCCCCTTTAATTACTTCTCCCCAGGTGTGGAAGCAAAAGGGCCTATCTCTTGTGCTCTAAGGAATGTGAGACTGGCTATAACTCTCCCTGCAGCTATCTGAGTAAGTGTACTTCAAGTTGCCTCTGCATACCCAAACACACTCCAAATTGTCAGTTGATTTTGGAAAGGTTGTAAAGAGGTAGTAGGAATCTCAGGTCTGGATCCAAGTTGTGTCTGTCAATACAGTACATCAAAAACACATGGTATCTTGGAAGTAATAACTCTGATACTCATAAATTTCAACCTAGTCTCTGGTACACCCACACATATTTGCTCCTACAAGTTGAATTGTATGGTCACCAAGAGTCAGAGTGTGTTTACAAGACTGCTATGTGGATTATGTTTTCATTTTAATTACATAATTATGTCTAGTATTATACTGATCACTGAAAAATGGATGGATAACAAAAGATTTACTGTTTCTATGGAAACAATGGAAGGTTTATGTAAAAGTTAATAAAAAACACAACCTCATTGTTGTTGAGTAGATTCCAGTTCCAACTCATAGCAACCTATGTTGTTGTTGTTTTTGCCATTGAGTGAGATCTGACTCATAGCGACCCCTCCTTGGGTTTCTGAGGCAGTATCACTAAGGGAGCTCTGGTAGCATAGTGCCAAGGCACTTGACTGCTAACCAGGAGGCTGGCGGTTCAAACCCACCAGCCACTCCTCGGAAGGAAGGTTGGGCAATCCTACTTCTGTAATGATAACTGCCTCGGAAACCCAAGGAGGGGTCGCTAGGAGTCGGGGGCCGACTCGATGGCAAATAACAACAACAACAACATCACTAAGGAAGTAGATTGCCAAACCTTCCTTCTGAGGAGTGGCTGGTGGGTTTGAACTGCCAGCCTTCTGATTAGTAGTCAAATGCGTTAGGCACTACACCACCAGAGCTCCCATAGCGACCTATGTTGTTGTTGTTATGTGCCATCGAGTCATCTCTGACTCATAGCGACCCCTCCTTGGGTTTCTGAGATGGTATCACTGTTGTTGTTGTTATGTGCTGTCGAGTCGGCCCCGACTAGATGAATGGGACCTTCTCAAAATTAAATTTTTATGTGCTTCCATAGACTTCTCCAAAAGAGTCAAAAGACAGCCTACAGATTGGGAAAAAATATTCGGCAATGACATATCTGACAAGGGACTTTTCTCTAGAATTTATAGAAAACTCCAACAGCTCACCAACAAAAAGACAAACAATCCAATTAAAAAATGGGTAGAAGACATGAATAGACACTTCACCAAAGAGGATATTCAGGCAGCCAACAAACACATGAAGAAATATTCATGATCATTAGCCATTAGAGAGATGCAAATCAAAACAACAATGAGATACCATCTTGCCCCAGCACTAGTAGCAAAGTTCAACAAGACAGAAAATAGCAAATGCTGGTGAGGATGTGGAGTGATTGAGACTCTCATACACTGCTGGTAGGACTGTAAAATGGTACAACCACTGTGGAAAGCAGTATGGTGATTCTTTAAAAAGTTGGAATTAGAAATACCGTTTGACCTAGCCATTCCATTACAAGGAATGAATGAATGAATGGAGCATAAAAACAGACAACAGGGTGCAATCTAGAGGACAGAGCATTGAAGGTGAAGAGAAATGACCATGAGGTATTTCTGAGTGTACCCTGAAAGGGAAGGACCTTTGTTGAAGGAGCCAAGGACTTGGAAGAGAAGAGTCCCAAGGATATTAAGACACTGTCAGAACAGTCAGATGTCTTAGGCTGGTGGATAAGGATGGGGCCCTGGCTAAGAAGCCAGATTTGGCAGTTATGGATATGGTAGATGAAAATGGCTCACAGCAGGGGGTTTTGCTGGGCCACCAGGGCTGGGTCTCACCTGAGAGGATGAAGGTGCCACTATCCTTGCTGACTACATCCCACTGTGGGCTGCGGAGAATCTGCCTCTTGGAGCCCTCTGAGGCTGGGGGCTCATAGGGCACACGTAAGATGAAGTTAAGCAGGCGCAGTTGGCGTTCTTCCCAGGACCGCTGCAGTCGCTGTAGTGTGTCTTGGGCATGGAGCCTTTCATTTTCGCACTGCCATACCTAGAACAGCTGGGTCTCAGGAACCAGGACTGGGTAATGGCTCAGGCGATATCCTTGGAGCTGAGACTTGGGCCTGGGACACAACTCAAGGGCTAGGGCTCTGAGGAGTGGAGGTCTTGGGGGTGAAGGAAGAATGGAACCATCTGACTTCAAAGATAGGCCATCAATGGCATCTTAACTGCTTTGATCTAGGGCTGCTGCTAAAGCCTTGAAGCCTACTCTCTTGCAAGGCTCCAGCTGAACAGACAATATCTCAATAATTTTGTGCTATTTTGGGACAGGGTAAGTGTTGGGAGGGGCATCTGTCATCCTGTGTGCTTACAACTTCTGAGCTGCCACCCACTGCTCTCCCCCAGGAGAGATAAGCTCTTGGTCACAGAGTCTGGAACCACACATCAGGTCCTCATCTGGAGACTTAAGGAGAACATTCATACCCTCCAGCCAGGTCAGTAATCTCATCCCCACCATTCACATGTCAATATCCACTGCCTTCTTCACTCAAGGGGCTGCTGGACTTTAACTGGCTCAATTAGAGTTTAACAAACAAGTCCCGGGCTTGGATCACCCCACCAGTTGCCCCACCTGGTTGATTCGATCCGAAAACTCCAGCAGTGGACAAGAGAGCAGCTGACCCAGTGTTAGGAGGTCCAGATTATTGAGACTTCCCAGCCCTAAAGCTGGGGGTAGAGGGGACAACATCAGAGTTCCATCCTGTATCTGGCAGAGGCCAGCCCATATCCCAGATCCTAGTCCTGTCTTCCCAGAGCCCAGATCTGGGACCCAGAGCCCAGCCCAACTACAGATCTCAGAGCACACCACAGAGCCAGCATACAGCCCAGAACCCAGAGTCCTGACCATACTTCAGTGCCTGAAGCTAAACCCCAGCTCAAAAGAAGAGAAGGCCCCATGAGATAGTGAGGGAGGTTAGAAATTTTTGTCTCTGGGAGGAAAGAGGTTTGGTACCTGGAGGAAGGCAGGGGGCAGCCTAGAGACAAGAGGTCTTTCCTTCAGGAGTAGCAATGAACTGAGTTGTGACAAAGTTCTAGACCCTACATCCTTCCCCATACCCCTCCCTCATGACTCTAACCAAACCCACTTCGTAGGAGGGCTTGGCAGTGGAGGCTTTGCAGCTGGAGGCTGCCCAGCTTGGTGAGCAATGGCAGGAAGCTGCGGAACTCCTCTAGCATGCGCATGCAGCGGTGCAGCACTGGGCTGTGCAGCCCCAGGGTTGTGCTCATCCGGGCTGCCTCTATCAGCCATTTGTCCGTCTTCTCCAAGGCCACAGTCAGGTTGAACTGTAGGGAAAGGGCTTCTCACTATGAGTCTCCCCCCACCTCCGTCCTTGCAGGCCCTCCACTCCCAGGCAGAAGCTCTGAGGAAGGGTGCCAGCACCTTGGCAAAAGCCATGCACTTCCACTCGCTGATATTTTCTGAGATGACTCGGTACAGGTGCCAGATGCATTGCTGCTGCACAATGGGACGGATCCCACAGGCCGGCAAGGGCACAGGACTCTTATCTCCTGTAAGATAGGTTGGCTGAGGCTTGGGGCGAGGTAGTGGAGCATGATGGGCATGGTCAGTTAAGAGCCCATAATGACAAAAGGGAGGGTCCACAAAGTAGGGGAAGAGGGTCTAAAATGTTCAGTGTAAAAATGGAGGTGGAGCCCATCTAAGGGGGCAGTTATTCCAAGGAAAGCGTATTTAGGAAATGTGAAGGCAATGAAAGGGAAGTGTTCCTCTTCTATTTATTACTTTCTCTCTTATTTCACTCTAGCTACATCAGACCCTTTGTTGTTGCTCACATACCTAGGCATGTTCCCTCTTGCTAAGGGAATTTGACTGGCAGTACATTCTTCCTGGAATACTTTCTTCAGAGAACTATATGACTCAAACTCTCACCAAAGTCAAGTCTTTTCTTAAATACCACCTTAATGAGGCCTACTCTGATCACATCATTAAAAAGTGCTGTCTACTCTCCCTGGCATTTGACCTTTCTTACCCTGCTCTGTTTGTTTCCCTACCATTTATTACTTTCTAACATACTACATAAATTAGTTATATTTTATGTTAATTATTTATTGTCTTTCTCTTCCCATTAGATGTTTGGTTCTTGAGTATAAGGATTTCTGTCATATGTTCATTGATATAATACCTCAAGTACCTAAAAGAGTGTCTGAAAAATATTAGACAATATATATCTGTTGAATGAATGAATGGTCTTAGCCCAGGGAGAGTTCAGTGAAATGCATACGAGTAAGAGTCCAGTCCACACAGAGGACCAGACGGAGCAAAGAGTGTAGCTCCCTATTGTGTTTACCTCTGGCAATAATTCCTCGTCTTCATCTCACAAGCTACTAAATTAGTTCTTAATCTTTGGTTTATGATCAGTTGTGAGATATTATAATTAATAGTAATTATAGTGCTGAGGTTTGCAGTTTACTCAAAAGAAATGTGACTAGATTGAAGCCTATCATTATAAGACTGTCATCCTCACTTGTTTGGATTCCGGTATGCTTTCTTGAATGGGAGGAAAACTTGCAAGTGCTGGGAATCATGACCAGGACACATGTGAACAGCATCCATCATCACTCTTAGAATATTAAAAGGCTGAAAGTCATTAGGCTATGAGATCTCTGATCTGACCAAATAAAACTACAGTGAATCTAACTCTTCCAGTTGCTCTTTGTCTGAACTCAAAAGATCTGGCTAGAGATCCATACAAGCTTTGATAGAAGATATCTCAGTATCAAATATTAGACAAGTAACTCCCTCTGTAAGAAACAGCCAGACTTGATAGCTCCAGACACATGAAAAAGATATGTACAAACTTGAGGATTAAAAGCTAATATCCTTTGATGGAATAGGAATATTGGAAAGGCTATTTGCATTCTCCACCAGACTGTGAGTCCCCTGTATCCTTACTCTAAGTATACCACCTGACATAGCCAATACATGAAAGATTTTATCCTGCAATTTTCATTTATAAAAGAGAATGAAGCTATGTAATTCCTGAGGCTTGCTTAGGGTCATACAGGGCACAAGACCCTGAGTCCCCACTGTATCTCAATAGAAGGTCTATCTCAGGGAGCTGGTGGAGGGGGTAGGGTGCACAGTACCGGTGAAGGTGGCATAGGTGTGGTGGAGTTCACTGAGTTGGTTGGCTGTGTTCTGGAACTGACGCTCCAGGGAGATGAGCTGGCGCTCAGTGCTCCTCTGCTCTTGTGCAGGGTCCATGAAGGGACCTGACAAAGCCTTCTTAAGCATGTCTTCTAGCTCGGCCAGTGATGCCACCATCAGCTGCTGCAGCTTGGGCACAATGGCATGCCGCTTGCTGAGCAGGAACTCTGAGGCCTGACTTTTCTCAAACTGAAATGCCTCCCACGTGTCCAGCAGCTATGAGACAAGCAGAGGGCAGTCAAGTAGATGTGGCTGTGGGGAGGAGAACTAGGTGGGATGGGTGACTCCCTGAATTGCCCTCTCACCGAGATATCCAGTGTCTCATTTTCAGCACTTAAGAGGCTAAAGTGGTTGCGGATGAGCTCATGAAGCGACCGTATGTATTCCACTCGATCCTCCAGTTGAGTGTACTGTTCATTGGCCTCATTCAGCTGCAAGGGCTACAGCATGAGATCGACATCCCCACACCCCCACCTATCTCCTGTTTGAGATGGGAGGAACTACCACCCCCTAGAGACTCCAGATCCTAACAGCAGCTTTATTTAGTTATTTATTAAAATTTTCATATGATTTGAGTAAAAGTTTAGAGAGCAAATTGGTTTTCCATTCAACTGTTCATACACATTGTTTCATGACATTGAATGCAATCCCCAAATGTAACAGCACTCTTCCCACTTGCTCTGTGTTTACCTTTTCCATTCCTCCTCCTTTGCTATCCTTCCTGCCTTCTGAGATTCCCTTTTGATCTCATATGGTTGATTCTTTTAGGTGTGCATATCTCCCTGGTGTTATTGTTCACCCATATGCCTGTAGGCCTAATGTTTGGCTGAAAGTTGAGTCATGGTGGTAGCGTGGGGATGAGCAGTAGTAGCCTTTTAACCAACTGGAATCAGGGGCAATCTGGCAAGTCTCTCTAAAGGCAGCACCAACCAGACCACAGAGAGCAGTGCTATGGCTCTAAAAGTAGGACTATGTATTTTTCATTACATCAGGGCTTCCCCTGACATGAGGAAACTGAGGGCCACAGGAACAGGGGGAGAATTAACAAGGACAGAACATTTAGGAGGGCACAGTTTAAGAGCCTCAAGCTCCAATGGAAGCTCAGGGAAGACCTGAAGAGAGTGTGCCGAGTATCTGAGGAGGATGGGCCCTAGATAACTGAAGCAAGCTGGATGGGGAGAGCTCACCTTCTGGGAGCACTGAGAAATGGCATGAATGTCAGAGTTGATGGTTTGGAAGACCTGCATGAAATCCATGAGCTCTGTCATTAGCTGCTGACTGCGTTTCCGGCACTCGTCCTGTACCTGTGTAAGAATGTCCTTCCGGATATTGTCCAGCTTGGATTCTGGAGACAGGAGAGGGTCAAGTGTTAGGGAATACATGAAAAGAAGGGATACTGGGAGAACATGTGGGATAGAGAGGGAGAGTGACACTCAGAAGGAAAGCAGACCATAAATTCACAGTGCTTACTGGAAGATTAGGAGCTCTGGCAGCCTAGTGCCGAAGGCGTTTGACTGCTAACCAGAAAGCTGGCAGTTCAAACCCTCCAGCCACTCCTCAGAAAGAAGATTGGGCAGGCAATTCTACTTCTGTAGAGATACCCACTGCTGCCGAGTTGGCTCCGACTCATAGAGTCCTCTCCTTGGGTTTCTGAGGGAGTATCCCTATGGAAGTAGATTGCCCAGGCTTCCTTCTGAGGAGTGGCTAGTAGGTGTGAACCTCCAGCCTTCTGGTTAGCAGTCAAGTGCCTTAGGCACTACACCACCTTGGAAACCCAAGGAGGGATCACTATGAGTCACAATCCACTTCATGGCAGTGAGTTTAGTTTTTACCGGACCCCTGCTCAGTTCCAGTCAGCTGCTATGCCCTGGGGCATGGGCTGTATACCAATAGACAAGAGTTAATGGGTGAGACAGAAAATGGCCCTGCCCTCAGAAGCTCACAATAGGATGGGAGAACTATTACTGAGACAGATGTATAAGCAATCACAAACTAGTGTGCTATATGCTCTCTGAGTGCCCGGGAGCCCTCAGCCTAGTGCAGTGAGGAGAGGCCTGAGAAAACTAGGAAAAGGCCTCCTCAGAAGGGCAACATGTACTAAGTACTTAATGCTTAAAGGGACAAGGGCATGCCAAGTAGATAAAGCAGCATGTGCAAAGACACTGAAATGACATGTTGATGAATAACAGAATGCCCTAACAGAAAGGGAAGATTTCAGTTTGGGGAGTCTTACTGTCTATGCTTTTGTAGAAGAGCTGCCAAGAAGGGGGTATAATATGCCTTTTGTTTTTAAGCATTAAAGAAACTGTCAGGTGGACATGAAACTAGAAGATAATCCTTGAAACTGGTCTTGATGATATGTACAGAGCCATTCTCTTTAGAGGTCAGGAAGAGTATCAACATGATACTCCATCAAATCTAAGATACCTCTAATTATAAGAAGCACTATTATTTTATATGCAACTAAAAAAGAAAAAATGGCATGACCTTTGGAGTTCAGAGATGTTAATGTAAGTGTAGAACAATGAAACACAATATAGAAATACAGTATTATATGCCACAAAATACAATATAGAGTTCTTACCACATGCCAAGCACTACTTCAAGTACTTTAAGTATTCTCTCATTTAATCCTCACAAAACCACTTTGAGGTTGATACTATTGTCCCTATCTTTATAGGTCAGAAAGCTGAGACTCAGAGAGATTAAGTAAGTTGATCAACATCACACAGCTAATATGTGGCAGAGAAAGGATTCAAACTCAGGCAGCCTGGTGCCACTCGCTCATATTTACTGCTTGGAGGTATGAAAAGTAAATCAGCCTATGCCCCATGGGCATCTCTGCAACTAGAAAGTGGGAGAGTGAGTTCCAGAGGCAGGTAATTGAGACACCCTACCCTAGAGACATAATTGAGACACTTTTGGAGCCTTGAAGGACATGCCCAAGATGACTGAGCTCTAAGAATTGAGACTGAGAAGGCCCAGGGAGAGGAAAACTACCGAGGGGCACCTTCAGTTGAACAGAACATTTAGGATGTGAACTCATCCTTTTTCAAAATAAGCTTCTGGTCTATGACAGTAGCCAGGCCAGGGCAATGCTGCTACTTTTGGCTTTTGGCAGCATCAGGCAGGTGAAGGCAGACAGGAACTCAACAGCGACACTGCATGGTATCAAGTAGCAATGGCAATAGATTCATTAAAGACCAGGGCTCCTTAGGCTTGGAAGTTGGAGATGGATGCGCAAACAGAGTTGAGAGGTATTCAGGAGGCAGAAGAATGGAAGGGACTGGCAATAGGTTGAAAGTGGTGAGGTTAGGAAGAGGGAAGAGTAAAGGGTGACTCCAAGCTTCTGGTGAAACCAACGGACCAGAGGATAATTATGTCATTCACTGTTGAAGGGAGGCAGGAAAAAGAAGAACAGAGCTGAGGATAAGAAGATAAAATTAGATCAGTGAGAAAGATGAGAGAAGATGGAAGGAGGTGAGGTTAAATTAAAAAATTATTAAGTGCCTACTGCATGCCAGATTCAATGCTAGTATGACAAATGATATCTCCTCACTATAACCCTATGAGCTGAGTATTATTATGCTTATGTTCCAAATTAAAAAAAGTGAAGTTCAGTGATCTGCAGTCACAATGCAGGTGATAAACAGTCAGGATTCCAAACTCTGTGCTTTTCTCTCTCCATCTGTTCCTCTTAAAGAGGCTGATCCTAAGGAGCAAGCAACTAACAAACTAGAAAGAAAGCATAGACTTCCAGGGCAGCAGTGGAGCAAAGCCTGCCCAGAACAGGGCCAGAAAGAAAGCAGACCAATCGCAGATCCTGTGTGTTCCTGCCTTGCCAGCCTGGACCCCCTGTACATATGGGAGGGGAGAGAGGAAGGGAGAAAGAGCAGGCAGTTTTATGGCCCATAAAATAGCTAATGAGGCATGTGCTTTCATCTGTTGAGCAAAGGCAGGGGCAGGCAGGCACTTCCTAGCAAACTCTTTTCAGGCACCAGCTCCAAGGCCTGCTACGTTCAGCAAGTTCTAAGAGGCAGTGGGTCCAGCAGTATCTAGTCTCTGTAGGAAGAGGACACTATTGGTACTGTGAGCCATAGCGTCTGCTTCCGATAGTTATAGTTAGTGAGGAAACAGAACAACCTCTCTATTTTCTACAAGAACAAATCACTGGCTTCCAAGTCTACTCCACTATAACCCTTTCCAAGTCCAGCTCCTAGGCTAAGGTACTTAGCTAATACACAACAGCATGAGAAGGCAGAAAAAGAAAAGAAGGAACAGAACTAGACCTTGATCCAGATTTCTCTGAAACCCTTGAAGGCCAGTACGGGTCAGTAGTGGCAAGAAGAGATGACCCTTGTCATGTGCCCTTATGCAACATGAGATAGTCACAATAGAGTAGAAATCATGGTGTGATTTGTCAAAGAGGGACAAAGATAATGTTTCCAAGTTACCCACAGTTCCCAAATGGCAGAGAATATAGAAGCTAGCCAAGAATGGACAGCCAGAGGGCTCAGATAGGGTTCCTGTGTCGAGGGGTGAAGGATCCTGAAGCAGAAGCTGTGGGGTAGTCAGCCTAAGACAAACTGGGTAAAGGATCCACTAAAGCTCCCAGGATCTGCAGTGGCAGAGGAGCCAAGGTGGGGTCAAGTTAGCAAAGGAAAACACTCGGGACCCTTCCTAGGTCAAGAGAATACAAGCCATCCCAGGATACATCAATACTTCAATACCAGAAGCAGTAATGGCAGGAAAGCAAGGACCAGGCAAGGACCCATGACATCTCAATGAGGATCACAGGAGCTAACAAAGAAACACACACAGCCCAGGGTACCTCCCTCAGTGCCAGATGCCATCTTAGGAAGGAAAAGGAGCAGAGAACACTTGAGGGAAAAAACACCCAGAAGTGCAGTGTGAGTATTGCATTGACGGATACTCAAGATAGACTGAATGAGACCAAAAGTGTCTCCTTTAAATGAAAAGTGTTCTCTTTAATTGGGGTGGTTATGTTTTTCCTTTACAGAAAGTTAGGACTATAGAGCAAGACAAGATTAGTTAAATAGGATCTCAACTTTTTACACATCCAAATTGTAGTGTAAAGTTTGACTCTGGTACATGTGGAGAGTGCAGCACGCTAGATTCCAAAGAATCTCTGTGCAGAAACTGAGTTCAATAGCCCAAGGAACAAGCTAAGACTGTTTTCAGTCAAATTTGGTTTAAACTACTTCCATACCATGAGACAGAGAGTGTCATGTAGCAGGAACGTGATTCCTGAGCAGTACAGAGAATGAGCAGAGACAAGACAAAGATGGGCTGTAGTGACCACGTAGATTTTTGATTTTAAAGGAAAGGGGCTGGGACTTGGAGCTCTGAGAGGTTCTGTGGGTCCAATGAGGGTCCTTCACCAAAGGTCCTTGAAGGACATTTCAGGCCCAAGGAGGGCCATGTGAACAGAGGTAAGGGAGGAAGGAAGGAAAGCAAGCAGGACAAGCAACACTCACCCAGCTCTGCCTGTACCTCACAGCAGTTCAGCAGCAGCAACTTGCCTTTTGTACACAACTCAGTAGGCACAGTGGAGACACGGGCCTGCCAAACGTTCAAGCGGCTCACCAGTGTCATGTAGTCCTTGATGGGGCAGCCTCTCATGGTCTCCAGTTGCTGAGGCCCCCAGGCTTGCAGGAATTCATAAATGCCTGTTATCCAGTGATATTCCTTGCAGAATTCCTGTACCTCCAACAGCATGCCCTAGGAGCAGAAATGAGCTTAGGACAGAGGTGGGTGGCTATCGTGGGAATCGATAGGTCTCATTCTCAAACCTCTGTTCTCACCTCCATTAGCGCCTGTTGCATAGTCATTGCCTGCTGGATTTGAGGGTTATTGTCAAGGTCCTCCTGCAGCTGCTTGTAACTGGAGGGCAAGTACTGGCCCCGCAGGCGGTACCCACGGACTTCCAGGGTTCCAGCATTTGAGAGAGTCTTCCAGGGCCACACCAATCCAATGTCTTGGCCACAGAAGATGCGCACAGCATTGGTGGGCTGGCCCTGGAACTTGGGCATCAAGAATTCTGTGTTCAAGTCGTCCTCTTCGTCTTCTGCTAGTGGAGCACACCCTATAATTATTCATGAGTACCCTCCAGAGCCCACACATAACATCCTTCTTCACCCAAAGTATGTAAGTTCTTAACAGACACACACACACACTCCATGCTCACAAGTGACTCTACCTGTACATCTATATCACACATACAGAGCACCAGACCCATTGAGGGAATTTAATAGTTAGGGTTCGGGTGCAGAGAACAGAATTCACTCTAGCTAGTATAAGCAGGAAGGGAACCACTACAGAATATTTAATGGGTTACAGAATAATTGAGAGAGCTGAAAAAAATAATCAGAAGCTCTCTACCTGGCAAATTGGGACATCACTGCCACAATGCCAGCTATAACAACACACGGCTATGATCTGCACCAGCAAAATAGATAGCATATGCCCTGCCTCTTGCCCCCACTTAACTCAATTCTGAACTAAAGTTTCTGCATATCTAATTGTTGTTGTTGTTGTTGCATATCTAATTGGTGGGTTCTAAATCATGTCACCTGCTGCAAAGGGATCTGGGAAATGTAGTCTGTAGCATCCCACCTTCTTCAGAACAGAAATGCACACCAGGAAGCTGGAAATGATGCTGAGCATGCCAGCTCTCAGTCGCTGCCTTAAGGAAGAGCCTTGAACATGGCTTCCCCCTTAACTTAAGTTAAGGAACTGGCTATATGCCAATTTCCGTATTTGTGTAAAAACTTTGTACAAAAAGGGGAAAAACACCAAAATATTCAGAAATTAGAGCCATACTACCAGCACCTATCCATAGTGATACCGCCTCGGAAACCCAAGGAGGGGTCGCTATGAGTTGGGGCTGACTCGACAGCACATAACAACAACAACAACCAGCACCTAAACAAGGCTCAGTCCTCAGATCTTTTCTCTTCTCCATCAGCACTCACTTGCTAGGAGACCTCTTCCTGTTTCATGGCTTTAAATACCATCCAGGAGCTCTGGTGGCATAGTGCCTAAGGCATTTGACTGCTAAGCTGAAGGCTGGTGGTTAAAACCCACCAGCCACTCCTCGGAAGGAAGATTGTGTGATCTACTTCCTCAGTGATACCGTCTTGGAAACCCAAAGAGGGGTTGCTATGAGTCGGATCCAACTTGACGGCAGTGAGGTTTTTTTTTTTTTTTGGTTTATTTGCTTCCAGATTTGTCTCTAGTCCAGATCTTTCCCTGAATTTCATTCCCTTCTAAGCAACTGTCTATTACACATCTCCACTTGGATATCTAATATGCAGCTCCAACTTAACAGGTCCAAAACTGAGCTCCTGATTTCTCCCCACAAATATTGCTCCTCCTACAATCTACTAATTTTAGTAAATAGGAGCTCAGTTCTCCCAGATGCTCAAGTAAAAAACTTTAGTCTTCTCTGACTGTTCTCACATATAACACTCCTATCCAGCCAGCATCAAATCCTGTTGGTTCTACATTCAAATTATACCCAGAATCCAACCAGTTCTCACCACCTCCAATACTGCCCCCACTCCAGCCCAAGTCCCCATCATCTCTCACTGCATTATTGTAAAACCCTCCTTAATTGTCTCCATTCTTTGGCCCTCTGGTGGTATAGTGCCTAAGGCATTTGACTGCTAACCAGAAGGCTGGCAGTTCAAACCCACCAGCCACTCCTTTGAAAGATTGGGCAATCTACTTCCATAGTGATACCACCTCAGAAACCCAAGGAGGGGTTACTGTGAGTCGGATCCAACTTGACGGCAATGAGTTTGGTTTGTTTGGTTTTCTTTGGCCCTTGCCTCCCATATCAAATAGTCTTTCCTCCACTTAAGAGTCATTTAAGTCATTTAATATAATGCCAGAAGGGGTTCTGGGAAGATGGTGGTAGTGGCACCATAGCTTTGAAATCTCCCAAATCCCCACATAAAAATGGCAGTGCAATTAGATAGCAAAACCAGAAACATATGAATAACATTTTCAACAAAATGAGGACAAGGGATCCTTACAAATCCTAAAATACAAGCCCCCAAAATAACCAAACTCATTGCCGTCGAGTCAATTTCAACTCATAGTGACTCCTTCTTGGGTTTCCAAGGCAATATCTTTTCAGAAATAGATTGCCCAATCTTCCTTCTGAGGAGTGGCAGATGGGTTTGAACCACCAGCTTTCTGGTTAGCAGTCAAATGACTTAGGCACTTTGCCACCAGAGGTGCCAAAATACAAGTAGTTGGGTACAAGATATCTACATCCTCAAGCTCTACATCATATCAGCATTTGTAAGGAAGAAATCAGAAGGAAACAATGAGTCACCTGATAGAGAATAGGAAACTCAGAGTCAGCAGGCCAATTTGAGAACAACAGGTAAAACTGGAAGGGATTTTGCCCACTCCAGTAGTAGGGGTGGTAAGATCTTGTAGTGGGTTGAATTTCCTCCCTCATAAAAAGATATGTTCAAGTTCTAATCCCTGGTACCTGTTAATTCGACTTTATTCGGTCTTTGTAGATGTAATGAAGTAAAAATGAAGTCACGCCGTGTTAGGGTGAAGGAGCTCTGGTGGCGCAGTGCCTAAGGCATTTGACTGCTAGCCAGAATTTTCGCAGTTGGAAGGAAGATGGGGAAATCTGCTTACGTCAAGATTTACTGCCTCGGAAACCCAACGTAGGTCCCTATGAATCAGAATCCACTCGATGGCAGTGGATTTGGTTTGGTTTGTTTTTGTGTTAGGGTGAGTCCTAAATCCTATGACTGGTATCTTTACAAAAAAAAAAGAGAGAGTGAGAGAGTACACACAGACACATAGCACACAGAGGGAAAAAGGCTATGGGAAGACAGAACCTGAGACTGGAGTGATGTAGCTACAAGCTAAGGAATGCAAGGATTGCTAGAAGCCACCAGAGCTAGGATGAGGCAACAAAGGAGAGAGTTTGGCTTTGCCAACACCTAGATTTCGGGCTCCAGAACTGTGATAGAACAAATTTCTGTTTTAGCCATCTAGTATGTGGTATTTTGTTATAATAGTCCTTAAAATGAATATAGGTTGGTAGGGACAGAAGCAGTCTGTGAGCTCTTAAAACAAACCAGCCAGGCTTCTGTCTCAGCACTAAGGGCTCAGCACTAAGGAGAAGCTTCTGGGACTAGAATAAAAAATGAGCGGAAAAGAAGCAATAGCGAAAAAGAAGAGAAAAGGTCCTGATAAAGTGAGGGAGAGAAATGGAAAGCAGAAAGTCTCAGAAAGTTAGCCACTATCTTTAGAATACCACAGAAAAACAAGAGAAAAGGCAACTGAGACACTAGAAAACTATTCTCAACCAAGCTTCCTTCTAAAAGTTCAGGGAAATGAACTTTTCTAAAATAAGCAATGAAAAGTGTCAACATCAAACCCCACACATATTATAAGAAAAGAAAAAGGACTAGAAATAACATCTCCAGAGACAAAGAAAGTATTCAAGAAATAGATCAGAACTATATGCCATCACTTCAAACAAGCTAAAAAAAAAACATTGTTGTTGTTGTTATGTGCTATCGAGTCGGCCCCGACTCATAGCGACCCCTCCTTGGGTTTCTGAGGCAGTATCATTACAGAAGTAGGATTGCCCAACCTTCCTTCTGAGGAGTGGCTGGTGGGTTTGAACCACCAGCCTTCTGGTTAGCAGTCAAGTGCCTTAGGCACTATGCTACCAGAGATCCTAAAAAAAAAAAAAAAAAAAATTAGGAAAATTATTTGTCATGAAAGAGCAACACCTATCAGAATTAGAAAAGCTCAGAAATTATGTGACAGACTCAGGAAAGAATTAGAAATAAAAGAGAAAAAAAATCAGGATGAAAACTTTAAAAAGGAACATAAGATACATATATATTTATTAAAATTTTTTTAAAAAGGGATGCATAACTAATTCACAGACTCACTTCATCTAACTGCTCACAATGAAAAACATCATTTCAAAAGTTAGATGGTGCAGAAGCTTCTAACCACCAGCAGAGGGCAGATTTGCCTCTGTGTTAAAATGAGCTGCCTCTCATTGTATTACATTATATGTAAAATGCAGATAAACCATTATTGCTTCATACAAAAAAAAAAAAAAAACAGAACAGCAAATAAGCACAACATATAATGCCTTAAGAAAAACAGAAGGTGAAAGGAAGGATAATTATAAAAGTAAAAAAAGAAACATTTTTTAAAAAAGGTTTTAGTAGAAGAAATCAAATAGAGATAAGTAATCAGGATCCAATGAACAGACAACAGGGGTCCCTGAAGAAAAAAGCCAAAGCCAGGGAAGAGAACAAATACTACAATCTTTAATTCAAAAAGTCAATTTAATTCAAGAACACTTTCCTGAAATATAAAATATTTAAAACAACATTTTGAAAGAACATACCTCAAGTATATTCCTGGGAATTCTACCCCAAAATGTTTAATACCAAGATATAGTCTAGTAAAATGAATAGAGTTCATGGGGGGAAAAAACCAAAAACAACTTCAGGTATCTAGGCAAAAAGAACAAAAGATGTATAAGGGAAAGAATTAAATTCTTATCAGACTTTTAATAAAAATGTTTAATGCTAGAAAAAATGGAATAACATATTTAAGATATGCAAGGGAAAAAACTGTGAGACAATGATTTTATACCCAGCAATATTGACATTCAAAAGGCACAGTTATCAACATACACAAACTTGAAGATTTTATTCCCACAAGTCTTTCTGAGAAATCTAATAGAGAATGAGCTTTAGACAAACAAAATCACTAGAGGGATATTAACATAAGGACTGCTGGTGAGCATTAAATATAAGATTAAGTGAGGGTTAGAAGAGAGGGAGTATAGTATGAAATGACGGTGTAGAGTGCTGGTGATTATCTTACTTGCCAGATGGAGACAGCCTGTCTGAAGAAAGGAACCCTGGAAGGTATATTGGTTGATTACCCCAGAGCCATCATCTCCCTCTCCCTTCTTCAGTGTTGGCAGATCCCATCATCCATTAGAAACTGAAGATATCAGTCACTTGATTTCTCAACCTTTCTTGCAGCTAGAGGTAGTCACACGACCTGGAGTTTACCAGTGGATGTAAAAGTGAGTGTGCTGGGGAGTGTCTAGAAAAGATTACCTTTCCTGATAAAAAGTGAGAGTCAGGGAAGAAGAGTTCTGTTACCAACCTTACCTCCCCTTCTTCCCTTGATTTTGCTTGGGAATGGTGCTATAGCTTGTCGTGCAACTATGAGGCAATAAGGCTGAGGATGAAAAACTACTTGATTGCAGCCTCCCCAACACACACTCACTTCTGAAAGGATCTTCTCTTATCTATAGCTAAAAGGAGGCAGAAGTGAGGGAAGGATATAAACCTGGCACTCGATGATATTTTTGAGCCTCTGAACTAACTCTGGAACCATTTATCTATAGACTTCTCATTATGTGAAATTTTTTTATTGTTTGGGCCACTATTATTATTGTTGTTGTTAGGCCACTATTATAATTATTATTATGTCACTATTATTGTTAGGTCTTGTTATCTCCAGCTGAAATCATTCTCAGTGATTCAAAATTCAGACAGCCAAGCAAAGTCAAGAGACTAAGAGAGAAAAATAAAGCTCTGATGACCTTGCTTGAGCCTTGAATCCAGCTGATCCTGAATCCAGTTGCATCTATGCATTTTCTAGTTATGTAAGCCAATAAATTGCCCTTTTTGCTTACCTAGTTTGAGTTAGGATTATGTAACCCCAAACTGACTTGCATATTCAGGCCCATATAATATATGTTTATTGCCAAGTACAGGCATTACTGAACATTACAGCCTCCTTAACCATACACTTCCTTCTAAAAGGATCTGCCCTTGCTTCTACCTAAGGAACTCTGGTGGGGCAGTGGTTAAAGATATCAGACTGCTAACCAAAGTTTGGTGATTTGAACCCACCAGCTGCTCTGCAGGAGTAAGATGAGGTAGTCTGCTTCTTTAAAGACTTATAGCCTTGGAAACCCTATGGGGAAGTTTTACTTTGTCCTGTAGTGTTACTATGAGTAGGAAGAGACTCAATAGCAGTAGGATTGGGTTTGGTTTTGCCTCTAAAACTAGATAATTTACGTTGTGATCCATTCCCCATGCCGTAACTTTTGGATATATGATTCAGATCTATAGGATAGGCTGAATCAGATTCCTTGTCTTGAGAATTTGAACTAAGTCAGTCACATGTACAGGAAATTTAACTGAAAGGTCATAGAGAGTCTGGACAATGAATAATGAAGACCAAAGAATAGTTGATGCTTTTGAGTTGTGGTATTGGTGAAGAATGCTGAAAGTATCGTGGACTGCTCAAAGAACTAACAAATCTGTCCTGGAAGAAGTGCAGCCAGAATTCTTCCTGGACATGAGAATGGCCAGGCTTCGACTCACCTACTTTGGTCATGTTGCCAGAAGGGACCATTCTCTGGAGAAGGATGTCATGCTTGGTAAAGTGGAGGGTCAGCAAAAGAGGGGAAGGCCCTCAACAAGATAGAATGACATGGTGGCTGCAGCAATGGGCTCATGTGTAGTAGGATCATGAGGCTGGCACAGGACTAGGCAGTGTTTTGTTCTGTTGTACATAAGGTTGTTATGAGTTGGAGATAACTTGATGGCACATAACAAAAATAATGTGTTGTTTTTTTAAAAAAGAGGAAGGGGCAAACAAAGACACTACAAAATAATATTTTCACTTTGACTATAATTTAGAATGAAAGTTCAAAGATTTTTTTATCCATTCAAAGCAACATACTGCAAAATAAGTATCTGTGGTACAAATGAATATGTTGTTGTTGTTATTGTTATGTGCCGTCGAGTCGGCCCCGACTCATAGCGACCCCTCCTTGGGTTTCCGAGGCAGTATCACTATGGAAGTAGGATTGCCCAACCTTCCTTCTGAGGAGTGGCTGGTGGGTTTGAACCGCCAGCCTTCTGGTTAGCAGTCAAGTGCTTTAGCCACTATGCTACCAGAGCTCCTACAAATGAATATAGAACATAAAAAATACTGTGGAATGCCCGATTTAACCAAGTGTTTAATAATAATAGTAAGATACTATCTGTAGTGTATGTATTATGTGCTGAGCCTCATACTAGACATATCTCCTCCTTTACTCTTCAAACAATCCTGCAAGCTATGTATTTTGTTATTCCCACTTTGCAGATCAGGAAGCTGAATTCAGATAGCATGAATTCAGAGTTGTTCTTCTTTCCACTGTACCATATCGAGCAAATATCAATAGTCTCCATCAACCTAGATTCATTTTGGGGGAAAATTATCCCCCAAATGGTGTGATTTGTAAAATGGCTCCTTTCAATGGCTCTTTTCCCTCTTTTGTCACCTACTTCCTAAAATGAACATTGAGTCATTAAATCATCTTACGGAAAACATACTGGGTGCATGGGAAAAGGAAAAGGCATCTACATGTCAGATGTGACTGAATATATTAAGTGATTTTATTTTGACAGTGTTAATATTCCAATTTTCTTTTTTTTTAAATGCAGAGATGTATTTTCTCCCTGATGGTTAACAAATTTGAAGAGTGATAACCAATGCTAGCTGCTAATTCTAAAATCACTCAATTTTTTCTGTTCTGGTTACCTAGTGCCACTCTGACAAGAATATACCACAAATGGGATGGCCTTAACAAACAGGAGTTTATTCTTATAATTTGGAGGCTTTAAGTCCAAGTTCAAAGTGCCAGGCTCTAGGGGCTGGGTGAAAGCCCCTCAACCTTGGGGTCCAGCTCTGGGGTCTAGCCCACTGGAGCTAGAGGTGTCTCTTCACTTAGACAGCTGCTAGCTGCTAAGGCTGACAAACCCAAGGTTGACAAGTAAAAAGGCACAGTCCCGATGTAACCAAACCACATGGCAGGCCATTAATTTAAGTCCATTGTAAGTCCCAAGGTCACCAGAGCATGGCAGGCTGCTGAACAACGACACGGCTACATGCAGGGTCCAAGTGTGCCATAAACTAGAGACATGCCAAAGCTGCTTCTTATATACAGGAAGCAGACCACATCCCAAAGGCAGCTATTCAGTTGCTTGTGGCAGATCCCACCATGGAGCTGATTGCCAGTGTCATCATGGGAAATTACTACCACCAGCTGCCCAGCCACTCAACCAGACCCAGCCTCGTTGACACACAAACATAACCACCACAAATACTAATGAATTACTCTGCATGGAATGAAAGAGTTGTAGGAAAGAAAGCAAATACTAAGCAAGCAAAGTTCTTCAAATAAGTACAAATTAACCTAGCAATCAAATTCAACAGTAGATGTATTACATGTATTACAGAATAGATTGCTCAGAGTTTGGGTAAATAGGGGAAGGAGGGAAGGACAACATACTCACACACTTTCATACACCTCTCTTTCCACTCAGGTGCATGCACACATATACATATAAGCACATACATGAGTGAGCAAAAACAGTCCCATCTCCTGACTCCTATAACACGACTGTGCTGTACCCAGATTAGAGCTGCTCTATCCACACCCAAGGCCTGATTTCCGGACTGAAGAGCCTGGCCCTCCACCTTCTTCCCATGCCATTAGCACTCTATACTTTCCATGTGCCCTCCCCCCTCCTTCCAGCCTATTTTCTGCCTAGGTTTCCTTAAATACCTTGGGAATACAGGGAATCCCAGGAAATCTGGAGGTCTGCAGTTTGCATCACCTTTATGTGAGATATGGAGAAGAGACAGAAGTAGAAAATAGTAAGTGAGTCAGGCCAGGTTGAGGGCTCTGATTACAGAGAATAGGAACTGGGGGAATTCCTAGTCAGTCCCCTGCCTTGTCAGAATACCTGCAGGACAGAGGTCTTGACAGACTGTAGGCCCCCAGTTAGAATTTGGATCATCTTTTCAATAGAGGGCACATGAGACAGCTGACCTTGATTGTCAAAGACCAGCTGTGCTGTGAGAAAGGGTTTCTGCCTTGGGGTCTGTAAAAGAATCAGGAGAGGTCATGGGGCAAGCATGTAGCCTGTGACTGCCTGCCCACCTCCACACATGCCACCCACCACCTCACTTGCAGAATGTGGGTCACAAAAGAGGTTATCTCCTCCTCCACGATGGATACAAGGCTCTGGCAAATCATGTAGTCTACCAGGCGGGCAAGCGGTCCCAGCTGCAGCATCCAGGCCTCCGCCTGCTTCAGCCTCTGCTCCAGCTCCTGGCACTGCACCCGCTGAAGGTATATGGAGCATTTCTCTCTTCTGATCTTCTTGCAACTTTGCACTCGTTCCTGCAGGCCCTGCTGCATGTGGTACGTGTCCTCGTGAACCTGCCAGTGTAGGGTGGAAGACTCACTGGGGGTAGGGGTGGAGAACAAACTGACCACCTACTGGTCTGAGCAAACTCTCAGGTCTTACAGTCTGGAATCTAAAATCTAGATGTACACATGAAGGGTGGCTTTTTAGTACAGATTAACCCCAGAAACCTCAAAATGACCAGAGAAGATGCGAAATGGAGAACATATATTGAGAACCTATAATGTGGTGGAGTCCCTAGGTAGTACAAACAGTAAAGGACTCTGCTGCTAACCAAAAGGTTGGAGGTTCAAGTCCACCCAGAAGTGCCTCAAAATACCAGAAAGCCTGGTAGTTTACTTCTGAAAAATGAGCCACTGAAAACTCTATGGAGCATACTTCGACTCTGACCCACATAGGTTTGCCATGAGTCAGAGTTGACTTAATAGCAACTGTTTTTCTGGTTTATAATGTATGCTAAGGTTATAGGTGATGGTCAGGCCTATCTACTGAAAGTCCCTGGGACTGGTGCACATGTGTACATAGAGAATTTCACAACATATGGCATAAGCAAAGAAAAAGAAAGATTGGATAAGTAAGGTTCAGAAATAATTCCAGGGTATGTACTCTGTAGTCATTAGGCCTGGGTGATGTGGCCTTCTGAATAGCACAATATTGCCTTATGTTAGAAGACATAAAATACCAGATGTCAAGATGACAAGCCTTATTATAAAGCTGCAAATATTAAGACAGTATGACACTGATAAAAAGACAGACAAATAGACTAGATGTTCAGAAACAGATCCACACTTATATAGCCATCTGATTTATGACAAAGGCACAACTTATAGTTACTTACATCAGATGTGAGAAAGGACAATAAATGTCCTTTTCAATAAATGGAAAAAAAAAAATAAACCTTGACTATTACCTCACACCATATATGAAAATTAATTTTAAATAGATCATAGACCTAAATGTGAATGATAAAATAATAAAACTTCTAGAAGAAAACACAGAATATTGACATGATCTTGGGGCAGGCAAAGATTTCTTAAACCAGGACTCAAGAAGCACCAAGTAAAAAGATTGATAAACTGAACTTCATGAAAATAAAGAAATTCTGTTCATCAAAAGACACCATTAAAATATGAAAAAATTCCTATCCAGAATAGGAAAAAAATATCTATAATACATGTATGTGACATAGAACTCATATCTAGAATGTATAAAGAACTCCCAAGTTAATAAGGATAAAAATTAGCAGGCCAATTAAAAATGAGAATCTAGTAAGCCAGTTAAAAACGAGAAAGAGTCTTGGTATAAAAATGGGCAATAAACATATGAAAAGATGCTCAACATCACTGGTCATCAGAGAAAGGTAAATTAAAACCATGATGAGGTACCACAATAAAATATCACTGAACATCCACCAGTTTGGCTAAAATTAAAAACCCTGACAACACCAAGTATTGATGAGAATGTAGGGTTTGTTGTTGTTGTTATGTGCTGTCGACTCGGACCTGACTCATAGCGACTCCTCCTTGGGTTTCCGAGGCAGTATCACTACGGAAGTAGATTGCCCCATCTTCCTTCCCAGGAGTGGCTGGTGGGTTTGAACCATCAGCCTTCTGGTGAGCAGTCAAGTGCCTTAGGCACTATGCTACCAGAGCTCCCATGTAGGGTTTAGTGCAGTGAATTGCTTGGTGTGGCTCATCTAGCCATGGTCTTGGAGACTCCCAGTGGATTACTAGGCGGAACTACGCAAATATAACATGTTTGTGGCCCACCAAGGGGATTGGATACTTTGTTAGTAATGTAAATAAGGTACATGCCACCTTTGTTGGGGGTGGGACCATGCAAATAAGGTATATGAAACAGTAATGTGCAGTCTGGTTGGTTTCATCATTCTGCTAGGCTTGAAATGAGCTCTCCTAGTGGCAGAAGGGGGGATATCTCACTGCTGTCAAGAAAGAAAAGCTGAAGGTAGAGTGGAGTGTGTCCTTGGACCTGAGATCCCTGCACTGGATCTCGTTGGCAGAGAGGTGGCAGAGACAACTAACTGGCTGAGATGACTGGCTGAGACAATGATGTCAGTGGAGCCAAGAAGCACAAGACAGAGTGGTGGGCTTGCTGGCCCATGGAGCAGGAAAGTTAAGTGCTTTTGGGAGGTTTGCTGCCAGAGTGGGGTACACCTAGCTGCACCTATTGCCAGAGCTAAAAGAGCTTTGTAACACTTGCCTGAGAGGGCCAAGAGGCCAAGGGCCAGAGAAGCATGCCTGAAGGCATGGCTGAAGAAGACTGTCCTGATAGAGCAATAGTATCCTGAGTGTGTTCCTGAAACTGAATTGTAACCTGTTAGTTCACCATACTTATTCAATCTGTATGCTGAGCAAATAATCTGAGAAGCTGGACTATATGAAGAAGAACATGGCATTAGAATTAGAGGAAGACTCATTAACAACCTGCAATATGCTGACGACATAACCTTGCTTTCTGAAAACGAAGATGACTTGAAGCAGTTACTGATGAAGATTAAAGACTACAGTCTGCACTATGGATTACACCTTCAACATAAAGAAAATGAAAATCCTCACATCATGATAAATGGAGAAAAGATTGAAGTTGTCAAGAATTTCATATTACTTGGATCCACAATCAACGCCAATGGAAGCAGCAGTCAAGAAATCAGATGATGTATTTGCACTTGGCAAATCTGTGGCAAAAAGTACTGAAGAGCAAAGATGTCTCTTTGAAGACTAAGGTGTGCCTAATCCGAGTCATGGTATTTTCAGTCATCTCATATGCATGTGAAAGCTGGACAATGAATACGGAAGACCGAGGAAGAGTTGATGCTTCTGAGTTGTGGTGTTGGCAAAGAATGCTGAAGTACTGTGGACTGCCAGAAGAACTAACACATCTGTCCTAGAGGAAGTGAAGCCAGAATGCTCCTTGGAAGTGAGAGTGGTCAGACTTTGTCTAACCTACTTTGGTCATGTCAGAAGGGAGCATTCCCTGGAGAAGGATATCATGCTTGATAAAGTGGAAGGTCAGCAAAAGAGGAAGGCTGTCAATGAGATGGACTGACACAGTGGCTGCAATGATGGACTCAGGCATAGCAAGGATTGTGAGGCTGGCATAGGAACAGGCAGAGTTTTGTTCTGTTGTACGTAAGGTAGCTATGAGTTGGACCTGACTTGAGGGCACCTAACAACAACAATAACAGTTCCCTAATAAACTCCTTAATCATAAGTATTGTGAGTTCCGTGTGGCCATCGCAACGAATTGTCATAGCCAGTAGAGAAGTAGTGAGTGCTGTGGGAGGGATAGTTGGTGTCAGAGTTGGTAAAAGGATTAGAGGGTGGCAGCATGTCTGGCCTTATAGGAAAAAGCCTCAGGCTGTTGTTGCTGTTTAGTTTCCCCCTCGGGAGGGTGGAGGAGGTCAAAGGAAGATGCCTCCTCCACACTCTCTTTGCAGAGGGCAATTGGAAATCTCCTAGTTGTTAGTGAGAATGTAAACTGGTACAACCTCTCTTGAAAACTGTTGGTACTGCAAAACACATACACACATATATACCCTATTCCAGGAATACATCCCCAAAAGAAATGAATGTTTTTGTCCATGAAAGGAAAATAATGTTTATAGCAGTGTTATTCATAATACTAAAAAAAAAAAAAAAATCTGGAATCAACCCAAATGTCTGTCAAAAGAATGAATGAATGAACTATGGTACAATCATACAGTGAAATACTACACAGAAATACTAAAGAGTTAACCATCATTATCTAGAATATTGTGGATAAATAGCACAAACATGATGTTGAGTTACAAAGCAAGAAAAAAAAACAGCATTTTTCTCTTTTTATTTATATGAAATTCCAAATCAGACAAAATTAATCTATGGTAACAGAGGTCAGAGTACTTGATTACCTGTTTTGGGGAGAGGGAAATAGTTTCAACTAATGAAGTACCAGGGAACCTGCTTAGGTAATGGAAAGTTCTATATCTTGATGTGGATGGTGGTTACATGGGTATACGCAAACCAAACTCACTGCCATTGAGTCCATTTCAACTCATAGAGACTTCCTTTGGGTTTCTGAGGCTGTAGATCTTTCTGGAAGTAGATTGCCCCATCTTTCTCCTATGGAGCAGCTGGTGGGTTTGAACCACTGACCTTCTGGTTAGCAGCCAAATGCCTTACTCACTATACCACTAGAGCTCCTTTACATGGGTATAGGCATATGCAAAAAATTCAACAAGCTGTACACTTAAAATTCACTTACTTTTCTATATGTAAATTATACCTTCATGTAAAATACAAAAAAAAAAAAATAGAAATAACCACTGGACTGTAAAAAAGTTACAACTGGACTGTAAAAAAGTTACAACTATTTTTGTAACATTAAAACAAAGGTAGTATTTAGGAACTGAAAGAGAAAGGTTGTGGAACAAGGTGCCCCATCTTATGCCCCAATTCAGTTACGTATTTATTGTCTGGAGGCCAAAAGCCATCACCTCCTTCTATTTCTATACCATGGCTCTAGGATCCTGACACTGCTGATGTCACTGACCCCCTTCTCCTACCTCCTGAAGAAAGAACATGAATTTCATCTTAAGTTACTCTTTTAAAACATATGAAAAAGGATATTCCTATCAGATCCAATCAGCTAGCCAGAAGGCTGGCAATTGAAATCCACCAGCCACTCCTCAGAAGGAAGTCTGGGCAATCTACTTCCATAGAGATTGTTGTTGTTGTTTTTGTTAGGTGCCATCAAGTCATCGCCAACTCATAGAGACCCTAAGCACAGCAGAACAAAACACTGCCTGGTCTTGTGCCAGCCTCACGATCCTTGTTATATCTGAGCCCATTGTTGCAGCCACTGTGTCTGTCCATCTTGTTGAGGGCCTTCCCCTTCTTTGCTGACCCTCCACTTTCCCAAGCATGATATCCTTCTCAAGAGAATGGTCCCTTATGACAACATGACCAAAGTAGGTAAGATGAAGTCTGGCCATACTCGCTTCCAAGGAGCATTCTGGCTGCACTTCTTCCAGGACAGATTTGTTAGTCCTTTTAGCAGACCATGGTACTCTTAGCATTCTTCTCCAATAACACAACCCAAAAGCATCAACTCTTCTTCGGTCTTCCTTATTCATTGTCCAGTTCTCACATGCCTAGGAGGTGACTGAAAATACCCTGGCTTGGGTTAGGCACATTGTAGTCTTCAAGGAGACATCTTTGCTCTTCAGCACTTGAAAGAGGTCTTTAGCAGCAGATTTGCCCAATGCAATATGTCATCTGATGTCTGGACTGCTGCTTCCATTGGTGTTGATTGTAGAACCAAGTAATATGAAATCCTTGACAACTTGAATCTTTTCTCCATTTATTGTGAAGCTGTTTATTGCACCAGTTGTGAGGATTTCTGTTTTCTTTATATTGAGGTGTAATCCATACTGCATACTGTAGTCTTTAATCTTCATCAGTAAGTGCTTCAAGTCATCCTCACTTTCAGCAAGCAAAGTTGTGTCATCTGCATATGGCAGATTGTTAATGAGTCTTCCTCCAATCCTAATGCCATGTTCTTCTTCATGTAATCCAGCTTCTCAGATTATTTGCTCAGCATACAAGTAGAATAAGTATGGGGAAAGGATAAAACCTTGATGCACTCCCTTCCTGATTTTGAACCACGCAGTATTCCTTTGTTGTGTTCAAACGACAGCCTCCTGATCTATGTACAGGTTCCTAATGAATACAATCAAGTGTTCTGGAATTCCCATTCTTATCAATGTTATCCACAATTTGTTATGATCCACACAATTGAATATTTTTGCATAGTCAATAAAATACAAGTAAACGTCTTTCTGGTATTCTTTGTTTTCAGCTAAGATCCATCTGACATCAGCAATGATATCCCTCATTCCACATCCTCTTCTGAATCCAGCTTGCATTTCTGGATACTCTCTGTCAATATACTGCTGCAACTGTTTTTGAATTATCTTCAGTAAGATTTTACTTGCGTGTGATATTAATGATACTGTTCGATAATTTCCACATTCTGTGGGATCACTTTTCTTTGGAATGGGTAAAAATATGGATCTCTTCCAGTCAGTTGGCCAGGTAGCTGTTTTCCAAGTCTCTTGGCACAGCGAGTAAGTGCCTCTAGTGTGGCATCCATTTGTTGAAACATCTCAATGGGTATTCCGTCAATGCCTGGAGACTTGTTCTTCACCAATTCCTTCATTGAAGCTTCGACTTCTTCCTTCAATGTCATTGATGCTTGATCATACGCCACCTCCTGAAATGGATGAACATCGACCAATTCTTTTTGGTACAGTGACTCTGTGTATTCCTTCCATTTTCTTTTGATGCTTCCTGCATCATTCAATATTTTGCCCATAACATCTTTCAGTATTGCAACCCGGGGCTTAAATTTTTTCTTCAGTTCTTTCAGCTTGACAAATGCTAAGCGTGTTCTTCCCTTTTGGTTTTCTAACTCCAGGTCTTCGCACATTTCATTATAGCAATTAACTTTGTCTTCTCAAGCTGCTCTTTGAAATCTTCTGTTCAGCTCTTTTATATTGTCATTTCTTCCATTTGCATTAGCTACTCTTCACTCAAGGGCAACCCTCAGAGTCTCTTCTGACATCCATTTTGGTCTTTTCTTGTCTTTTTAATGACCTCTTATTTTCTTCATGGATGATGTTCTTGATGCCATCCCACAATTCCTCTGGTTTTCAGTCACTGGTGTTCATTGCATCAAATCTATTCTTTAAATGGCCTCTAAATTCAGGAGGGACATTATCGAGGTCATATTTGGCTCTCGTGGACTTGCTTTAATTGTCTTCAACTTCAACTTGAATGTGCATATGAGCAGTTGAGATACCACCTCAGAAACCCAAGGAGGGGTCACTATGAGTCATAACCAACTCAATGGTAGTTAGTTAGTTAGTTTGTTTTTTAAAAAAGAATGTTCCTGTCAGATCCAATCAGTATAGTCCCACACTCCCCTAGTGATGCCACTGGTTTAAACTGCTGAATGATCTCATAAAATGACCCATAAAATATGCAGATTTCTTTTAACTTAAAATTCTTAATCTCCATGAAGCTGTCATTGAGCATCTTCTTTGCACAGAGTCCTGTAGGATTTGGGGATGCATCAGTGAACAAAACAGGCAAAGATCTCTGTGCCCTTGTGAATCTTAGATTATTTAATGGGAAGTTAGCTGATAAATATAAGTAAATTACACAGTATGTTAGAAGATGATAGGTGTTATGGATTGAATTATGTTCCCCAAAAATATTTGTAAATCCTAACTGGTATGGCTCTAAGCCCATTTGGGAGTGGATTATCTTTGTTATGTTAGTGGACAGGATTAGTGTAGGGTGTAGCTTGAGTCAAAATCTCTTGAGATATAAAAGAGATTAAATTAGCAAATGGAGGAGAAATGGAGTAAGAGATGCCAAGACACATGGAGATCTCCAAGGAACAGGAAGCACAAGCTGAAGACAAGGACCTTCCTCCAGAGGTGACAGAGAAAGCCTTCCCCTAGAGTTGGCACTCTGAATTTGGACTTCTAGCCTCCCAAACTATCAGAAAATAAATTTGTTAAAGCCATTCACTTGTGGTGTTTCTGTTATAGCAGCACTAGATAACAAAGACAGAAAGGAGTATTGGAAGAGTGGGGTGCTGCTCTAATGGATACCTAAAATGTGGAAGTGGTTTTGGAATTGGGTAGTAGGTGGAGACTGGAAGAGTTTTAAGGTGCCTAAGAGTAAAAGCCTAAATTGCCCTGAAGAGAATGTTGATAGAATTATGAACATCTAAGGTAATTCTGGTAAAAGCTCAGAAGAAAGTACGGAGAGCTATGGAGAAAATCTCTATCATCTTGTTGTTGTTGTTAGGTGCCATCAAGTTGGCTCTGACTCATAGTGACCCTATGTACAACAGAACGAAACAATGACCAGTCAGTCCTACGCTATCCTCACAACTGTTGCTAGATGAGCCCTTCGTTGTAGTCACTGTGTCAATTCATCTCCTTGAGGGTCTTCCCCTTTTTCACTGACCTTGTACTCTACCAAGCATGATATCCTTCTCTAGGAATTTGTCCCTCTAACAATATAACCAAAGTATGAGATGAAGTCTGATCATTCTGCCTTCTAAGGGCATTCTGGCTATACTTCCTCCAAGACAGATTTGCTCATTCTTTCAGCTGCCCATGGTGTATTCAATCGTCTTTGTCAATACCACAATTCAAATGCATCAATTTTTTCTGCGGTTTTCCTTATTGTCCGAGCTCTCTCACACATGAGGCTATTGAAAATGCCATGGCTTGATAGAGTCTGGTGCAACTCTCAAGACCATGGCCCCAGGTTACCCTTCAGGCCTAGAACTGGACTCATTCCTATGGATTGGCTCTCAGCCCAACAGTAGAAAGACCTACATGCAGAATATCTATCCCAATGCAATGCACCCACCTACTCTAGGGAGATACACCCCTTAGAGCAATCATCCATGGGGCATGGGGCACCAGAGGGACAGCATTTACACAGAGGGAAAGCTGAACAGACAGAAGTGCATAGTTAAGAAGAGCACAGGGAAGGAGTAGTCACAGGGATAGGATGGGAGGAGAGTTTGTTATGATCGGGGACGGTAATCAGGGCATGAAATCAAATGCACACGAACTGTTAATGTAAAACAAATTCTGCTCTGTAAATTTGCACCCAAAGCACACTAAAAATTAAAAAAAAAAAAAAGTAACATGGCTTGGGCCAGGTACACCTTTTTCTTCAAAGTGACATCTTTGCTCTTAAACATTTTAAAGAGGTCTTTTGCAAAAAATTCACCCAATGCAATATGTCTATCATCTTAGAGAATATGTATGGAACCAACAACAGAATGTTGCTAGATATGTGGATGTTAAACGTGCTTCTAATGAGGCTTTAAAGGAGAATAATGAACATGTGATTAGACAGTGGAGGGAGGGTGATGCTTTTTATGCAATGGTAAAGAACTTGTCTGAATTATGTTGAAATATTTGGTGGAAGGTAGAAAGTGTAAGTGATGGACTTGAATGTCTGGCTGAGGAGATTTCTAAGCAAGATCTTAAAGGGGCTTCATGGTTTCTCCTTGCCACATACAGTGAAATTCAAGAGGAAAGAAATGGATTTAAAAATGAACTGGACAAAATGAAAACAGAAATTAAAACTTTGGAAAATTCTTTTGTACAAACTAAGGACACATGTCTTAGAATATTCACCAAGGATGTAGCTACACTATCTTTTGTTAAAGAGATTAAGCTTGTGACTAATGGATCTAACTAACTACTACAGCAGAAAACCCGTCAGCTTAGACTGAAGAGGACAGAAAAGAGCGAAAGGAAAGAACACTGTCTGCCTCTTGGAATTCTACAGGAAAGAAATGGGCCAGAGGAGCTACATCTGTTGTCCTCCAAGAAAAGAAAATGACCCGGAACAGCTCAAAGATCAGCAGAACTGTTTGAAGAAGCCCTGGAAGCAAGGCTTTCTCAGTGTCAAAGGGCGGGGCCACAGCCTTCTAGGTTTCAGTGCGTCAGAACTTCTTCACCAACTCGGTTCTAGGATGTGTAGCTGCCCAAAGCTGAGGATGTGGTGCTGCCATGCTTACGGGGTAAAAAAATGGGGCCTGCCTGGGTTGAAGGGGTGCAGTTGCCACTCAGATGAACAAGGGGAATGGGGCTGCCCAAAACTTAGGGAGTCAAGTTGCCATCCCAGTGTGGTCCTGGAAGACAAAGCAGAAGCCCAGGGTCTAGAGGCCTCTGCCCAAAATCCAGAGGGCATGACCAAGACCCAGATCTGGGGGGGTAGGCCATTGCCCACATGGTCCCAAAGAACAAAAGATTATTTTCAAGCCTTGAGAGCTGACGTAAATTGTTCTGATGAGTTTTGGACTTGCTTGGTGGTGCCTTTTATCCCTTCTTTCCCTCCAATTTCTGCCATCTGTAATGGAAATGTCTGCCTTGTGCCTGTTCCACCATTGCACTTTGGAAACAGTTAACTTGTAGTCCAGACTTCACAGGTTCACAGATGAAGAGGAATTTTGCCCCAGGGTGGAATATGCCTAAAGTCTTACCCATATTTGCTTTAGATGATGCAGAAGATGAGATTTCAGACTTGATTTCAGAGTTGATTTAAGACTTTTGGGATGATGTGATGGGATGGATGTATTTTGCATGTGGCAAAGACATGGATTTTGGGGGGCCAAAGGGTTGAATGTTATGGATTGAATTATGTCCCCCAAAATATGTGTTGTAAATTCTAACCTCTATACCTGTGGTTATAATCCTATTTGGGAATGGGTTGCCTTTGTTATGTTAATTAGGCAGGATTAGTATAGAGTATATCTTGAGTCAATCTCTTTTCAGATATAAAAGAGATGAAGCAAGCCAGTAGGCAGAGATGGGGCGAAATACATGTCAAGACACATAAAACTCTCCAAGGAGAGGCGGGGCAAGATGGCGGACTAGGCAGAAGGATTGCACAGACCCTCTTCAACAAAGAAAAGGGAAACCAATTAACACAGACACA
>NW_006921601.1:2066471-2110566 GCF_000298275.1 Orycteropus afer afer | reverse complement strand
GTTCTGCTGTGCATGTGGTCGCTATGAGTCGGAAACGACTCGACGGCACTTAACAACAACAACAACAGCCCTATTGTATGTGTGGGCATTAGTTTTAGTGTGGTTATATTCGATGACCCAAAGAGATTTGAAACAACACCTAAGGAGGATAGCTAAATATATGGCATTTTGCTTCCCACTCCTCACTTCTTTAGAGGCTCCTGGCATTCTTTCTGATCAGCCTGCCTGGCTGTTACCCCTTCTCTTTGTGTTTTGCTCCAGCCCACCAAGTCTGATTCCAAAATTCTGTTCTTTCTGGGTTGAGGTTGACTACTGGGTGGGCCAGGTGTGTGCACTGGTGGCCACAGGCATGGCCCTATCCAAAGTGTGCTGTTCCCTGGGAAGTGGTTTTGGTGTTAAGACTCCCACACCCTATGCTTTTGAATTGCCTCTGCCTGGAAGATCTAGCATTGCTCTGCTGAGTGTAGAAAGAGAAGAAACTGGGAAAAAAAAAAAAAAAAAAGATTCTAAGCATGTAACAGACCAATTTTCATCAAGGAAGATTCAGTTGTAATTTTCAAATAGTGCCATAACGTGTCAAGTAAAAGATTAACAAGCTTGACTTATATTTTTGAGCTGATATAATGGTAAAGTTATGAAAAAGATGGGTGTCAATGGTCCTATAAGTTTATGTGTATGATCTGAATTTCCAGGTGTATAGTAGAGCTGACAAGGGGCAAGGTTGTAGTCACTGGTTGGTCACAGCCAGCTACCCAGCGGGACCGAGTAGTTGAACCTGTGGGCTCAGGACCATAGTCACAGGGAACATCAAGCTCAATTGGCATAACATACTACACAAAACATTGCTCCACCTCCTACTTTGGCAAGTAGCAACTGGGATCTTAAAAGCTTGCCAGCTGCCATCTAGATGCAACGATGGATCTCTCCTTGTCCAGAGCAAAGAAGAATGAAGAAAACCAAAAATTCATGGAAACAATTAGCCCTAGTGACTGGTACACCATCAGATCTGCAGCCAATCTGCAGCCTACAACTATGAGACCAGAACTAGATGGTGCCTAGCTACCACTGTCATCCACTTGGAAGGGGACCTATGTAGGAGATACTGGATAGAGAGGGAGAACAATGTGGAACAAAACTCAAAATCATTTGGAGAAAAAAAAAGGGGGGGGGGACCAGGTTTGCTGGTCCGATAGACACTGGTGGAACCACTGAGATTATGTCCCATAGCTGCCCTTCAGGTCTGGAATTGAACCCACACCTGTGGCTTCCAGCCAAACAAAGACATGCATATGAGTTGAACATTTACCCGAGGTACATACACTCTTTGGAGAGAACAATCATGGGAGAAAGAAGGACTGTTTATGCATAGGGAGACAGCTCAGGGGGCAAGAGTGCGTGGAGGGATGAACACATGGAAGAGGTAACTATCGGGAGGAAGTGGTAAATTATGGTCAATGTCATGAGACAAAGTGTATGTGAACTGCTGTATGGAAAGTGAATTTGTTCTGTAAATTTTCACCCAAATCACAATTAAAAAAAAAAAAAAAAAGATGGGTGTCAGATGTTTGGTCAGGGGTGGAATTTCAGTGCTTGCCATAGGTGCTATTTTCCATAGATATGCTTATGGCCAAGGCAAGAGTCAAGTATATAGCAAGGCCTCTCAGAGTAGTCCTAGACAGGCAGCACGCACCATAGATGCAAAGTAGGCATAAATTAGGAAGGACCTCAGAATTATATGCTTGTCCCAGCTACTGTGGTACATTCAAAACACAGGACACAAACTGCAGGACTTTTAGTGACTATACATGGGAGCTCTGGTAGCATAGTGGCTAAGGCACTTGACTGCTAACCAGAAGGCTGGCGGTTCAAACCCACCAGCCACTCCTCGAAAGGAAGATGGGGCAATCTACTTCCGTAGTGATACTGCCTCAGAAACCCAAGGAGGGGTCACTATGAGTTGGGTACGACTTGACGGCACATAACAACAACAACATACATTAGAAACCCCACTCTGCATTTTATACCTATCAAAGTTCAAGATTGGTTCAAGGATAAACCCAGAAGCAGGAAAAAAATCAAGGTTTCCTCATTCAAATCCCTTCATGCTCCTGGCACTGACAACTGACAAAACAGATGTCATTACGTTTCTTCTCCTCCCTGCTCTTAGGTTAGGACCAAACCTTAGGGAAAGATTGAGCCCAAGCCTCTGCCCACTTGTTATTGACCTATGTACCCTAGAACAGAGACTGCTGCTGCTGGGCAGGACAATGGCTCTGAGTCACCTGCAGAGTATGGGCCACACAGAGAATCCCAGGAGGGGCTTAAGCTTGGAAGAGACTGCAACTCTAGGGAGCTCAGCTTGGAGAGAAGGTTCACAATGAATTGGAGCCTCTTACCAACTGAAGAATGGCTGTGCAGAGGCGGAGGCAGCGGCGGAGCAGAGGTAGAGCCTTGTGGTTCTCCTTGGCTAGAGCCCGCTGTAGCTCCCGCAGCTCATAGGTCTGATCTGGCTCCTGGGGAAGCCAGGACACAGAATGCAGCTCCTGCAGAAGCCTAGAATCAAGGGCTAAGCTAGTCAGAACAGCAACCCAGCCCTCCTTCCTTGGACACCTTGTAAAGACTGTAACATTCCCAGTGACCCACAGTGATAGATTTCCTCGTGACTTCTTTGGAAGAGTTAAAGCCCAGGAAATTGCTGGCTAGGTAATTCTTTGAAAAGGCTTGGAGCATGTGCAAATGATGACACTGAGTGACTCTTCGGCCAGGAGAGAGATCATATAGGTCTCAAAGTTGTGACTTGGAGGAGAGATTGCTAAGGCTTCTTCCTTGGAGTAGAAGAAGCTGCAGGCCTTAAAAATCTAGATGGACAGGTGAGTCTTAGGATCAAAGGTAATGAGCTTGCAACTTCTCTATAAGCTGAACATCACCCTGAGGAAGCCATTCCCCTATCCACTTTTCCCCAGAGAACTCCACATCTCTAAACATCCTTGAAAAAGAAGAAAAACTCCCAATAAGCAGAGGATGATCATAACAGGTGCCATTTATTCAATGTCTACTGAGGCACTGACCATGCCATTTTATATTCCCAATCCCATTTAATTATCACTATAGCTGTGTAGAAATCTTTCTCTCTAAAAGTTTATAGACCAGGAAACTGAGGCTCAAAGAGTAAAATCCCTTGCTAATATTCAGGATCTAATTCAGTTCTGTCCAGCCTCCAAATTCTTAGGCTTTTCATTAAGCCATGATGATTAGGCTAGACTATAGGCAGAAATAGCCTAGGGCAGAGGTGTTGTAAATTGGTAGCCCATGGGCCAAATTCAGACCAAAAAGTTTTTCATATGTACCACAAATAGTTGCTTAGCACAGTATGTTAATAAAAAATTGAGTCAACTAGTTAAAATTAAGAAATTTCCCAACAAAATGTGCATTTCCAGGAAATCCTGAGAAATAAGGTAGCTGACCACACTGGTCCTATCTTGTTTGCAGGAAGCAACTCAGTTCATTTGGAACTGAGTAGTTACTATTCTTTGTAGATGCAATGTCCAGATTACAGTCCCCTCCTTCTTAAAGTCTTGCACTTAACCCTGTGCATTCTTCAATACCTCCTGCTTGGGTCCTGTAGCCATTTAAGTTTGCAACGCCTATCAGAGAAGATAACTGAACTGGCTGAGGAGCGGTATAGGGAAAGAAAAGAAGTACTGCAAATAGGAATAATTAATCTTTTCACCAAGAGGAACCCAAGCAATACATTGGTAAGAGCAGACAATTTAGAGGCAAATAACTGAATTAGACCTCCAGAGTTGATACTTCATAATTGTGTGATCAGCAGCAAGTTGATACAGAATATGTAATGGCGTGGAGAAATGTCCACTAAACATTATTCAGAGAGAAAGACCGGTTATTAAACAATATGCAAGATATGATCGCATTTTGTATATGTGATAGAGAAAAGACTGAATGATGTTCAACAAAATGCTCATAGTGGGGTGGTGTGATTAAAGGGTTGTTTTCTTTGTTATTTCCCAAGTTTTCTACAAAGAACGTCATACCTTTTGTGATAATGATTTTAAAAAATCTTTTGAGGTTGTAGTTTTATTCACTCACCTGCTAATGTGGAGCAGCCCCACTCCAAAGTGGGGTACGGCCATGAGCAGATTATTCCCTAGAAGAATCCGACACTGATGTAGCCCCTGCAACTTCGCATTCTTCTTCCAACTACAAAGGAGAGGTCAGTGATGACATGCTGTTCCTCTCCTCGCATCCTCCCAAATTCCATACCCATCATCACTTACCAGGTCAATGCTTTGCGTACGAGGCAATTCTTAAAGAATGGAATGAACTGTAGCTGTTGCCAGAGAACAGAGTGGCGGTGCCAGGTACCCAGTGTCATTGTGTCACTCCCCTCCACAGGATGTATATGCAGGATCCCAAAGGGAGAGAAGATGTAGTGCTCAGGGTTCACTTTGTTTGGCGGCACGACCTTCAGGTTGTAAGGCCTATGAAAAAGAACTCTGATCAGTGGGAGCCCTGGGAACCTGTGCAGACTCTAGGAAGGAACAAGAGAAGGGTGGGGAGATGAAAAAGGAGGTAGGTAGGAAGACAAAAGAAAGTAGGAGGTAGGGAAAAGAAGCAAAACGATTTCCAAACTAGAAATATGGAATAAATATTAAGAAAAAATTTAAGCCAAAGATAAAAGGGAATAGAATAATAATAATAATGAGCACCTAGCCTGTTCTAAGCAGCTCATATCTTCAGATCCACATATATTATATCCCATCAAATCTAAGATGTTATCAATTATAAGGTGCATCATTATTATATGAAACACTAAGAAAAAAATATTGTCAATATGATACTCCATCAATTTATAACATGCATCACAATTTCTGAGAAACAGAAATGTGAAAAAAAATGTCATTTTAGAAATGATAAAAAGAAAAAAGAAGTATATCCCTATGTACTGAAAGAACATGCAGATGCTATTGGAGTAAATTGGGAAAAATCAAGGAAGAGGCTGGAAGACAAGAAAAAAACAAATGAAGAGTAAAACTGTAAACTGATGAGCCAGACAAGTACCTCCAGAGACATTTTAAAATTCTAATAGGTCTTGGGCTTGCATGTACATCTCACATTAAACACAATTTATAGATCACTCTATTAATTGTTGTATCTAGTTGCAGTACACTAGTTAGCATAATGAACACTTAATACTTTTTAATAAAACACTTATTACTTTTGGGTTTGCAATTTCCTTTTCATAATTTGAAGCCAATAATATTTAGCATTAAATATACTTATAAACCTTATAAAAGCTGTATGTCCTATAAAGTCTAAGAGATAAAATGGCCCTACCTCCTCTCAAATTTCTAGAACACTATTATTAAGCAAATAAATTAAAAGCATTGAGACAGATATCAGAGTACACTTGCTTCTTTCTACGAGGGTCACTAGATCTCAGATACCAAAACCACTTGCCATGAAGTCAGTAATGACTCATGGAGACCTCACGTGTGTCCAAGTAGAACTGTACTTCATAAAGTTTTCAACGGCTCATTTTTTGGAAGTAAATCACCAGGTCTTTCTTCCAGGGTGTCTCTGGGTGGGCTTGAACCACCAACCTTTCAGTTAGCAGGCAAGCAAATTAATCATTTATACCACTCAGATACTCCTCTTAAGTACTATTATTCCCAAATTACAAATGAGAAAACTGAAACAAAGTTATAATGCAGTTAAAGGAAGAATGTAAGATTTCAAACCAAATCTACCTGACTCAAAGTCCCGCTCTTAACCCCTGAGTCATACAGAATAGCAGCCCAGGCTCTCTCCTCAGTGTATAATCCTTTCCCTAGGACCTTCCTAATGGAAGTTGCTCTTTCTGGGCAGGGCTAGGAGTTAGGGAGCACCCTCCTCATTCTTAATGGCCACTGTTCGTTTAGGGGCTATTCATTCATTCCACAAAGATTTATTAAGGACAAGCACTGTCGGGCACTGGGGTACAACAGTGAATAAGAAAAACCCAGGCCTTGACTTCATGGAGCTTAGTGAAACCATCCCTCTATCCAATGATTAGAGGTGAGGACATAGTTCTTGCCCTCAAAGGGCTTGGAGTCAATTGGAGTATTAAGCAATGACTTAATGACAGTGGGGAGCTCTGGTGGCGTAGTGCCTAAGGCATTTGACTGCTAACCAGAAGGCTGGTGGTTCAAGCCCACCAGCCACTCCTCGGAAGGAAGGTTGGGGAATCTACTTGCATAGTGATACTGTTTTGGAAACCCAAGGAGGGGTCGATATATGTCAAATCTGACTCAATGAGTTTGGTTTGGTTTTGGTTTGATGACTGAGTTTAGGTTTTTTTTTTTTTTTTTTTTTAGAGAGTAAATGGGGCAAGCCAAGATCTTCTTCCCGAGTCCTAGACCTAAATTTTGAGCTGCTTCCAAAACATCTCCAACTCTATGTCTTGCATGCACACAATACACAGCATGCTCTATACTGACTTCATCATCTACCCTCTCCAAATCTGTTCTTCCTTCTGGTAATTCATTCTTTCATTCAAAAAATATATTACTAAGTTTCCATTCTATGTCAGACAGTTCTAAAGCCTGAGAATACATCACTAAACAAAAGAAACAAAAATCTCTGCCCCAATAGAACTCTCATTCCACTGGAGGAGAAAGATGCTAAACAATGATAGCTGGGAAAGGGGAAGTGCAGGAAAAGGGAGATTGCAGTGCCAAGGGAGGAGGATGTTTCCATCTTAAATAGGGTGGTAAGTGTGGGAAGATGATGATTGAGCGAAGACTCTAAGGAGGTGAGGGAATTAATTCCTTCCTAAGTATCAATCAAAATCTAGAACAATACTAGAAAAAATTGATCAATTCAAACTCATGGCAAAGTAAAGAAATACACAAACAAATCAAACAATAGATGACAGGGTTCCACTTCTGGTGATTGTTGTTGTTGTTGTTATGTGCCCTCGAGTCAGACCCGACTCATAGCGACCCCTCCTTGGGTTTCTGAGGCAGTATCACTGCGGAAGTAGATTGCCCCATCTTCCTTCCGAGGAGTGGCTGGTGGGTTTGAACCATCAGCCTTCTGGTTAGCAGTCAAGTGCCTTAGGCACTATGCTACCAGAGCTCCTACTTCTGGTGATGGTGCTCTAGAAATCTGGACCAATTCCCACTTGAGGACAACTAGAAAAATTGGACAAAATTACTCTAAAATATGAAGAGCATCTGAATGAAGACATCAGGGAGCACAGGAATTAAATCCCCAGGCATTGGGTTGAGACATTGTGGTAGTTATGTTTGTGTGTCAACTTGGCTGGGCCTGGTTGAGTGGCTGGGCAGCTGGTGGTAGTTATTCCCATGATGAGACTGGCAATCAGCTCCATGGTAGGATCTACCACAAGCAGCTGAGTAGCTGCCTTTGGGAATGTGGTCTGCTTCCTGTATATAAGGAGAAGCCTTGGGAATGGTCTCTAGCCTATGGCACACTTGGATCCTGCATGTAGCCGTGTCTTTGCTCAGCAGCCTGCTATGCTTTGTCGACCTTGGGACTTACAATGGACTTAAGTTAATGGCCTGCCGTGTGGTTTGGTAACATGGGGACTGTGCCTTTTTCCTTGTCAACCCTGGGGCTTCTCAGCCTCAGCAGCCAGCAGCTGTCTGAGTGAAGAAATGCCTTTAGCTCCAGTGGGCCGGGAGCAGGAGGCAGAGCTGGACCCCAAGGTTGAGGGGCTTTCACCCAGCCCCTAGAGCCTGGCACTTTGAACTTGGACTTAAAGCCTCCAAATTGTAAGAATAAACTCCTGTTTGTTGAGGCCATCCCATTTGTGGTATATTTCCTGTCAGAGCAGCACCAGGTAACCAGAACAGACCTTGAATGGTTACAATTTAGGAGTAAAGGTGACCTGGAATTATACCTCCCTTCTTGATGTGGGCCCAGAACTGCAACTTGTGCTCCCTTAGTTCTGTGACTCTGCAGGTACAAATAGTCCTTGACTTACCATGGAGTTGTATTCCAACGACTCAGTTGAAAGATGGTTCTGATATAAGTCAAATATCTGTATTTATTTAGTTAGTTAGTTTTCATTATTATTGCATTTTTTATTATCAGCCACTCTTTGGAAGGAAGGTTGGGCAATCTACTTCTGTAGTGATATTGCCTCGGAAACCCAAGGAGGGGTCACTATGAGTCGGGTCCAACACAATGGCAAATAACAAAAACAACATCACTATCTTTATAAATCCAATCTTTGAACATCTGAATATAATACAAAAACCAAACCCACTTCACAAAAAGACCAGGCTTACTGGTTTGATAGAGACCAAGGAAATCCCTGAGACTATGGTCCCTGGTCACTCTTCAGGCCTAGAATTTCAACTCAGTCCCATGGCTTCCAGGGGACAGGCCTATGGGGTGAACAGTTATACCAGGTAGGTACACTCCTTAGAACAATGAACCATGGGAGATAAGAAGGGCAGCATTTGCACAGGGAGACAGCTCAGAGGACAGGAATGCATAGGAAAGGACACAGGGAGGAAGTGGGAAGAGAGCTATTAAATTGTGAGGGTTGCAATCAATGTCACAAAACAAAATGTGTATGAACTGTTTAATGGAAGATGAATTTGCTCTGCAAACTTTCACCCAAATCATAATTTAAAAAAAAAGCAAAAACTCCTAGTTGGGGGGAAAGAAAAAACCCAAACCCACTCACCAATGAGTTGATTCTGACTTATAGCAGCCCTATAAGACAGAGTAGATCTTTATGGAAGGAGGCTGCCTCATCTTTCTCCTGCAGAGTGGCTGGGGGTTTGAATTATACCTTTTGGTTAGCAGCCAAATGCATTAACCACTGCACCAGCAAAGCTCCTCTAAAAATGATAACATCAACAAATTATGGCTGCAACAATGTGTGTAGTATATATTACAATGTTAAAATCAAAAACCAAACTCACTGGCATTGAGTCGATTCCGACTCACAGCGACCCCCTTTGGGTTTCCAAGGTAACAAACGTTTATGGAAGCGGATTGCCCAGTCTTCCTCCCCTGTTTACTAATGATAAGATGTACCAAAAACCAGATAATCCTAAGTGTGAATAATTGTAACTCCAATATGTTATAAATAAAATACTACCTGTACAGTAAACTTGACACACAGCTGCTTCTAATGGAACTGACAGGTGCCTTTGTTTGGGGAAAGGACCTCTGGTGACAGTGGGCAGTTCAAACTCAGCAGCTGCTTATGGGAGGAAGATAAGACAATCTACTTCCTTAAAGATTTACAGACCTGTCTATGGTATTTTGTTTGTTTGTTTACCTAATTTTTAAAATATCTATGCTGTCCTTAATTCTATACTTTTTATATATTTATAAAGGAAATTAAAAAAAAAAAAAAAAGATTACCGTATTGGAAATCCAGTGTGGTCATGATAAGTCACAATCACCTCAATGGTAGTGAGTTTGGTTTAGTTTTTGGTTTTGTTTGGGGAAAGGCGTTCTGGTGTCTCAGTGGTTGAAGCATTCAGTTGCTAACCAAAAGGGTGACTGTTTGAACCTATCAGCCACTTCATGGGATAAAGATGAGGTACTCTGCTTCCATAAAGATTTACAGCTTTGGAAACCCTGTGGGACAGTCCTACTATAGGGTGGTAGACTATATAGTCCTACAGGGTCACGATGAGTCAGAATTGACTTGGTAGCAGTGGGTTTGGTTTTGGGTTTTGTTTGGGGAAAATCAGCACCAAATGCTAAACTCACTTCACTGGGTGTCCTTCTTTGACAGATCTTGGCCCTGTAATCCTTTTTTGTTCTCTTGTTCTTGGTTTCTTCTCTTTTTATGTGTCCAGTTATCTTTGACTGTGCTGCTTCTCTGATTATGACTGAGCTAACAGTGCAAAGCTCTAAGCCTGTCATTTTCTTTCTACAGAAAGCTCTCCATTGCGGTTAGTGGCCATTCTACCCCACATCACTACCATTACTATCATTACTACCACGTCGGTCAACTGCAGCAGCCCCTGGACCTCAGTAGGAACCTTCATCAGATTCAGTCACATGTGATATTTTAATTCATTGTGATGCCACCACATGTTGTGTATTACATTAGCAAGAGCACAGCACTGTTCAAGGCTAAAAACACAACCAACAATATCAGAATCCCGTATTTGAAGATTTGTTTCCTAAGACTAAGTACCGTGTCAATTAGGGTCCAGTTAGGAAAACAGAAAACATCCTAGGCATTTCACCAAAAATAAATTTAATAGAGGGAAAAGATTTTTAAAAAGGTATCAGAGAAATGAAAAAGCAAAAACAGAATACTAAGATAACACAGAAATAATAATTCAGGGAACAGATACTAGCCCTAGACCTGGAGCAACAAAGGGAAGAGGTTTGGGTTATCAGAATCTGTGAGTTTGGAGGAGGGCCTTACAGAGATGGCACTCATATTTCTATGGAGGGGCTGCTGCCTGGCTGTTACTAATACCTAAAGAGTTTGTAGGAGGGGCCTTACAGAGCTGGGTCTCATCACTCTGAAGGGTGGGTGCCACCCAACTGGTATCAGTACCTCGCAGGGTCGTGAAGAGGCTGACCTGCTACTACCAGGGTGAAGGACTATTGCTGAGGCAACGCTTTCAGGGAGGAAAACAGGAAGGAGCAAGTCATTTCTCCTCTTATCCTGCTGCCCTGTCTTCTTCTAGTCCCTCTATTAATCAAACCTAAGAGGCTAGCTATAGAAGGAGCAATGTAGTTTCCAGAGTCCTAGCCCTAACATCACACAGCAGAGAGAGAAGAGTAGAAAGCCAAGACACAATTGCTTCATCACTGGCACAATGCTCTCAACAAATGTTTGTTAAATGAACTAGTCAGTAAATAACTAATTCCAACCCACTGCCATCAAGTCAGATCTGACTCATAGCAACCCCTCCTTGGGTTTCCGAGGCAGTATCACTACAGAAGTAGACTGCCCAACCTTTCTTCCGAGGAGTAGCTGATGGGTTTGAACCCCCAGCCTTCTGGTTAGCAGTCAAATGCGTTAGGCACTATGCTACCAGTAATTGTTGTTGTTATGTGCTGTCAAGTCTGCTGTCGAGTTGACCCGACTCATAGTGACCCTTCCTTGGGTTGCTGAGGCAGTATCACTATGGAAGTAGATTGCCTAACTTTCCTTCCGAGGAGTGGCTGGTGGATTTGAACCGCTAGCCTTCTGGTTAGCAGTCAAGTGCCTTAGGCACTATGCTACCAGAGCTAGCTAAATTCAGGAGAAAGAGATTAGTGCATGCAGGAAATAAGGCTCTGTGGCAGAGTATATCAGATACTGTTTAAGAGCTTGGACTTTTGCTTTAAACAGTAATGTGTTAGGTTAAAATCCTGGTCCTGCCACTTACTATGTGGATTTGGACAAGTTACTTAACCTTTCTATGCACTGGTAGACTCATCTCACATGTGGGAATAATAGTAGTACCTACCGGATAGGTGTGGATTAAATGAGGTAACACATGGCAAGTGCATATTATTAGCACAATATTTGGTATATGCTTGATTAATGGTAGCTATTCTTGCTGGGAAGAGATGGGATTGAATGGGGCTTATAAAATAGGTAAGATTTGGATCCAATGGAGGAAAAGTGAATGAATGCCTCTAGAGTTATGTGAAGGAGGAGGACACGTGGTTTTATAGTCTGAGAAGATAAAAATAGGACCAGGAAGTTGAAGTTTAAAAACAAACAAACAGATTTTGGCTTAGTCTCAAGAATTATACTGTAAAGATTTAAACAAAGACTTGCTTCTTGCACTGGAGCTGGAGAAGGTCATCATTAAGTTCCCTTTTGAGGCTATGACCAAATATTTGTACATTCTAGAATAGGATAAAGATGACAAAGCAAAAGTTGAGAGAAGGATAACTAAAACAAAAAGCTGAGAGAAAAAGGGGAGCAAAGATGGTGCAGAGGAGGAGGAGGAGGAAGGAAATGAGAAACAGGAGAAAAGAAGTATAGGGAGGAAGGAGAGGGGAGAGGAGCAGGGGCGAGACGAAGAGGAGGAAGAAGATAGAGTGGGAAGACATCAGAAGGAGGGGTCTGGACATAAGCTGTTACCTGAAGTACCGGCTGGGAGCCACATTGAGATAGAGGAAGTGGATCTTTTTCAAGTATTTCTCAGTCTGTAGAATGTTCATCACACGTCTACCCAGGAGGGAAGTTTTAGGCAAAAAGTCAGTATGCTTCTTTTGAAAGGTCTTCTCTTTAGGAACTCCCGGGTCAATCTGAGACCTGTATAATAAAAATAAAAATAAAAATCAGAAGGAAAGAGGAAGTAGAACAAAAAGGTCAGGTATTCAGGAGATGGGCCTTGTCAATGTTGGCCACTAAAGGAGGAACTAGTTCAGGTGCTTGAGGGGACCTGACATGGCATTTCAGAACCTGTCTACTGTCTATACCCATAGTGTTCATGTATTGAGCAAATATATTGAGTGTGTGAAAAAAAAATCACAGAGATAGGCACCTATATTCATACAGACATGTGCATTAGTGACCCCTCCTTCTCTGATAAATGAACAATCATTCTGGATTAATTTTAATTACCAGTACTATGAAGTTAAACTCCTCGGAAGGAAGGTTGGGCAATCCTACTTCCATAGTGATACTGCCTCGGAAACCCAAGGAGGGGTCGCTATGAGTCCGGGCCGACTGGACGGCAAACAACAACAACAACAACAACATGAAGTTAAAAACCAAAAAAACCAAACTTACGGCCATCAAGTCGATTTTGACTCATAGTGACCTCTCCTTGGGTTTCCAAGGGAGTATCTCTATGGAAGTAGACTGCCCCATCTTCCTTCTGAAGAGTGGCTGGTGGGTTTGAACTGCCAGCCTTCTGGTTAGCAGTCAAATGTCTTAGGTACTACGCCACCAGAGCTCCCACTATGAAGTTAGTGTTACCTAATACTTGTATGCAGATACAAATAGTGGGAAGACTTTATTTTCCCAACCCACCCACCCTGTAAGCACAGTTTTGGATTTCTACTCTCTGTCAACCTTCTAACCTCCCAGATCTCAAATCTCTGCTCCCACTGTACCTGCTCTCCCACCTTGCATGATCTCCATACCTGTGACTCTTCCTTCATGATCACTCAACCTCTAGTCACACCCTCTCCTTTCCAGTTAGAATTCTATGGTGTATCACTTAACCCCTCAAACCTGCATCATACTCTCATCTTTTTACCCTCCTACCACATCGGTCGAGGAGCTCTGGTAGCATAGTGCCTAAGGCACTTGACTGCTCACCAGAAGGCTGGCGGTTCAAACCCACCAGCCACTCCTCGGAAGGAAGGTTGGGCAATCCTACTTCTGTAGTGATACTGCCTTGGAAACCCAAGGAGGGGTCGCTATGAGTCGGGGCCGACTCCATGGCAAACACAACAACAACAACAACAACCACATTGGTCAACAAAATCCCAACTCCACACTAATCCACACCATCTGTATTCTCTTCTATATGCATGTTGCTGAAGGTAGGAATGAACATATAAGATGGGAAGACCCAGTGGAACTTAAATATATTAGTGCAATAAGAAAATGAATTATGCAAGAAACAAAAGTGCATTATCCAGACTAATAATGTTGGTTGGGGTGACCTCAGAGCACAGAAAACCCTCTGAATGATTAAATGTAGTATAGGCAAAGTATACTAGTGTTGTTCATTGGCCCCAACTTAGACCACAGAGCAAGTTACCCCAGGGATAACAAAGCAATCCTATTCTTGAGTTCATGTTGACAGTAGGCTTTATGATCATGATGGATCAGGGCATTCTAATGATGTGACTGATATCAAAATTTTGTTTCCTCCATGAGTAAAGTCCAGATTGTGTACAATCTGTGTAGATTCAGAAGATCAAGAGCCAGGGAGACTGGCTCCTGAATAGACTCCTGGTATCTAATCTCATCTGTGGGCTTACTCAGATCTGACATCTTAGTACAAACCCTCAGGTAGTTTTATCTCTTTCAGGCCCCTTGGCAGCTATTCCAAGCCTCTACCTCTCCCATTCCACTCTGCCAAGCCCCCAGTTCCATCTCATCCCTGCCCAGAGAAGAATGAGGCTCTTGGCCAAGAACCAATTCACTCAACTTCAGCCTCCTTTTGACACCCTTACTTGCACATGCTCTGATCCTAATGTCTTTCCCCAGTTTGAGGGGAAGGAGTGTGTTTCTTCTCTACAAGACTAACTCCTCCATCTGTGCTCTGGATCCTTTATTCCCTCTTTATGATGTATTTTTAATCTCTTCTTCTGCTTACCATCGGCCTATTTATTCACTGTCTACAAATATTTATTGAGCACCTACTATCCCCAAGCACTGTTTAAAGGGCCATAAACATTTCTCCATGTTAAAAAAAAAAAAAAGATCTACTCTCGTTCTTTCAAGCCACTGCTCTATTATCTCCTTCTCTCTCTCACAGCCAAGCTTCATGAAAGAACAGTAAACCAGGATTTCTACTTCTTCACCTCCCATTAATACCTGAATTCACTACAATCTGGCTTCCTTCTCACAAAACTCCATCAGCCTATTCCTCATTGCTAAATCCAATGAACATTTTTCAGATTTTTCTTACTTGTCTCAGTAGCATTTAACACTGACTGTTCCCTCCTTTTTGAAACTCTCCTCTTATTTCACCTCCTAACATTTTGTTAACTTTAATGTGCTTTCCCCTAACTGCACACACACACACACATACACCCAGACCCCAGAGAAGCAGGGTTCTTTCTTTTTAGCATTTATCACAATTTACAACTATATTTTACTTGTATCAACTTATTTAATATCTATCTCCCTAACTAAACTATAAGACCCTGAGGGAAGGGACTGAGTCTCTTATTCACTTCTATATCCCCAGCATCTACCAGTTCCTGATGCATATTAAAAACTCATTGTTGTTGAGTCAATTCTGATGCATAGCAACCCTATGGGACAGAGTAGAACTGCCTTATAAAGTTGCCAAGACTATAAATCTTTACGGAAGCAGACTGCCACATATTTCTCCTATAGAACAGCTGGTGGGTTCAAACCACCAACCTTTTGATTAGCAGTCAAGCACTTAACCACTTGAGCCATCAGTGCCCCCTGTGATGTGTTCCAAACCAAACCAAACTCACCACTGTCCAGTCGATTCCGACTCATAGCAGCCCCTCCTTGGGTTTCTGAGGTGGTATCTCTACTGAAGTAGATTGCCCAGTCTTCCTTCCAAGGAGTGGCTGGTGGTTTTGAACTGCCAGCCTTCTTCTGGTTAGCAGTCAAATGCTTTAGGCACTCCATCATCAGAGAGCTATACTTAATGAATTAATGCCTGGGAGGCCAGTTCTGGAGAACTTCTATAAGCCTTTTATTGTCACACAAATTAAACCACATTAACTAGTCCTCGGAGGTCTACTTCCAAGTCTGGAGAAAGGGCAGAGAATTTGACCCCTCTCCAACTTCTATGAGCATTTTACTTCAAGAAAGGAAACTTGTACTCAGGGGTTAGGGCAACTCCTCCAGAGAGGAAGAGCCTGCTGGGGTTATTGAAGGCATAAATTGTTGTGCCACTGGCCATGGTGACAGAAACTACACTGGTGATTGCATGATAGAATTCCGCAAGACAACAACTTATTCCCTGCATATACCTTTTCAACAACATAAACACTGACGCACATGCAGACCTCACTGTGTGGAATACATAGAAATTAAATTTACTACATCTGTGGAAAGAGATAATGGAGAAGATCAGTATCATCAGCCAGAACAAGGCCAGAAGCTGACTTCGGAACAGACCATCAATTGTTCATATGCAAATTCATGTTGAAGCTGAAGGAATCTGAAATAAGTCCATGACATCCAAAGTATGACCTTGAGTACATCCCACTTGAATAGATTTGATGTATTGAACACTAATGACCAGTTGAGTTGTGGGATGACATCAAGGACATAATATATAAAGATGAGCAAAATCAAAAACCTACTGCCTTCGAGTTGATTCCAACTCACAGTGACCCTATAGGATAGAGAAGAACTGCTCCATAGGGTTCCCAAGGCTGTAAATCTTTACAGAAGCAGATTGCCTCATCATTCTCCCATGAAGCAGCTGGTGGGTTTGAACCACCAACCTTTTAGTTAACAGCTGAATGCTTTAACCACTATGGCACCAGCTCCTTAGAAGAAAGCAAAAGGTCATTTAAAAGACAGGAAAGAAAGAAAAGCCAAAAATGGGTGTCACAAGAGACTCTGAAACTTGCTCTTGAATATAGAGTAGCAAAAACGAATGGAACAATTGATGACGTAAAAGAGCTGAACGGAAGATTTCACACGGAGTCTCAAGAACACAAAGTAAAGTATTATAATGAAATTTGCAAAGACTTGGAATTAAAAAACCAAAAGGAGAAAACACACTCAGCATTTCTTAAGCTAAAAGAACTGAAGAAAAATTCAAGCCTCAAGTTGCAATCTTGAAGTATTCTATGGACAAAATATTGAATGACATAGGAAATATCAAAAGAAGATGGAAAGAATACACAGAGCCACTGTACCGCAAAGAATTGGTTGATGTTCACCTATTTCCAACCAAAAAACAAACTCACTGCTGTTGAGCCAGATCCAACTCATAGCGATCCCTCCTTGGATTTCCAAGGTATCACCACGGAAGTAGATTGCTCAATCTTCCTTCCAAGGAGTGGCTGGTGGGTTTACACTGCCAGCCTTCTGGTTAGCAGTCAAATGCCTTAGGTACTACACCACCAGAGCTTCTTCACCTATTTCAGGAGGTAGCATATGATCAAGAACCAATTGTACTGCAGGAAGAAGTCCAAGATGCATTGAAGGCACTGATAAAAACAAAAGCTCCAGGAATTGACAGAACACCAATTGAGATGCTTTAACAAACAGATGCAAAACTGAAAGTGTTCACTTGTCTATGCCAAGAAATTTGAGGGACCTAGCCAACCAACTAGAAGAGATCCATATTTGTGCCCATTCCAAAAAAAGGTGGTCCAACAGAATTCAGAAATTATTGAACAGTATGGAAATTATTGAACAATATCGTTAATAGCACACACAAGTAAAATTTTGGTGAAAATAATTAAAAAACAGGTGCACCAATATATTGACAGGGAACTGCTAGAAATTCCAGCCAGATTCAGGGGAGGATGTGGAATGAAGGATATCATTGCTGACGTCAAATCAATCTTGGCTGAAAGCAGAGAACACCAGAAAGATGTTCACCTGTGTTTTATTGACTATGCAAATTAGACTGTGTGGATCATAATGAACTAAGGATAATACTTCAAAGAATAGGAATTCCAGAACACTTAATTGTGCTCATGGGGAACCTGTACATAGGCCAAGAGTAGACCAAGGGACACTCATTTGAACAGAACAAGGGGATAATCCACAGTTTAAAATCAGGAAAGGTATGCATCAGGGTTATATCCTTTCACCATACTTATTCAATCTGTATGCTGAGCAAATAATCCAAGAAGGTGGGCTACATGAAGAAGAACATGGCACAAGATTGAAGGGAGACACATTCACAACTTGAGATATGTGGATGACACAACTTTGCTTGCTAAAAGCAAAGAGTACTTGATGCATTTGTTGATGAAGAGATAAAAAACTACAGCCTTCAGTATGAATTACAGCTGTAAGGGTTCAGTTTGTGTGTCAACTTGGCTGGGCTTGGTTGAGTGGTTGGGCAGCTAGATGTAGTATTCCCCATGATGAGAATGGTAATCAACCCCATGGTGGAGTCTACTGTAAGCAGCTGAGTAGCTGCCTTAGGGATGTGGTCTGCTTCCTGTATATAAGGAGAAGCCTTGGGGAATGGTCGCTAGCTTATGGCACGCTTTAACTCTGCACATAGTTGTGTCATTGCTCAGCAGCCTGCCATGCTCTGCCGACCTTGGGACTTACAATGGACTTGAATTAATGCCCTGCCATGTGGTTTGGTAACATCGGAACTATCCCATTTTATTTGTCGACCTTGGGCTTGTTAGCCTCAGCAGCCAGTAGCTGCCTGAGTGAAGAGATGCCTCTAGCTTCAGTGGGCTGGGAGCAAGAGGCAGAGCTGAAACCCAAGGTCGAGGGGCTTTCACATAGCCCCTAGAGCCTGGCACTTTGAACTTGGACTTAAAGCCTCCAAACTGAGAGAATAAACTCCCGTTTGTTAAGGCCATCCCATTTGTGATATATTCTTATCAGAGTGGCACTAGATAACCAGAACAACAACTTAACATACAGAAGACAAAAGTCCTCCTAACTGGACCAGTAAGTAATGTCACGATAAATGGAGAAAAGATTAAAGTTGTCAAGGATTTCATTTTACTTGGATCCACAATCAATGCCCATAGTAACAGCAATCAAGAAATCAAATGATGTGTTGCACAGGGAAAATCTGCTGCAGAAGACCTCTTGAAAGTGTTAAAAAGCAAAGATGTCACTTTGAGGACTGAGTTGTGCCTGACACAAGCCATGATCTTTCCAAACTCTTCATACGCATGTGAAAGCTGAACAGGAAGACCAAGAATAATTCAAAACAACAACAAAAAAAACTCACTGCTGTCGAGTTGGATTCGACTCACAGCGACCCCTTCTTGGGTTTCCAAGGCAATATCACTACGCAAGTAGATTGCCCAACCTGCCTTCCGAGGAGTGGCTGGTGGGTTTAAACCACCAGCCTTCTTGTTAGCAGTCAAATACCTTAGGCACTATGCTACCAGAGCTCCTAAGAATAATTGATGCCTTTGAATTATGGTATTAGCAGACAATATTAAATATATCATGGACTGCCACAAGAACAAACAAATCTGTCTTGGAAGAAGCATATCCAGAATGCTCCTTAGAAGCAAGGACGACGAGACTTCATCTCACATACTTTGGACATGTTATCAGGAAGGTCCAGTCCCTGGAGAAGGACATCGTGCTTGGTAAAGTAGAGGGTCAGTGCAAAAGAGGAAGACCCTCAATGAGATGGATTGACACAGTGGCTACGATAATGGGCTCAAAACATAGTAATGATTGTGAGGATGGTGCAGGAGCTGGCAGTGTGTCATTCTGCTGTACGTGGCGCGTTAGGAGTTGGAACTCGAAAGCACCGAACTACCACAACAACAGGGCTCTAAGGCTTAAAGAAAAACTTGACCCAGGCATAAACTTGTAGCAAAAACTGAGGAAGCCAAGTTTGATTAAAGGTAAAACTAGCCCTTTTCCCTAGATAATGAATGTGAGCAGCAAAGCATATAGAAAATCAGACCTGAAGGTGGGGGAGGAATTCCAAGACTAGAGCTAGAGAACTCTCAGAAGAGAAGGGCTCTGTAGGCATTCTGAAATCCTGCACAGAGCCAGAGAGAGAAATACTTTGTCACTGAAGTGGCCAGGGGCTCAGCTGGTATGCACATCAGGCCTGGAAGAAGGCTCTGGAAGGGTCATGATGAAAGGTCCATCTAGGAGTGCTGCCAACTCGAATCTGCCTTGCTGTTGGCTTAGCTTATGTAGGCATGTTTGGGAAGGACCCTCAAACAAACACTTATTCAGAAGTAACTCTGAGAAGGACCCTGTATACAGCACCCAACATAGGTAGGCCCAGAAGCAAGGCCCAGAGATTATGATGAGTGAAAAAAAAAAAAAAAAAGAAAGAAAGAAGAAGGCTTGCAGCACCATCTGAGAAAGTAGTAACTCAGGCAGTGAAGCTGTTTTCTGAAGCTTTGACTTGCTCATGGCTGGCTGATTTTCACAATTTCTCCATTTCCCTGTGGGGATTAGCATTAAGACCACTGGGGTTGTTTTGCAGACAAAGAAGAAAAGAGGAGCAACTTCAGACCAGTTTGGTTTAGGGTCAGACTAATCCCTAAGATCAACAGGGGGCTAGCCCCAGATATCTAAAAGACTCTAGGGGCATCCTAAACTGGTTTTTTTTATCCCTCTGCTCAAAGCCCCAGACTGGGCCCCTCATTTACCTAGTATGTCTTCTGGTGGGTTCCTCTTCTGTGTTGTCAGCGCCACTGCTTTCATACTGTACAGGGATGTTGGTCGCCAGTGCCAAGGGGAGGAGGCTAAGGCCATCTAGCCATGGCGTCTCTTCTAGGGCCACCTCAGCACCAACAATGCCCAAGCTGTGCTGTAGCTCAGGCAGTGTCAGTGGTCGCAGCCATGTAGCCAACTCCTTCTCTACCTGTTGCCTATTCCACCGGGCCTGCACAAAAGGGCAGGTGGGGTATGGGGGCCCATGATGGAACCTCTGCTTCTGTGCATGGCAGTCAGTATGGGAGGCACTCGCTAACAAAGATGTGTCTGGGGGAAAGGCCTGATCTATGGCATCTAGTAGGTCCAGCTGAAGCTGGGACTGGACCCAGGGTGCCCAGCGGTACAGCTGCTCCAGAAAAGGGAGTAAATCAAGCTGGTCACAGAGCAGTGAGCGATATGGAGGCAGCAAACCCAGCACTGAGTGCAGATAGTGCCACGCTGCAGGGCTGCCATCCTGCAGCACTGCTGAGAACAGAGTTCGGAGCTCAGCTAGCAGGACCTTCCGCACCGTGGGCTGCTCTGAATCAATCACTGCCTTCTCAGAGGCCCTCGGCTGCTCTTCTTTCTCCAGGACCAATAGGGAGTTCCTAGAGTCATGGGCATCAGATGTTGCTTGATCAGATGTGCCCACCTTCTTCTTCTCTTTGGAGACCAACAGGAGATGAGCATCCAACACTGACCTCGCCCACTCCTCGGGCTTTGACTGCCAGTCCCAGGTTCTGGACTGCTGGGCCTCACCTGCTTGGCCCAGCCCAGAAGGGATAGGAGGAGAAAGGCACTTAGGCTCTGGGTAAGAGATGGTTAAGGTCAGTGGGATAGGCTGGGGGGTAGGGAAAGAAAGAGCTGGGAAGGACCTAGGGCATGAAAATGAGTAGAGCTACAGGGTACAGCCAGGCCAGAAGAAGGCCTTTCAGGAGACCCTTAAGCCCTCACTAGCTTCCCCCCAGGGCTCTGTTAAGAAGCTTGCTCAGGAAGTAGGGTCCCTCCCTGCATGCACAGGAGTTCCTTCCTACATCCCAGTATCCGGTCTCCCTCACCTGGCTGAACCGGTACCGGAGGCAAGGGGAGGGCAGAGGGCCAGATCTGCTGATGTGGTATCATGGGGAAATGCCTGCTGGAGAAGTGGATGAACATAGATGTGGGCCCCAGGCACAAGCTCACCCCAAGCCCAGCCACCCAGACAGAGAGACTGGGGCACACACATATGCAGAGACAAACTGACACGCCGACAGTGTCCAGTCAGGAAACCCCGGTTACAGCAAGAGACCTACGCTCAGAGTGCAGCCTGGCTATCCCTTGAAGGGGAAGAACAGGTCGTCAGTCAAAGGCAGCAAAGCCCCATTCCAACAGACCATGCACAGGCTGAGTCGCGAGGACGGAAAGTAAACGAACCTCCACGGTGAACTACTCAGTCTGGATGAAGGCCGAGGAGGAGGAAGAACAGGCCGACTAGTGGTTTGGGGGAGTCGAGGGAGGGTGGGCAGGGAATTGAGGGAGGAGGAGGGGTAGGTGAGAGGACTGCGTACCAGAGACAAAAAAGGGGCGGGGCCCCTTGGGAGGCTGTGGTGAGAACGAAAGCGCGTCCTTGGACCCAACCGCAGCCCAACCTCTCCCAGCAGTTACAACGGTTGCTAGAATCCTAGAGGCTCGAGTCTTCTCCGGGTGACCCCACTGGAGCCAGAAAGGAGAGCGGCCAGGGCTAGATGTAGGCGGGACCTGGGGCAGAGCCAGAGCTGGAATGGGCGGGGCCGTGCTACATTGCTGGCTGCTTGCATTTGTGGGACAGGGAGACTGGAAGGGGACTTGGCTGTGCCTGAAAATGAGTGACACAGTTGTATTAGAGGAATAGCTATCCTGAGGTGGTCGTGGGCAGGTGTAATCCTAGGGCTCGTTTATCCATTCATTGTCTAAACTACCGCTCACCAGTGGGTGAGCCAGTGGATTCTGGCTTATAGCGACCCTATAGGACAGAGTAGAACTGCTCCATAGGGTTTCTTTCCAAGGCTGTAAATCTTTATGTAAGCAGACTGGCACATCTTTCTTCTATGGAGCAGCTTGTGGGTTTGAACTGCCAACTTTTCACTTAGCAGTTGAGGGCTTAACTACTGTGTCAGCAGGGCTCCTTTCATGGGGTAGCAATGCAGTTCAGCCAAATAAAATAACACAGGTAAAATGCCTAAAAGTGTCATGTATACACAGTAGCTATTGTGTTCATCTTTTTCCCACGGAGTGGCTGGTGGGTTCAAACTGCAAACCTTTCAGTTAGCAGCTGAGTACTTTAACTGCTGAGCAACGAGATCTCCTAAGCTACTGACAGGCATCTCCAAATTATCTTTAGGACTCTTTCCCCATCTCATGCCCTAATAAAAGCTGGCATGTGAGCAGTCATGAAGAAAGATAGCCCTCCTATCTTTTTGCCTGGTCCATTCTAATTCATCCTTCTGATCTCAGCTTAAAAATCACTTCCTCAGGGAAGCTCTCCTTCATTCCACAGACAAGGTAAGTTTGCATTATTATGTATTCTCATTACAACATACATTGCTTCTTCACAACACTCATCACAGTTGTGACTATTCATTTTGTATAGGCCTTCAGATATCTATATGTACCTTATGTTCTAAGAGAACAAGGACAGCATCTGTCTCATTTACCTCTGTCTCTGCAGGGTTTAACACAGTGTTGATAAAAGCAGTCACTCAGATATTTGTGAAATATGTGAATATATGGATGAATAGGAGACATAACCTGAAAAGAGAAAACAAAGTACAGAATCAGCATGACATATCCAAGTACTACAAATGAATTGGTCCTTCTATAACCAAGGATGAGAATAAAAACTGAAGAAAGGGAGTTGAAGATGAGGCCAGAGAAGTCAGCTGGGACCTAATCAGAGAAAGCCTTGTTAGTCACGCTAAGGAGTCTGCCAGGAAAAGCATTTACGAGATGAGTACTATGGATACATTTACATTCTACAAGAATCATTCTTGGCTAATAGGAAAAATGGATTAGTGGGTACTTCCCAATAGCTATTGTCCTCTTCTTCCTTCATAATAGAAACTCCAATTTTTAGCTGGGCAAATGGCTGGCAATAATAAAGATTACCTTCCCCAAATTCCCATGTAACAAGTTATGGCCATATGACAAATTTCTGATGTGCAACTTCCAGGATTTGTCCATTGAGGGAGGAGGGGATGCCCCTTCACTGCTCCCTTCCTCATCCTGCTCCTTGGAATATGGGTGTAATGAACAGCACTCTCATCTTGGATGACAAGGATGAAGGTTATATCCTGAACACAACCAGAAAGCTGGGAAGTATTTTTGTTCTCAGATGACTGCACAGTCACCATAAAACCAGGAAAAAAAAAAAAATCAAATCCATTGCCATCAATTCTAATTCATAGTGACCCTATAGGACAGAACAGAACAGCCCCATGTGATTCAAGGCTGTAACTCTTTACAGAAGCAGACTGTCACATCTTTCTCCTGCGGAGCTGATGGGTTCAAGCCACCAACGTTTTGGTTAACAGCTGAGCACTTTAACTACTGCACCACCAGGGCTCTATCATGTCAGTTCCAAACTAGACTTTTAGTTGAATGAGAAATAAGTTAGTAAGTCACTGTTCTTTGTGTCTCTGTTACATGCAACTGAGCTAAATCCTAACTAGTTAAGGGGGGGATCAGACTCAAAACAAGAAACTCAGATAGAAGACTGTTGCTGTAATTTCAATAAAAGCTGATGAAAGTATGATTAAGGTGGTGGCAATGGAGACAGAGAAGTAAAAGGCCCTGGTAACACAGTGGATAAGCACTCAGCTGCTAACCAAAAGGTTAGCGGTTTGAATCCACCATTCATGCCACAGAAGAAATATATGGCAGTCTGCTTCTGTAAAGATTTATAGCCTTGGAAACCCTATTTAGCAGTTCCGTCCTATAGGGTTGCTATAAGTCAGAATTGAATTGATGGCAATGGTTTTCTTTTCTTTTTTTTTTTTTTAGGTCTTACAAATTGAAAGCAAACTGGACTAAAAGACAATGATTTGACCCAGATGGGGTCTTTAGGTGCTGACTGATCTGTGAATAGTAAGGGTAGAAGGTATTACTCAGTGAGATTTTGGATGAAAAACACATCTAAATCATTGGCAAAAGGTGAAAAGTTAAGTTTGCAGGCTCACTTCTGTCTCTTATGATATAAAGCCTTTCTCTGATTATGTTAATAGTTGATTGAACTCAGAAAGAGTGAAAGATATTCATTCAACAAATATTTATCAAGCACATTTTATGTGCCAGTCATTATGATAAAGATACAATGGTGAACAACACAGACAGGGACTCTGGCCTCATGGTGTATACAATTACAAACTATTAGAAGTGAGGCATACCAAAAGCATGAGGAATTATGAAAGTTGGAGTCTAAGAAGAGAACTTTGAGGAAATAGTATTTTAACCAAGATCTGAAGAATGAGTAGGAGTTAAGTAGGTAAAGTAAGAGGGAAAGGAGGGAGTAATAGGGGCAGACACTGAAATGGAATAGTGCATGCTAGGCTAGAAGAAATGCAAGGCCAATGTGGTTGGAACAGAGAGAGGAAAGGAGAGAGTTAAGTGGGATTCAAGTCAGCAAATAGTATTGACAGTCCACTATTTGACAGTCACTCTGGAGATAGGCAGGAGCTGGATCATGCAGGGCCTAGTAGGTCATGTTTAATTAGTTCATATCCTAAGCCACTCCTCGGAGGGTAGATGGGGCAATCTACTTCCGTAGTGATACTGCCTCGGAAACCCAAGAAGGGGTCGCTGTGAGTCGGGTCTGACTCGACGGCACATAACAACAACAATGCAAGGTTTTAAGGTTTGCTTTCTGGCTGATGAGTGGAAACAGATTAAATCAACTAAACACACTGCCATTGAGTTTATTCCAATTCTTAGTGACCCTATAAGATGGAGAACTGCCCTATAAGGTTTCCAAGGCTGTAAATATTTACAGAAGCAGACTGTCTCATCTTTCTCCCTTGGAGCAGCTGGCAGATTCAAAATGTTGACCTTTTGGTTAGCAGCTAATACTTTAGCCACAGCACTAGAGCTCCTAGGAACAGAATACAAAAACCAAACTCACTGCCGTTAAGTTGGTTCCAACTCACAGCGACTCCTCCTTGGGTTTTCAGGGTGGTATCTCTACAGAAATAGATTGCCCAGTCTTCTTTCCAAGGAATGGCTAGTGGGTTTGAACCACCAGCCTTCTAGTTAGCAGTCAAATGCCAGAGGCACTACAACACCAGAGCTCCTAGAAACAGATTGGAAGGGTGCAAAAGTGGATATGGGGAGAAGAAGCAATTACACTACCCTGATGGGAGATTGTGATGAAGATGGAGAGCAGAAAGAATCAAAGTATATTTGTTGTTGTTGTTGTTATGTGCCGTTGAGTCGGCCCCAACTCATAGCGACCCCTCCTTGGGTTTCCGAGGCAGTATCACTACGGAAGTAGGATTGCCCAACCTTCCTTCCGAGGAGTGGCTGGTGGGTTTGAACCGCCAGCCTTCTGGTTAGCAGTCAAGTGCTTTTAGCCACTTTGCTACCAGAGCTCCTAAAGTGTATTTAGAAGTGCAAATTGATAGGATTTGGAATTTGAATGAGGGGTGAGAAAGAGGGATGTGCCTTCTAGCTTCTGCATCTGAATCACTACTAGGCATAAGAGGAGAGTTTATGAATTTGGACTTAAACAAGCTAAATTTGGCAGGGGGAGGGGGAATGTTGAGACACCTAAGTGGAGATAAAAGGAGTTTGAGGAACAGAGTGGGAATCATCAGTAACTGAGGCCTGGAATGGGATGAAATGGTCTTAGAAAAATTAAACTGAGAAAGAACAAAATCTATACAAAGTTTTAAATTTAAAGACTGTTGTTGTTGTTTGCCATCGAGTCGGCCCCAACTCATAGTGACCCCTCCTTGGGTTTCCAAGGCAGTATCACTGCAGAAGTAGGATTGCCCAACCTTCCTTCCGAGGAGTGGTTGGTGGGTTTGAACCACCAGCCTTCTGGTGAGCAGTCAAGTACCTTAGGCACTATGCTACCAGAGCTCCTAATTTAAAGACTAGGAGGAAGGTAAGCCTGTAAAGGGAGGCTAAGAAACTGTAACCAAGAGGTAGTAGTAAGGCCATGAGAGTTGAACGACAGACACCAAGGGAAGGGGTCAATGATGAGGAACTAGTAAAAGCCAAATGCTACCGAGAAGTTGGAAACAAAGAAGAATCACTGGTAGTTGGAAAATATGGTCTTAGTGACAGAAATGACGCTGGCGATCACATGATAGAATTCTACAAGACCAACGACTTATTCATTGCAAATACCTTTTTTCAACAATATAATGAGAGCTACACACGTGGACCTCAGCAGATGGAATACACAAGAATCAGACTGACTACATCTGTGGAAAGAGGTGATGGAGCAGCTCAATATCTTCAACCAAAACAAAGCCAGGAGCTGACTGTGGAACAGACCATCAATTGCTCATATGCAAGTTCAAGTTAAAGCTTTAGAAAATTAAAACAAGTCCACAAGAGCCAAAATATGACCTTGATTATATCCCATGTGAATTTAGAGCCATCTGAAGAAAAGATTTGACATGTTGAACACCAATGACCAAAAACCAGACAAATTGTGAATGACATCAGGAACATCATACATGAAGAAAGCAAAAGTCATTAAAAAGACAGAAAAGGAAGAAAAGATCAAAATGGATGTTGGAAAAGACTCTGAAACTTGCCCTTAGACAGACAGTAGCTGAAGCAAATGGAAGAAATGATAAGATAAAAGAGCTGAATAGATTTCAAAGAGCAGCTCTAATGGACAAAGCCAATTACTCTAATGAAATGTGCAAAGACCTGGAGTTAGAAAACCAAAAGGGAAGAGCACACTTGGCATTTCTCAAGCTGAAAGAACTGAAGAAAACAGTCAAGCCTCTAGTTGCAATACTGAAAGATTCTATGGGCAAAATATTGAATGATGCAGGAAACATCAAAAGAAGATGGAAGGAATACAAAGAGTCACTGTACCAAAAAGAATTGGCCGATGTTCATCCATTTCAGGAAGTGGCATATGATCAAGAACCAATGATATTGAAGGAAGAAGTTGAAACTGCACTGAAGGAATTGGCAAAAAACAAGGCTTCAGGAATTTATGGAATACTCATTGAGATGTCAAAGATTTCATATTACTTGGATCCACAATCAACACCAATGGAAGCAGCAGTCAAGAAATTGGATGTATTGCACTGCATAAATCTGCTGCAAAAGCCAGACAAAAGACAGGCATATGAACTGAACATTTACATTAAGTAGATACACTCCTTGGAGAGATCAATCATGGGAGAATAGAAGGGCTGCTATGGGGAGGAAGTGGGAAGAGAGCTGTTGCATTGTGAGAGATTGCAGTCAATGTCATGAGACAAAGTATATGTGAAGTGCTGTATGGTAGATGAATTTGCTGTGTAAACTTTCACCCAAATCACAATGGAAAAAAAAAAAATCTGCTGCAAAAGACCTCTTTAATGTGCTGAAGTGCAAAGATGTCTCTTTGAAAACTAAGGTGAGCTCCAACCCAAACCACCATGTTTTCAGTCGCCTCATACGCATGTGAAAGCTGGACAATGAATAAAGAAGACTGAAGAAGAGATGATGCTTTTGAGTCCTGGTGTTGGTAAAGAATACTGAAAATACCATGGACTGTCAGAAGAACTAATAAATCTGTCCTGGGAGAAGTTAAGACAGAATGCTCCTTGGAAGCGAAAATGGTGAGACTTCATCTCACCTACTTTGGTCGTGTTGTCAGAAGGGACCATTCCCTTGAGAAGGATATCATGCTTGGTAAAGTGGAGGGTCAGCAAAAAAGGGGAAGCCTCTCAATGCGATGGATTGACATAGTGGCTGCAATGATGCGCTCCGGTATAGCAAAGATTGGGAGGTGGGTGTAGGACAGTCTCAGCTGCGCCTGTCCAGTCCCGTTTTATGTAGGATTGCTATGAGTTGGAGCTGACTTGACAGCACCTAACAACAACAACTGGAAGTGAAGGAAGCTAAGGACCAGGAAACAATCACTGGATTCAGGGATAGGAAGGTTACCTTGGTGAGCCAAGGTGACCTTGTTGTTGTTGTTGTTATGTGCCATCGAGTCAGACCAGACGCATAGTGATCCCTACTTGGGTTTCCGAGGCAGTATCACTATGGAAGTAGATTGCCCAAATTTCTTTCTGAGGAATGGCTGGGTTTGAACCACTAGCCTTCCGGTTAGCAGTCAAGTGCCTTAGGCACTACACTACCAGAGCTCCTAAGGTGACCTTAGTGAGAACTATTCCAGTAGATAAGGGTTGCAGAAGTCAAAACAAAGTGGGTTAAAGAATGAGCATGGAAACAGATCTGTAAGATGGAGAGGGCCAAAACAACTGTTTCGAAAAGTTTAGCTGTAAAGTGGAAGATAGCATGGTAGCAGGAAGGGAAAAGGAGTCCAGCATGGTTTGGTCAATAGGGAAGTCTTTAACTTGCTTAAACACCAAAGAGAAAAATTTAGTAAAGTGGAAAGAAGTCAGAAATTCCAAAGAGGAAAAGACAAGGACTCAGACCATAGGAATAAGCACTGGCCTTAAATAAGAGGGATACTTGCTGTGTTTAGACAGTAGGGAAGGAGGAGATGAGGCAGATGTAGGCGGGTGAGCAGGTTTTCCATCTGATGGCTTCTACTTTTGTCTATTAAATAAGAAGTAAGATTACCCGCAGAAAGTGAAGAGAAGAGTAGGTAAAAGGAAGGTTAAGAACAGTGATTTGCAAATATCTTGATGGAATGAATCGCAAGGCCTAGGGGCTCAGGACTATAGTCTTAGGGGACACTAAGGTCAACTGGTGCAACAGTCTACAAAGACAATGTTCTACATCCTACTTTGGTGAGTATCATCTGGGGTCCTAAAAGCTTGTGAGTAGCAATCTCAGGTACAACAATTTGTCTCTCCCCATCTGGAGCAAAGAAGAGTGAAGACAATCAAGGACATAAGGAAACAATTAATCCAAAGAACAAATGGACCATGTGAACCCCAGCCTGCATGACCCTGAGACAAGAACTAGATGGTGCCTGGCTACCACTGCTGACTGCTGTGAAAGGGATCACAATAGAAGGTCCCAGAAAAAGTGGGAGAAAAATGTGGAACAAAATTCAAAATAATAAAAAAAAAAAAAGACCAGGCTTACTGGTCTGATAGAGACTAGTGGAACCCCTGAGACTATGGCCCTTACACATGTTTCAGGCCTGGAACTGAACTCATCTCTGTGGCTCAAGTTTCAGCCAAATGAAAGATAGGCCTAAAAGGTGAGCAATAATACCAGGGAGGTATGCACTCATTAGAATAATCAACCATATGAAATCAAAAGGGTAGCATTTACCCAGGGATAAAGCTCAGTAGGCAGGAAGGACTAGGAAAGAAGGATGAAGAGAAATGGTAAACACAGGAAGTGGGAAGAGTGCTGTGATATTGTGGGGATTGCAATGAATGTCAAGAAATGTGTAGGAATTATTGAATGGAGAACCAATTTGCTCTCTAAACTTACACCCAAATCAGTTTTTAAAAAAGGAAGAAAAAAAAATTAATTTGAAATTGTCATTGCAGGAAGCAGGAGAGATGACTAGAAAAATCCAGTGGGATTACAGGGCCTGAGATTCAATTTGAAGTTGGGAACCAATGGATTCAGTGGTATAAGTCTGCTCTATATGAGTCGGGTCTGATTCGATGGCAAACAACAATAACAACAACAACAACATAGTGATTTCAGTGGGTAGTATTCAGCTGCCCAAAATGCTGGCACAGAAAAATGTTTCACTTTATCTATGGTTGGTATTTTGCTGGAAGTATCTCATAGAGAGATGAGAGGCCAAGAAATTTAGATGATTGCAGAAAAAAAAATCACTATGTTTTAAGCTGGATACAAGTCTAAAAACAGGAAGGTGGTAACAGACAGAAGGTGGAAGCAGTGAAGGCCTGAATGCTCCAGTGAAATCAAAGAGTGGTTGCAGAAGGAATAGTTCAATAAAGAAAGTGGAAGAAACATGGTCAATCAATGTGGTACAAATGATAGTGTTTGAAGATAGATGAGTTTGGGGTGATGACAATGGCCTGGATATAAATAAGGGAGTACGTAGAGAAGAGTGTTATCAGGATTGGAGGAAGAATCATTAACAACCTGAGATATGCAGACGATACAACTTTGCTTGCTGAAAGTGAGGATGACTTAAGGCACCTACTGATGAAGGTTGAAGAATACAGTCTGCAGTATGGATTACGTCTCAATATAAAGAAAACAAAAATCCTCACAACTGGACCAATGAGCAGCATCACAATAAATGGAGAGAAGATTGAGGTTGTCAAGGAATTCACGTTGCTTGGTTCTACAATCGATGCCAATGGAAGCAGCAGTCAGGACATTAGACGACGTGTAGCATTGGGAAAGTCAACTGTGAAGGAACTGTTTCAAGTGCTGAGGAGCAAGGATATTTCCTTGAGGACTAAGGTGCGCCTGACACAAGCCATGATATTTCCAATCGCCTCATATGCATGTGAGAGCTGGACAATGAATAAGGAAGACTGAAGAAGAGTTGATGCTTTTGAGTTGTGGTGCTGGCGGAGAATGCTGAAAGTACCATGGACTGCTAAAAGAACTAACACATCTGTCCTGGAGGAAGTGCAGCCAGAATGCTCCTTGGAAGGGAGAATGGCCAGACTTCGTCTCACCTATTTTGGTCATGTTGTCAGAAGGGACCATTCCCTGGAGAAGGATGTCATGCTTGGTAGGGTGGAGGGTTGACGAAAGAGGGGGAGGCCTTCAATGAGATGGATTGACACAGTGGCTGCGATGATGGGCTCAAGTATAGTAGGGATTGTGGGGCTGGCGCGGGATCGGGCAGTGTTTTGTTCTGTTGTGCATGGGGTCACTATGAGTCGGAAACAACTTGATGGCACTTAACAACAACAACAGGTAGAGAAGGCAGAGTAGAAATCATTAGCACTTGAGTCAAGGAACTAAGAGAATAAATATTGAATGGACTGTCCATGTAGACATTAAAGTATCAAGGGATATCTAGGAAGACCATGGCCTTGGTATGCAGAGGGTGAGTGGCAAGAGTGGTAGCCCCTAAGGACAAGTAATGAGAGAGGCTGGTATAGCTGATTGCCTCAAAGAAATGAGAATTTGCCAGGGAATAGGCAATGAGTTCTGACATCACGATGGCAGGAACACCGACCCTGTCTCTTCTATGTGTATGACGTCATAAAATGTCAACATTTATTCTTCTGTGTTGTGCTGAAACATCACATTGTGCTCATTTTGTCAATGGATACCACTTTATGGCAAAACTTGAGGGAAACATAGCAATTATGAAAGATGGAGGGTAGGAATAAGGTTTTTCTTGTATCAGACAGACCTCGGTTCTAGCCTTTCTCCAGCAGTTAATAGTTTCATGATGTGGCGAGGAAATACAGATAATTCACCACAGAAGTTTATTGCAAGGACACACACAAATGTTGATGTGAAGTATTTCCCCACCAACAGCACAATATCCCATTTTTCTGCCTCTGGGAGTTGGGAGGGTCAGAAACTGTTTCACTTGTGTTTATAATTTCCAAGGGGAGAAATTTATTGGGCAGACATGAAGCCTGTCAGTAGGCAGGTTCCTGGTCAGCAACTTTCACCTTCCTAACAAACCTTTCCTTTCAAGACATAGCATCTAAAGAGGGAAAACACTGATTAGAGCCACTTTTCTCAGTAAGTAATGGTGTGTAAGATGGGGCTCTGGTACATTCTGGATTCTTATCTGTTAAGTGGGGACAATACTTGAAATTTGGTTATAGAAATTAAGATAAAGCACATACCAACATCAGAACCTATACAAAGTGGGTTCTCAATAGATATTATTTTCAGAGGCATCGTGGTGTAGTAAAAACAACATGGACTTTGAAGTCAGATGTTTTAATTCAGAGTCTGCTACTTGAGATTTTCAATTTCCTGATATATAGAAGGAAATGGGCACAAGGAGTTTATTTATTTAAATTATTACTAGGGGAACCAATGTCTATGGGTTTTAATCTCCTATGTGAAAAATGAAGCTCAGTCACCTGATGACGGATACCTGAGGGTGGGGTGGGGAATTAAGGACAGCAGTGAAGGTGTAAAATAATTGCCATGAACATTGATATACAGGTGGATAGATGGGTGGACAGGCTGAACTACTGGGTATGTCCATGCAGGGGGGAGTGTGCCCAAGACCGTGTATAGGGTTGGCAGACAATGTGTCTACAAGTGTATTGGTATGTTCTGTAAGAATTCCCAGGTATATAGTAGAGCTGACAAGGGGCAAGGTTGTAGTCACTTCTTGGCCACAGCCAGCTACCCAGGAGTGAGTAGTTGGACCTGTGGGCTTGGGACCATAGTTGCAAGAGACATCAAGCTCAATTGGCATAACATACTACACAAAACATTGTTCCACCTCCTATTTTGGCAAGTAGCGACTGGGATCTTAAAAGCTTGCAAGTGGTCATCTAGATGCAACCATGGGTCTCTCCTCATCCAGAGCAAAGAATGAAGAAAACCAAAGACATATGGAAACAATTAGTCCAAAGGACCATGCCATCAGTCCAAGGGACCATGCAATCCTCAGCCAGAAGGCCAGAAGAACTAGATGGTGCCCGGCTACCACTGTCAACCACTCAGAGGGAGATCTATGTAGGAGATCCTGGATAGAGTAGAAGAACAATGTGGAACAAAAAAGAAAAAAAGGACCATGTTTGCTGGTCTGATAGAGCCTGATGAAACCACTGAAACTTATCACTCCTAGTTTCCCTTTAGGTCTGGAATTGAACCCACTCCTGTGGCTTCCAGCCAAACAAAAGACAGGTATATGAGCTGAACTTTTACAATAAGTAGATAAACTCCTTGGAGAGATCAATCATGGGGGAATAGAAGGGTTGTGTACGCACAGGTAGACAGCTGGGGGTGGGGCAGGAGTGCATGGGAGGAAAGGACACAGGGAAGAGGTAACTATGGGAAGGAAGTGGGAGGGGAGCTGTTGCATTGTAGGAAATTGTAGTCAATGTCATGAGACAAGGTGTATGTCAGCTGCTGTATGGAAAGTAAATTTGCTCTGTAGAATAAAAATTTATAAAAAAAAGTAATTGCCATGATGATTAGAAGAAATGGATTAGTAATATATAAAGGATTACTTGTTGGTCATGAGGGCTTGATTGAGGTTGTAGACCATGAATTTTTAGTGGCCTCCATTATGCAACTGTTTTTTCCAAGCAGCTTAAATGGAGAAATAGAAAAGATAAAATGGCTGGATTGATACAGAGAGGCCAAGGACAGCAAGAAATGGAGGTAATGGAGTGATGCCATTCAGACTGTTGAATACAGAAATACATTCCTCAAGGAGAGTGATAAATGAGGAAAGAATGGAGAGCCTGGAATTAGAAATAACAGAATAGGTACACTGGGAACAAGCTGGGGTAGGAGAATGAAACAGCTGGAGTTAGATTACAGACAAGGAGTGAAATACTGAGGTAACATTAAAGAGGTCCTGCAGATTTGGCTCTGTCTTTTTTGAAACCTTTATCCTTTTTTGGCACTATTCCTTGTTCTGTCAGTTAGTGCCTATCTGTTGACTTCAGCCCTGGCTGCTGAGAAATTGTCATCTATTTCTCCCTTGAGTTTCTCCCCTTCAAATCTGGCTGTATTACAAAATAGGGTCTACCAAGTTTTCCCCTTCTTGGCTGCTCCTGAAAACAAGCACACAGACCTTTGTTTAAAGGTTGTATTGTTCATCCTGAGAAAGCAGAAATAATAAGGAAGTAACCTGGAGAAATGATAGAAACTCCAGACTCCAGAATTATTACAAGTTTCATCACTCTCCTGTGGTTACTAATTTCCTAGGCGGTAGTGCCTAAACACCCTGTGATTTTTGATCTGTTGTCCTTAGATATCTCCTGCCTTCCATAGACCTAGAATCTTTTCCTAAACGATAGAAACCAAAAAACCCAACCCACTGCTATCAAGTCAATTCTAACTGATAGCAACTCTATAAAACAGGGTAGAATGACCCCATAGGGTTTCCAAGGCTGTAAATCCTTTTTTTTTTTTTTTTTTGTTCTGATTTGGGTGAAGATTTACAGAGCAAATTCACTTTTTTTTTTTTTTTTTTGGTTCTGATTTGGGTGAAGATTTACAGAGCAAATTCACTTTCCATACAGCAGTTCACATATACTTTGTCTCATGACATTGACCACAGTTTACCACAATGCAACAGCTCCCCTCCCACTTCCTCCCCATAGTTACCTCTTCCAGTATCCATCCCTCCATACACTCCTGCCCCCTGAGCTGTCTCCCTGTGCATAAGCAGCCCTTCTTTCTCCCATGATAGTTCTCTCCAAGGAGTGTATCTACTTGAGGCAAATGTTCAACTTATATGCCTGTCTTTTGTTTGGCTGGAAACCATGGGTGTGGGTTCAATTCTAGACCTGAAGGGCACCTAGGGGCCATAGTCTCACCAGGCTCTATCAGTCCAGCAAACCTGGTCCCCCCCCGCTTTTTTTTTCTCCAAATGATTTTGAGTTTTGTTCCACATTGTTTCACCTCTCTGTCAAGGATCTCCTGCATAGATTCCCTTCCAAGTGGATGACTTTGGTAGCCGGGCACCATCTAGTTCTTCTGGTCTCATAGTTGTATAGGTTGCAGATTGGATGGTGTACCAGTCACTAGGACTAATTGTTTCCATGAATTTTGGTTTTCTTCATTCTTCTTTGCTCTGGACAAGGAGAGACCCATCATTGCATCTAGATGGCAGCTTACTAGCTTTTAAGATCCCAGTTGCTACTCGCCAAAGTTGGAGGTGGAACGTTTTGTATAGTATGTTATGCTAATTGAGCTTGATGTCCCCTGCGACTATGGTCCCAAGCCCACAAGTTCAACTACTTGGTCCCTCCGGGTAGCTGGCTATGACCAAGCAGTGACCACAACCTTGCTCCTTGTCAGCTCTACTATACACCTGGGAATTCTGATCATTCACATAAACTCATAGGACCATTGTCTGCCAACCCTATACATGTTCTTGGATACACTCCCCATTTCATAGACATACCTAATAGTTAAGGCTGTCCACCCATCTATCCACCCATATACCAAGGCCGTAAATCTTTATGGAAGCAGACAGCTTCATCTTTCTCCTGTGGACTAACTGCGGTTCAAACCACTGACCTTTTGGTTACAGCCAAATGTCTTAACTACTGTGACACCTGAGATATACCTACCTACCTACCTACCTACCCATTGCCATCAAGTCGGATCCGACTCAACGACCCCTCCTTGGGTTTCTGAGGGGTGTTACTATGGAAGTAGATTCCCCAACCTTCCTTCTGAGGAGTGGCTAGTGGGTTTGAACCACCAGCTTTCTGGTTAGCAGTCAAATGCCTTAGACACTGCGCCACCAGAGTTCCCTTTTATAAACCCTTGTGTTGAGGGCTGACTTTCAATAGATCGCATAGCTCTGCTATGTATGAAACCCTGACCCAGAAGCAGGTTGTCTGCAAATGGTTCATGAGCTAATGCATGCTTAGCTCACAAGTGAGCCATTTCAGTCTCAAGGACAGCTAGGTTCACATTTTGTCATCTGGGCAGGAACCAACATCCTGTTGCTCATATCAACCTTAAAATTGTATCTACAGGCCCTGTTTTAACCAGGTACCTGGGAATACTGAGGGATTCTGCACACAGCAGCCAACTGCTTAGCAGCCAAGGCTGATGCTAATAGATACGCACTAACTTGCAAAATATAGGATGATGCCGATAAAGTGGGTTTCCTCCCCAGAAAAACAACGCAGTTATTAAAAAAAAAAAAAAAAAAAAACAGGTTTATTATCTCCAAGAAAAGGAGCAAATTATCCATCCATCTCTCAGGCAATCCTTTACTGTCTCTGTACAGGCTTCACTCAGCCCAAGGTCCACTGGCTCCTTCAATGGGAAGGTCCATCCAGTCTCTCTCCTTTTGGGGTAGGAATAACTAGCTGCCTGAGGGCGAGGTTCCAGGCTGTTCGGCAGCAATACCTGGCACAGCTGAGGCAGCTTCATAGTCTGCCATGCGGCGCTGTACCAGGGCAGGCATGAGCTGCACATATGCGGCCATGAGACGGTGGTTGGAATGGATCAGCTTCCCAGCACAGTTGTGCAAACAGGCCTCCTGAAAAGAAGACAGGGTCAGTAGGGCCCAACGGGGTCCTGCCAGGCCCCATCTCCTTTCTTCCCCATCCCCAGCCTAGGGGCGAAGGCCGTGGAAAGACCAGGGCCAGAAGTATAAGTGAGGGGCGAACGTCTTGGAAAGCAACCTATCTATCGTTAACTTTGAGGATCAACGATAACCTCCCTACTCAGTCCCCCACCTCTTCAGCGTCCAGAGCTCGGTGGTGCAGGCTGGGAACGCAGCGCTGGAAGCAGAGTTCTGTCATCCGATTGTAGACCAAAAGGAAGTCCCGCAACTGCAGGAAAAGGAGACCAGGAACTCAGCGATAAGGGGTCCCAGACAGCTCAGGCCCCGCCTCCTGAGGCTGCCCTGGGCTGCACACCACAGCCCGAAATTCCCAGCTATCCGATCCCTGAATCTCTGTGGTACCCGCGACACGGACAGGCAAGGGAGCTGAAGGTATGGCCCTGGAGCAACTTAGCGCCCACTCACATTTCTCAGCTGCTGCTGTTGCTGCTCCATCACGCCACGGGCGCATGCCTAGATCACTTCCGTTACAACTTGAAAACACCCCGGAAGTGATCTTGCGGCGTTCCCTAAGGATTGAGGGGCTGGCTCAAGGACCGCCCTGCCTCCGGTGGCTAACGTCACCTCCGCCCTTATAATCTGCGACGTGGCCGGCTTCTTCTGCCCGGGAGGGGACGTCACTTCCGCCGAGTCCCTGACCTGCTGCTAGGATCGCGACGGGAACTGGAGCCCGAGGTCCCCGCGCGGCCCGGGCCTGGCGCCCTGAGGGGAAGAGCGGCCCGGCCCGAGGTGAGAGGGACATACTTGGGTGACAGGGAGTTGAACGCACAAATCTGTCCTGAGGTCAGGTTGCCCCTGAGCCCTCATGGAGACACACCTGATGCCCAGGTGAATAGGGGGTTGGGCGGGGACTCACACACCTGGGAAGACATAACTGACGTTGGAAAGGATCACCTGTGTCCTGGGAAGAAGAGGCTTTTACCAGAGGCGCAGAACTTACACCAACTGATTCAACTAAGGCCTGGTGGGGTGGGCCTGAGGAGGAGGAAGAGGTGCAAGGGTTGGAGGAAGGAGAGACCACTTGAAGGAAGGGGGAAGAAAACACTAAAGGAGTGGAAAAGGCCAAGCAATGCAGGACATACTAGACTGGGATGTGGGCACCTGAGCCCTGGAAGGGAGTTCATCTCCTGGTGGGGGAGACAGGGAAGACACACTGAATGGGATAAGGTCCAAGAGAGCGTGGACTTTTCTCTGCTGTATTCCCGGGGCCTCTAATTGTGCCTGACACAGTGCAGGCACGCATTAAATGCCTGTTGAATGATTGAATGCATGAATCCTGAGTCCTGGTGGGTTTGAGAGATTATGAGGAGATACCTGAGGCCTAGATGTGCATGTATAAAAATGTGCACTTTGGAGGGGAGAAATACATGGATCTAAGGAAAAGAGTGGTGGCTGTACCCCACGACATTTTTAAGTGCTGGAGACAACCTCTAAAACTTAAGCAATGGCAAGAAAGGCCTTCCTCTTGTGGCCTTTTCCCAAAACCACCTGTGTTGGGCTTTGTAGGGCCCTGGGGTGGAGACTTTGACTCCAGTCCCTGCCCCAGCCATGACGGACGGGATCCTCGGGAAGGCAGCCACAATGGAGATCCCCATCCATGGGAACGGTGAAGCTGGACAGCTTCCTGAGGATGATGGGTTGGAGCAGGTGCTTCTCTTTGATTCTTCTCCTAATTGAATTCTAACACACAAACTCTAGGCTCTTATCCCATTCCAATAGCCTTCCCCTAACTTACCTAACTCCCATAAATCTTTTTATAAATTTTCATTCTGATTCTGTGCACTTCTTCCTTGCTCTCCCTATGGTGCTTCAGTCCAACCCTCAAAATGATTTAGCTGCCCCTGTGTTACTGAAACCTCCCTCTTCTCTGGCCCATAGGACCTCCAGCAGGTGATGGTGTCAGGACCCAACCTTAATGAAACCAGCATTGTGTCTGGTGGCTATGGGGGCTCTGGTGATGGACTTATCCCTACAGGTATGAATGGTCAGAGACAAAAAACTTGAGTGTAGAGGGGGAACAGGAATGGTTCTGGAGACTTTAGTATATACCTAAGGAAGGTATATTTGGAATTATGTCTGGAGGTCTTGGGAACTCCTGCCAGTATGAACCTCGTTCTCAGCCTAAGGCCAGTTCCCAGTGTTGGCCATCTGCTGCCACTTGCCAATTAGCCCTTCAAATGCATCCACTTATCCTTTCCCTGCTGCCATCACCTGAGGCAGCTTAAGATGTCTAGTTCACAGGAGGTCCCTGCTCTGGATCTTAAGGCTGACTTGGAACTTTGTGAGGCTTCTCAGAGTTTTACTTTAGACTCTAAGTTTAGAAGAACAAACAGCCCTGAATCTCACACAGATTAGATTCCACATGGGAAAGTCACCAGGTTTCCTGTTATGAGATTCAATCATTGTTGACCCCATCAGAAGATGGTCAGAGGGACTCATGGAGAGGTATGCTAGGAGATAGGTCTTGGGGCACAAGGTGTGATTTTCCTCTAATGATCAGGTGGATCTGCGTCTAACTTCTGCTGCTTCAGGGAAGTCATGTTCATGTGCTGGGAGGGAAGTATGGATGGGGCTACAGAGGTGTTCTGGTTGTATCTGAGAGAAGCTGGTGTCAGAGAACTTGGTCCTTTAGGGTCCGGCCGCCATCCATCTCACAGTTCCACTCCCACTGGCCCTGGAGATGAGGTGGCTCGGGGAATCGCTGGAGAGAAGTTTGACATTGTCAAGAAATGGGGCATCAACACATACAAGGTGCGACACAGAGACCTCTTCCTATCCCACAAACTCCCCTGAGTACCCATTTCCCTTCTCCCCAGACCCCAACGTCCCATCAGTGGCTGGGACCAGGATCCTGGGGGTGCTGGGGTAGGTACCTATTGGGGGAGGGTGCTGGGGTCTCTGACCTGTTCCCCCACTTCCCAATCAGTGCACAAAGCAGCTGTTATCAGAGCGATTTGGCCGAGGCTCCCGGACTGTGGACCTGGAGCTAGAGCTGCAGATTGAGTTGCTGCGTGAGACGAAGCGCAAGTATGAGAGTGTCCTGCAGCTGGGCCGGGCACTGACAGCCCACCTCTACAGCCTGCTGCAGACCCAGCATGCACTGGGTGATGCCTTTGCTGACCTCAGCCAGAAGTCCCCAGAGCTTCAGGTGCTTCAGCCAGGCCAAAGAGGGGGAGGACTGGGCCCGGGCCCTCCCAGGCAGTCACCCCTCAGCCTCCCTCCCTCCCTCCTGCAGCCCACAGGGAGAACCCCTCCAGGGTGGGCCCAGCCCTGCCCCCAGCAACACTCACCTGTGGAGGCAGCTTAAGGGTTTGTACAGAGGTCCAGAAGTTGGAGGGGATGGGGGAGGATGCCTCACAAGTAACCTTTCTCTGCACTGGCAAGAATGCCTGTGGTGTTCGACCTAATTGCCTGTGGAATTCGGCCAAATTGGAGCCCCTCCTCTGCCTGCCGCGCTAGCTCTTCCTGATCCATTCCTGTGAATTTGAGAACCCCCCACCTCTCATATTCCTACCCCAGGCATCCCAGGGTGGCCCCACTAACTTTCTGGCTGAGAGAGCCTTGCTGGAGGCAGTCCTTGTGTGTTCTAGTATGATTTGATGTCAGTTGCCTCCCTGGGGAGGAGGGGAATGAAGGGCCCTACAACTCCAGTTAGGCAGGGACTATTACTCATGGCCTGTCCCTGCCTTCTGCCCTCAGGAGGAATTTGGCTACAATGCAGAGACACAGAAGCTGCTATGCAAGAATGGGGAGACGTTGCTAGGGGCGGTGAACTTCTTTGTCTCTAGCATCAACACATTGGTCACCAAGACCATGGAAGACACACTCATGACTGTCAAACAGTATGAGGCTGCCAGGTGTGGACACTGGCAGGGCTTAGGATTTGGGGAGTTGGCTGGCATGGGTGGAAGACTGGGCAATAGGGGCATAAGAATCCAAGGAGAGTATGTGTGGAGGACAAATGAATGGAGACCAGCCTGTGTCACCCCCCCCCTCCCCAGGCTGGAATATGATGCCTATCGAACGGACTTAGAGGAGCTGAGCCTAGGCCCCCGGGATGCAGGGACACGGGGCCGACTTGAGAGTGCCCAGGCCACTTTCCAGGCCCATCGAGACAAGTATGAGAAGCTGCGGGGAGATGTGGCCATCAAGCTCAAGTTTCTGGAAGAAAACAAGGTGCCAACCCCAACTCCCTTGACCCTAGCCCACATTTCTATCTGTGATGCTGACATTCCCCTGAGCCCCGCCCCATCACTGCGTCGGGAAACACAGCCTGGCTAAGGAGTGGGATATTGGCCTCAGCACTCCCTGGGCCATGCCAGATTATCCTCCTCCTAATCACTGGCCCTCTTCTGTTGGAGGATTTGGCAGTTGGTTCTGGGAACATAATTGGGAAAAATCACCTCCCCTGGACTAGGAGACCAGAACCCCAGATCCAGAAAATCAAATCAGGTTTCTCCCCTCAGATTGTCCCTTCTCCTTTGACTCCCTGGTGGAGTTTAGCCCCACCCTAACAGCACCCTGAGAACAGAGTCCAGGTGCCCCTGGTCTGGGTCCAGGCTCAGGCTCTTAGCCCCTGAAAGAGGGTACATGAATCCAGCCTTAGCTGACCCTGCTGGACCCCCAGATCAAGGTGATGCATAAGCAGCTGCTGCTCTTCCACAATGCCGTGTCCGCCTACTTTGCTGGGAACCAGAAACAGCTGGAGCAGACCCTGCAGCAGTTCAACATCAAGCTGCGGCCACCAGGAGCTGAGAAGCCCTCCTGGCTAGAAGAGCAGTGAGCTGCTCACAGCTCAGTCTGGCTACCAAGAAGGACTCTGGGAGGGGCAGCCCTCGGGTGGAGGAGATTGGACATGGGACATCTTCTGCCACCTGCCTTCTGGCTTGGGCTTCCTCTCCCTGGCTGGTGCCTAATACCAGTTTTGCCCAAGCTGCTGTGGAGAGGGGGCCAGCAGGCCTAGTAGCTGCCACCCTGTCCTGTATTCTCCTGGCCACTGGGCTTCATTCCCAGTTCTTTTCCTTCCACTCCACAGCCAAAGGCTATGACAAGACCACTCCCTGGCCAATGGCATCACTCCTCAGGCCTATACCCAGCTCCTGGGGTTGGCCTCTTGACCAATGGCAGAACCTCAAAAGGCCCTGTCAGCCAGTGGCAGCTCTTCTTGGGCTCCCCTGGACCAATGATGTTGCCTCCAATATCCTCTGTCCCACCTCTATGCGTGCCCATTGCAGAGAAGGGGACTGGGACCAAAGGGGTGGGGATAAAGGGGAGCCCCATTTCTGGCCCTGCATCTGAATGGGCTTCCTTCCACCCACCCAGTTTAATTGTGCTCAGAGCCCCAGAAGATTGGGGTTTAGCACTAGGAATAAACCTTTCATAAAAGCAGGTCCAGTGAGGTCAATTTGTGGGGGACTCCAGGGAGGGTGGGCTGGGTGGAGAAATGCTCAGCCTGATTGTACACCAAAATCTTACCAGGTCAGGAGAGCTAGGCCCAGACAGCTGAAGTCACAGTTTCAAGAACAGTCTGAAGGCCCATTCTCCTTTCCCAACCCCCAGCCCAACTGGAACCAAAGCTTTGTTTGCCCTGCAGGCCAGTACCATAATAGCTATGGATAGATCTTAAGAGCAGGGTCCAAAAGACGTTGGGCCAGCTGACTATCATACATTCATTCATATAACAAATATTTACAGAGTGCTTTTATTTGCCAAGCACTGCACTAGACCCTGGGGAAACATCAGTGAATAAAGCACAGTCCCTGCCCACAGTGCTTACAGCCTAGTGGGGGATAGAGACAAGTAACCAGGCAACTACAATACAGCAGTAAGCCCTAGGATACAGGAAGTACAGGGAGCTTTGGGAGCACAGAGGAGGGACGTGCAGCCTAAACTGGGGTGGGGATGGGGGCTGTCAGCTTGGAAGCTGAGACCTGAGGGTGAGTAGGTGACACCCAGGCATAGTAGGGGAAAGAAGCCAACATGTGTTAAGGCCCTGAGTAGGAATAAGAAGACTTCAGTTTGACAGGAATGAAAAACGAAGAGGGAGTGGCCAGAAGACTGGAGTAAGGTAGTAAGGTAGGGCCTTTTGACCTTTGGATCCAGGAAGCTGTGAAGAACTTTAAGCAGAAGTTTGCATGGGAAAAGTCCAGGGTTGAGGAAAGTCTCCGAGAGTTCAAATAATGTTATAAAGACCCCAGTGCCCTCACCCTGTGGATAGTCTAGCAGCCCTAGCCAAAAGCTCCAAATCAAGCTTGAGTTCTGTCTTAGGTTTACTCACAAACATGGACACCAAGCTGGAACTCAGGTGGTTGAGAAGGTTCCAGTCTTCCCTGCTGCACCCTGGTGTTGAGCCCAAATTGGAACTTTGTGTGAAGCAAGAAAGCTCCCTCACAGCACTTTTGAGTTAGCCAGCTATCACCTCTCTCTGCTCCTTGGCCAAGGAGAGCTCTAGAATCTTTCCACATTCTTCCCTATCTCTGGAGGGCTGAGGGAAGGGGGACAACCCAGCCAGCACACTCATTTAGCACCAGGATCCACACAGACCTGACTGCTTTGTGTCAGTGGCTGCAACTCCCAGGCAGGCTTCCTGGGTTTGGACACCCTGCAGTCATGTGACTGGAACTGAATTATTAGGTGGGGGTCCACATATAACTCAGCACTTTATGGTCTTCTGGGAACTTTGAATATGAAAGGTACTAAATCTCGAAGTGGAAGCAGGGCCTAAAAGCAAGGTTCAAATCCTAGGTCTACTTTCTAGCTGAGTAAGTGATTGTTGTTGTTGTTGTTGTTATGTGCCGTCGAGTCGGCCCCGATTAACTTAATGTTTGGGAAACCAAAGCCATCAGTTTCTAACATAAAACGGGGCTATTAAAAGAAGCTACCTATTAAAGTTACGAGTATTAAGTGAGATAATATATGTAAAGTGGTCAGTTCTGTGTCTGGTATATAACAAGCACTCTTGCTAACTGTTACTGTAATTTTTATTATTTTCCACCGGGACCGTTTTTCCACAATGCAATGATTCCGAGAATTGCTCTGTGTTTTTGGGGTGAAGAGGGTGTCAATGGATGTTAGAACCAAATTTTCTCACGAAGAGGCTCCTAAGGATAGCCGTCTACAGCCGAATCAAGTCCTCTACCATTGTACCCCAACCCCTTCTCCCAGATCTCTGGGACGGCCTTTCCACCGCCCAAACTCACTGCTGTCCAGTCAGATCTGACTAATAGCGACCCCTCGGGTTTCCAAGGCGGTATCACTACGGAAATAGATTGCCCAACGTCCCTTCCAAGGAGTGGCTGGTGAGTTTGAACCGCCAGCCTTCTGGTTAGCAAATGCCTTAGCCGCTGTGCCACCAGACCTCCTTTCCGCTGCCCAGAGATCCTTAATGAGGTACCGACAAAATGACTAGCATATTCTGTCGAAGGCTCAGGAAAGCCAGAAAGGGTGCCTCCAGAATGCCGCCCAACAGGCTACCAGAGTCCCAAATCCCTGTTTCCCAAGCTGCCTTTTCTGGACCAAGCTTTATCGCAGTCCCTAAAACCAACTACATCGCCCCTCCCTCGGAGCCCTCGGGAGCCAGAGGCAGCTGGCGGGGATCCGGGATCCGGGATCCAGGATCTGGCTCACCTGCTCCACAGCCCAGCAGCGGAGGCAACACCCGCAGGAACCGCAGGGGGGAGGGGAGGACGGCCTTGATAGGGGGCGGGCAGGTGGGCGGG
>NW_006921601.1:2020399-2066347 GCF_000298275.1 Orycteropus afer afer | reverse complement strand
GGTCCGGCAGCGACGCCGGCGCGGGGACAGGCGGAGGCGCGGGACGTGGGGCGGCGCCGCGGTCAGGGCCGGGCGGACACGCTCTGGCAGCGGGGGCAGTGCCGCGGGCCCCTCAGAGTGGCCGCAGTCCAGGCCTTGTCCCTCCCATCCTCCTCCGCCGCGGTAAGTGCGACGGGCGGGGCCCGGGCGTGCATTTGTATCCCTGTCTACCGGGTCCGGGTCCCCGCCGAGTGTCTGTGGGTGGGGGCGCGGACGCTTTTCAAAAGCTGTGCCTGTCCCTATCCACGTGAGGCGTGCCCATGTTCATGAGAGCAGCAGGGGGATTCTTCTGGCTGTGGCTGCTCAGGTGAGGTCTGTGTTTGAGAGAGAAAGCGCGGGTGGATGGGTGATGGTTCCTTGAAGAAGCTCGGGGCTTGGGAGCTTGTATATGTTGGCGGACGTTGCAGAGCCCTGCGGCCAAGGGTGGGGTGGGGGGTGGGGGTGAGGTTGGAGAGTGGGACTCTGGAATCTTGTGCCCCAGCTTGTCTGAAGGGTTCCTTTCTCCCTGGTGCAGACACCTCCACCCCTTACTCCCCCGCTCCATCCTCCTCAGGCACCCAGAGGCCCACCAGGCAGGGTGGAGGACAGGAAGCTTCATTCTGAGACTGCTTCTTTTAGGAAAAGACCACTCTGGTTCCCTTGCAGCCTGGCCCAGCTTGGAGGACCCCAGGCCCCTCCCTGGTTCTGGCCTCCCTTCCTCCTGGACTTGGCTTCAGATCCTGGGCTCCAAACCTGCAGGGACAGATGGTTGCAGGTTGGAGGGGTAGGCTGCACTCCAGGGAGGTCAGTCCAATTGAAGTCAGGCCCTGGGCTTATTTCTACTGTGGGGGTCTTAAACGTGAACAGCAGAAGCCCAGGACTGGCCCCAGGAAGATCAGATCTGGGAGGTCATAGCAGATGCAAGGTCCTCTTCACAGGGCGTCCCCTGTCAGTATGTCCAGCTCGCCAGTGCCCATTCATCCCCTAAGCAGGACTCTGATTTGTCTGCAAAAATGAAATCAGGGCTGCAGGCCTGATAGGTGCCCTGCCTTTCTTGGCTTGTATGCCTCCAGTGACAGAGCACTTACTACCTTTTGCTGTGGGAAAGCTTAAGCAGAGGTCTCTCTTCTAAGGCTTTGTTCACTTATCTTGTTATTGCCTTTGCTTTTTTTGCCTCTCTCTCTAGTGAGAGGAAACTGTAAAGACTGTAACATAGTTCTCCTGTCATCAACATATACTGAGCACTTTCTATGTGGCAGGTACCACCTCACCCACTTAAGGGACAATGGCATTCTTTCCGAGAGACGAACTTGAGCAAAGGCTCACGTGAAAGAGTACAGCCTGTATTCAGAAAAACAACAAAACCATATGGCTGAAGTAGAGAGTGCCCAGAGAAAATATCATGAGTGAGTCAAACTCAGCAAACATTTATTTTGGAAGAGAGGTGGGGGCAACTGTGACCACCCCTCTAACACACCTCGTCTCATGATAGAAGTTAGAAATTAAATCCTCAAAGGAGTACAAGATGGAATTTATTCAGGGGCACATCTTACAATCTGTAGGGGCCTTTGGCTGGAAGTGAAACTTTGGGTATCTCAGATTTTGGAAATAAAAAAGACCTTCATTCCTAATTTACACGTGAGGGGATAGGAGAGGAACTTGCTCACCATGTCACCTTGAGTTAATGACAAAGTCAGGACTAGTTCCTAGTTATCCTGACCTTTAAACCTAGACACATTTTAGAAGCAGAATCAAGGTGAAAAAAGAGGAGGATTGAGAAGACTCCTAGGACTCTTATTCATGTGACAAGGTGGATGGTGGTGCCTTTCAGTGAGATAAACAGCAGGAAGAGAAGTTTAGGGGAAAATGAATTATGTTTTGGACCAGTCCCTTTGCATCATCCAGATACAGATGTCCAAAATGCAGTAAGATACACAGGCCTAGGGTTCAGGACAGTCTTCTGCATGGGAGATAAATCTCTAGGAGTCATTTAGCAATTAGATAGTAACTGGGGCCATGGGAGATGATAAGGTAACCAGGCAGAGTATGCAAAGCCAGAGAAGAGTCCCTAGAACAAAGCCCCGTGGAGCTAAGCATTTAAGGAATGCACAGTGGAGAAGCAGCCAGAGGCAAGCAGAGAACCTATACCGAGTGGATGGTGAAAGCATCCAGTATAGCCTCTGTCCTTTTTGAGTCTTGCTCTTCTGCCCAACTGGTCCATATTTCTTAATTTTTCCTGTTTCTGTTTCTTTGCTCATTGTTTTCTTAATGTACCTGTCATACTTATGTTTATCCTTCAAGACCCAACTGAAATATCCCTTCCTCTGGATGCCCTCATTATTCTCCTCCATCACATCCAGAGCTAGGTACTTCTTTGCCTTTGCTGCCATAGCAGTTTGAACATGTTAATATCATGACACTTATAATGGTGTAGTTATGAATTTTCATGTTTGTTTCCCACATTACTCTGAGAATATGTGAAAGACAAGGACTGCCTCTGATTTAGTTTTGTTTCCGGTTCCCAGTTGAAGAACCTAGCCCAGAGTGTGCCCAGGGAAGTATGATCATTTGGTAGGCTAATCAGTTGATTGAATGGTTCATTCACCTACTTAGTCTGGTAGTGGTGGGGGAAATGGTACTGTTAATTTCATTGCTCCCCTTACTGCCAATCTGAAAGAATTCTTTGGAGTTGAAAACTTTACTTTATCCAAAGTTTCATCTATTCCAGAGAAACTCTGCAGTTACTTGTGATTTTGCAAAGGCCTCTAAAGATTGACTATGCTTGGAGGCTAGTGAGCAAGTGAACCTAGCTGACCTCTCCCATCTAGTTTTCAGCAATGCTGTAATCACCTCCACTCACAGCTGTGTAAATCATATATACTTGGAATCTTGTGAAGTTTAGGAGGGAGTCATGGCGCAAATTAGATGCATTTGAGAATTTGGAAACCCTGAAAAGCTGTGGAGCACAGCCTCCCCTCGTGGATGGTAAGGATATAGTGGAGTAAGCACTGACTGTCTTCCTTTGCTTACAATCTACATCCTCCATAGCCCCCTGGACCTGGTTTCCTCTCCCCCACCCCTGGAATCCACACTCCCTGAGACTACTGACAGCTTCTTTTGGGCTTTAGATCCTGGTGCCTATTTGCAGCATTTCACAATGAAGATCACTCCCTTGTCCATGAAACTCTCTTCTCCCTTGGCTTTTGTGACATTGCTCTTTCCTGCTTCTTCTGCATCTCTGATCACACTTTCTCAATCTTCTTTATCTGCTTTGCTTCCTGTGCCTATTCTTTAAGTGTTGAGATTCCTCTTTGCTCAGTTACAGGCTTTCTTTCTCACTTGACACCCTCTCTGGGTGATGGCATCTACTTCCATGGCTTCAGGTATCATCTTTATACCCACTATCCTCAAATCCACATCTTCAGGCCAGACTTCTTTCCTAAGCTCCATCCTATCTTTCCAACTGTTTTTGGGACCTCTCCACTTTGCATAGGAGCTCTGGTAGCATAGTGCCTAAGGCACTTGACTGCTAACCAGAAGGCTGGCGGTTCAAACCCACCAGTCACTCCTCGGAAGGAAGGTTGGGCAATCCTACTTCAGTAGTGATACTGCCTCGGAAACCCAAGGAGGGGTCGCTATGAGTCAGGGCTGACTTGCCGGCACATAACAACAACAACCACCACTTTGAATGCCCCATGGATACCTCAGATTCATAGTAGGAAACACTAAACTTACCACTCTCCTATCAAAACTGCCCCTTATTCAGAGTTTCCAAGCTGGAAAACTAGGAATCCTGTCTGACTCCTTCTTCTCTCCCAACTCTTCACATCAAATCAACCAGTCACCAGATTCTGTTGATTCCCCCTATGAAACCTACTTTGACCTCCTCTCCCCTAGTCAAGGCCACCATCATCTATCTCTCCTCAGAAATACTGTGTCAGTCTCTTAACTTTCAACTCTTCACTCTTAATTATTTTCTTCATAGCACTGAAAAATTTGCTCTTGTTACTGTATACTTAAAACCCATCAGTAGCTTCCCTTTGTTCTTTGGATAAAGCCTTAAGCCCCTAGATGGGAAGGGTCATGTCTAACTTCCTTGTTGTTGTTGTTATGTGCCGTCGAGTCGGACCCAACTCATAGCGACCCCTCCTTGGGTTTCCAAGGCAGTATCACTACGGAAGTAGATTGCCCCATCTTCCTTCCGAGGAGTGGCTGGTGGGTTTGAACCGCCAGCCTTCTGGTTAGCAGTCAAGTGCCTTAGCCACTATGCTACCAGAGCTCAACAAAACATTGCGTTATCTAGATCCTGCCTACCTCCCCTCTTCTTTCTTAGCCCTTCCCTGTCACAGTGTATAATCCATCTCACTGAGGCACCAAGCTCTTAGTAACTGTTCCTCACCCTGTAGTGTTCAACTTAAATGCCACTTTCTTTTAGAGAACTTTCTTGATTATCAACCTCCGCACCTACCCCTGCCCCAGATCTGGGTCCAGTGATCTCTGTGCTGCTGGAGCACCCTGTGCTTCCCCACAGTAGCCCTCACCACATTGCATCACAGAAATCTGTTATTAGCCTATGGAATCCATGAAGGCTGACCTGTGTATCTTTTTATCTTCAGGCCTAGCAGAGGTGTTGAGTGACTGCTGAATAAGGAAATGAAGTACCTTTAGAACTGAGCCCTAAAGGATGGATAGGACAAGAGATGTCAGGAGGAGCCTGAGGAAGGAGGGTGAAATCTCTGCTTCGAGTCCAGCACTCCTTAAGTGTCTGCTGGAGTCCAGCACTCCTTAAGTGTCTGCTGTGATAAACACACCACTTAAACCTATAGGACCTTGGAGGCAGATATCTGGAGCACAGTTGGATGAGAGGTGGGAGTAGGAGTGCAGGAGAGGAAGGGAATCTTAGAGATTCAGGCTGGGATATGGCCTCAGCTGCTGCATGCCCAATACGTCTGGGTGGGGAACTGAAGCAGGAAGGGGAAGGGAGGGAGGAGTTGCCTGTCCTTGGATGTCGCCCAATCTCCGCCCCTGTGTGACAGGCTGGGAGAGCCCCTTGGGCTTGGAGAGAGGTGGAGCCTGACATCCAGCTGCCCGATCTGGGCCCAGCAGACCACTCCTACTCTTCCTCCCAGCCCTCGCCGTCACCAGACTGAAGCCTCAGCTGGCTCTGGCCTGACCTCCTGTTCCTTTCACCAGTCCTCAGTCTGCCCTCTCTTCTGTTATGTTGTCCTGATACTAAGTCTCCAGATCCAGAACCCTCACATCTGGAGAGAGAACTTCAGGATCCCAGTGCCCACATTGGGAGAGGATGCTCTCAGGCGTGTCTTCCCCACTCTGCCAACCCCCATGCTCATGTAAACATCAGGCAATGGCACTGGCAGCCCAGCCCCTCCCCTGTCCCTCCCCAAACCTGGAGGTTCATTATCTTTGTTGTTGTTGTTGTTATGTGCCGTCGAGTCAAACCCGATTCATAGCGACCCCTCCTTGGGTTTCCAAGATGCCTATGATGCATTTTAGGAGCTCTGGTAGCATAGTGCCTAAGGCACTTGACTGCTAACCAGAAGGCTGGCAGTTCATACCCACCAGCCACTCCTCAGAAGGAAGATGGGGCAATCTACTTCCGTAGTGATACTGCCTCGGAAACCCAAGGAGGGGGTCACTATGAGTCGGGTCCAACTCGACGGCAAATAACAACAACAACAACATGATGCATTTAGGAGCTCTGGTAGCGTAGTGCCTAAGGCACTTGACTGCTAACCAGAAGGCTATTAGTTTAAACCCACCAGCCACTCCTTGGAGGGAAGGTTGGGCAATCTACTTCCATAGTGATACTGCCTTGGAAACCCGAGGAGGGGTTGCTATGAATCGGGTCCAACTCGACGGCACATAACAACAACATGATGCATTTAACTAGGCACAGACAAGGGATGTCCTGGCCCTCGTTAGTGCCTCGCCCCCCCCCCCCGAAGTATGCACTGTGGTCCAGTCAGATCCGACTCCTTGGGTTTCCAAGGAAGTATCACTATGGAAGTAGATTGCCCAATCTTCCTTCCAAGGAGTGGCTGGGGGGTTTGAACCGCCAGCCTTCTGGTTAGCAGTCAAATGCCTTAGGTGTGGCCAAATTTCTCTCATAAACTATGTCTACTGTGTTAACTTCTTTATTGATCATTTATCCTTCAGTTACAGTAACTGGCTCCTGCCCCTACCACTCCGTATCTGGCAGATACTCTTCAGTTCTCATCTTACTTTCCCCCTCCTTCTTTCTTGAATCACTCTCTTCCTTTGATTTCCTTGGTCCCACACTCTCTTGGTTTTTTGTTTTAGTTTTTTTTTCCATCCTTTTGGGCTGTCCTCATCACCTTTGCTGGCTCCCCTTCTTTGTGCTGGGTCCTTTTCTTCTGACTCTGTCCCTAGGCAGTCTCATCCATTCTCATTGTTTTAAGTGTCATCAATATTCCAATGATCCCAAATCAATAACCAGCCCAGACCGCTCTTTGGAGCTCCTGTAGTCTATCCCTTACTTGTATGGACATCACACAGGCGCTTCAGACTCAGCGCATCTGAAACAGAATGTTCCAATGCTCCCTTCTCAGTTTTCACTGCCTCTGTGCATGACCACCATTTGCTCAGACAAGAAACCTGGGAATTATTCTCAACATTCCTTTTTCCCTCTCACATCCAATCCATCATGATGTCTTTTTATATTCTACCTCATTAATAGTGCTCAAGCAATCCATGTTTTTTTTTTTTTTCCCTATAACTCTGCTAATCTGAAAACACCAAACCCACTGCCATTGAGTTGATTCCAACTCAAAGCGACCTACGTTGTGTTTCTGAGGCTGTAAATCTTTGTGGAAGTAGATTGCCTCATCTTCCTCCCTCAGAATGGCTGGTAGATTTGAACCACCAGTCTTCTGGTTAGAAGCCAAATGCCTTATATACTGTGCCACCAGAGCTCCTTAACTCGCTAATACCCAACATTCAGTTCTCACTTAAGAGCTGCATTAGCTTCTAACTGGTCTCCCTGCTTCCACTCTTGCTCTTCTTCAATTTCCATAGCTGCCAGAGTAGCTTTTTATTGTTTGTAAATTGTATCATGTAAATTTTGTAAATGGTATGATTGCCCCAATTTCTTAAATTTGAAGTTCTTAGCATGACCTTCAAAGTCCTTTACAATGTCATCTCTATCTATCTTCCCAAACTGTCTTTTACCTTTTATTCACTTTGCTCTACCCATACAGTCCTTTTGGGCTCTCACTTGAGTTTTCTGCCCCAGAGCCTCCATTCTTCATGTTCCTTCAGCCTAGAATGATCTCCCCCAAAACCATCACTCTGTGGTACTGCTGTCTTCACCCTCACAATTTTTCTTCTGTCCCTCAGAGCTCTGTTTGGAGAGTCCTTCCCTGATTACCCAGTCATAAACATTCTTTCTTGTAGATCCTTTCCTCCTATGTGCTTTTTGTCATAGAAGTTTTTTTTTTCTTCTATTTGTACCAAAAAAACAAACCAAACTCACTGCCGTCAAGTTGAATCTGACTCATAGTGACCCCTTCTTGGGTTTCTGAGGTGGTATCACTACGGAAGTAGATTGCCCAATCTTCTGTCTGAGGAGTGGCTAGTGGGTTTGAACCACCAGCCTTCTGGTTAGCAGTCAAATGCCTTAGACACTATACCATCAGAGCTCCCAGGGCACGTAAAACTTATTAAACCTAAGAATGTTAATTAGACTTTATGGAGAAAGCACTGGTGAGCTCTAAATCAAATCAATCAATCATCAATATTTAAAAATGGTAGCTATTTCTCTCTGTGATTATATTTTATTGTTTACTGACTTTTAAAATATCTCTTACCACCTTCCCACCAGAAGAGCAGTGACCATATCTGTTTTGTTCATCACTCTATCACTAGCATCTTTACAAAGTAGGCACTTAATATACGGTGAATTCAATAAATATAGTTTGATCCTTATGTCATGATCCGTGCTAAGTGCTAGGAATAAAAATAAATAAAATATTGCCTCTACCCTTAAGAAGTCTCCAAGAGTTTGATAGAGCCTGGTGGAACCACTGAGATTATGGCCCCTAGCTGCCCTTCAGGTCTGGAATTGAACCCACACCTGTGGCTTCCAGCCAAACAAAAGGCAGGCATATGAGCTGAACATTTACCTGAAGTAGATACACTCCTTGGAGAGAACAATCATGGGAGAAAGAAGGGCTGTTTATGTACAGGGAGACAGCTCAGGGGGCAGGAGCACATGGAGGGATGGACACAGGGAAGAGCTAACTATCGGGAGGAAATGGGAGGGGAGCTGTTGTATTGTGGCAAATTGTGGTCAATGTCATGAGACAAAGTGTATGTGAACTGCTGTATGGAAAGTGAATTTGCTCTGTAAATTTTCACCCAAATCACAATTAAAAAAAAAAAAAAGAAATCTCCAAGAGTGGAAGAAGCAGACAAGTAATAAGAAAATTACAGTATAATGTGATAAGGGCTAGGATGGAGGCAATACAGGGTACTAAGAGATATGAAAGGAAATCTGATGGTGTAGTGCCTAAGGCTAACCAGAAGGGTGGCAGTTTAAACCCACCAGCTGCTCCACAGAAGGAAGACTGGGTAATCTACTTCCATAAAGATTTACCACCTCGGAAACCCAAAGGGGTTCACTGTGAGTCAGAATTGACTCCATGGCATTGAGTTTGTTTTTTGGGGAAGGGATATGAGGTGAAATGCCTAATCCAGACTTGAAGAAATCGAGGAAGACTTTCTGGAGGAAGTGGCATTTGCATGGACTTGTAGGATAAATAGGATTCAGCTGGGCAAAGCGAGGCAGGAAGAGAATTGCAGGCAGAAAGAACAGAATGTGGCAGTCTAGAAGCAAAAGAGAACAAGGAGTCTTCCAAGAGCTGAGAAGCAACCAGTGAGGCTGACTGAAGAATTATGAAAAATGAGACTGTAGAGGAAGATAAGAGCCAGACAAAATTAAGTCTTGTTGGCCAATTTAAGGTGTTTGGACTTTGTCCACTGAAAAATGGAGAGTCATTGAAGGAATTTAAACAGGGAGTTAACTACTAACTAAGCAACTGGCTAGGACTCCTTGGGTGGTACAAACAGTTAAACACTTGAGTGCTTGACTGCTAACTAAATGGTTGGCAGTTTGAACCTACCCAAAGGCACCTCTGAAAAGAGACCTGGCAGTTTACTTCAAAAAGGTTATAGCCTTGAAAACCCAATGCAGAGCAGTTGTACTCCGTACCTATGTCTCCATGAGTTAGAACTGACAGCAGTAGGTTTGGTTTTGATTTAGTAACAAAATCCAGTCTTTTAGAAGACTCATTCTGGATTCCAGGGGGATGGATAAGAAGGCACAAGAGACAAGGATACCATTTAGGAGGCTATAACTGTACTCCTGGAAAACATTGATGGTGTCCTGAGTAGTAGGTGTGGGGTTGGAGATAAAGGGATGGATTTGAGACATTCAGGAAGCAAAATCCACAACACAGTGAGCTGATGTGGAAAAGAGTGAAATCCCAGGCAGCTGTGCTGAGCGCTGTGCCAGGGCATAGAGCTACAGGTCGTCAGAGGAGAGACACTTTACAACAGGAAAGGTCCCCTGGAAGAGGATTGTGAGAGGCAGAGGAGATGGGTTGTTGTTGTTGTTAGGTCGCATCAAGTCATCTCTGACTCATAGTGACCTATGCACAGCAGAAGGAAACACTGCCCAATCCTGTGCCAGCTCCATGGTCCCTGCTATATCTGAGCCCATCACCACAGCCACAGTGTTGATCCATCTTGTTAAGGGCTTTCCCCTCTTTCGTCAACTGTCCACCTTACCAAGCATGACATCCTTCTCCAGGGAATGATCCCTTCTGATAATATGACCAAAATAGGTGAGACGAAGTCTGGCCATTCTTGCTTCCAAGGAGCATTCCAGCTGTACTTCCTCCAGGACAGATTTGTTAGTTCTTTTAGTAGTCCATGGTACTTTCAGCATTCTTCACTAGCGTCACAACTCAAAAGCATCAACTCTTCTTCGGTCCTCCTTATTCATTGTCCAGCTCTCCCATGCATACAAGGCGATTGGAAATATGGGTTGTGTCAGGCACACCTAAGTCTTCAAGGAGACATCTTTGCTCTTCAGCACTTGAAAGAGGTCCTTTGCAGCCGATTTGCCCAATGCTATACGTCGTCTAACGTCCTGATTGCTGCTTCCGTTGGCATCGATTGTAGAACCAAGCAATGTGAAGTTTTTGACAACTTCAGTCTTTTCTCCATTTATCGTGATGCTGCTGATAGGTCCAATTGCAAAGATTTTTTTTTTCTTTATATTGAGATGTAATCCATACTGCAGACTGTATTCAATCTTCATCACTAAGTACTGCAAGTCATCCTCACTTTCAGCAAGCAAAGTTGTGTCATCAGAGTATCACAGGTTGTTAATGAGTCTCCCTCTAATCCTGGTGCCATGTTCTTCATATAGTCCAGCTTCTCGGATTATTTGCTCAGCATACAGATTGAATAAGTATGGTGAAAGGATACAACCTTGACACACTCCCTTCTTGATTTTAAACCGTGAGGTGTCCCCTTGTTCTGTTTGAGCGACAACCTCCTGGTCTATGTACAGGTTCCTCATGAGTACAATGAAGTGTTCTGGAATTTCCATTCTCCTCCATGTTATCCACAATTTGTTACGATCCACACAATCAAATTCTTTTGCATAGTCAATAAAACCCAAGTAAGCATTCTTCTGGTATTCTTTGCTTTGAGCCAAGATCTGTCTGACATCAGCAATGATATCCCATGTTCCACATCCTCTTCTGAATCCCGTTTGCATTTCTGGATGGTCTCTGTCAACATATTGCTGCAACTGTTTTTGAATTATCTTCAGTAAGATTTTACTTGCATGTGATATTAATGATTTCTACATTCTGTGGGATCACCTTTCTTTGGAATGGGTAGGGGAAATGGGTAGGAGACAGGATAACAGTGAAAATGGGCATCCCTTACCAGGTACTCAATGTATGTTAGTTCAGATTCTCAAAGCAACCATTTGAGGAAGGGATTACTATTCACATTTTACAAATTAGGAAACAGGCTCAGAGAGTTATTTGAATTGTTCAAGTTCAGTAACATATCTGGTAAGAGGCTGAGCCAGGTTTGGAACTCAGTCTATCTAGCCTGAACCCTGTGCTCTTAACCGGAACACCATGCTCAAAGGTCACCCAACCCACCTACTGTAAATTTATGCAAATAAGCAAATAGGGTGCACATTATGTAGTGTTTGCAAACCTGGCAATCCCCTCAATGCGTATCAGTTTCCTATGCTTGCTATGCTGCTTATGTGTGTGTGTTATTTATATGGATGTATAATACGGTACTCCACCCTGCTGCTCCCAAACCACTGCTCTGTTCTTCCCTGACCAGTTCTCTGTGGGGGATTAGAATAGTGGGGCTCGGATGGGGAGTGGGAATGTTAGCCATCCTCGTGCTGACCGTCTCTCTGTATACAGGCTGGTGTGAGTGGTAGGAACCATCCGTGGGCAGCATGGCGAAGAGGGAGGATAGTCCTGGACCTGAGGTCCAGCCAATGGACAAGCAGTTCCTGGTATGCAGCATCTGCCTGGATCGATACCAGTGCCCCAAGGTTCTGCCTTGCCTGCATACCTTCTGTGAAAGGTGAGGGGGGTGTGTATTACCAGGGTGGGATGAAGACTTTGAGGGCCTCCATGAGAAGGGAGCAGTATGTGTAAACCTGTCAGAGATGTGGGAAATCTGTGTACACATGGGAGAGAAGCAGGTGAAGCTGTACCTGAAGGAAATGAGGATGTGGCTGCAAGAATCTGTGGTAGGTCCAGAAGCTCCTAACACTGGGCCATGGTCCCTGCTCAAAATAGTGCCTTCTCTGCCCCTTCCCAAACCCCCGGGCAGCCCTTAATACCATAAGAGCAGTCAGACGCTGCTGAGACCCTTAACGAGCTCTGGCACTAGAAGAGTTTGTGACCAATGGGAGGCTGTTTGAAGCTAACCCTGTCCTTCCTTTTCCATCTTCATTGTTATCGTCAGGCACTGTGCAAAAGTCAACCCCTCCCTCCCTTTAGTTTTCTATCTGTAATTCAGTCATTCATTCAACAGATTTATTTATTGAGCAAGTATTGTGTATTCGACCTTGTCCCAAGTACTGAGTATGCAGTGATGAACAAAAACAAATATGATGCTTGCTTTTAAGGAGCTTATAGAAGGAGAAAGACAGTAATCAAATAATAATACAGATAAATGTGGTATTTCACCCTTAATATGTGCCTCAAATAAAAGCTTACATTGCTGTGAGAGCTTAGAATCTGAGATCTGTTCCAGTGTTGGGAATCAAGGAAGGCTTCCCTGAGAAAGTGGCCCTTGAGGTGAGATCTGGAGGAAGAATAGGAGTTAACTAGGAGAAGGGGACAGGAAGAGTGTTCTAAGCAGAAGGAAGAACATGTGAGAAGGCCACATGGTGCGAGAGAGTACGGCAGGCAGTAAGAGGGCCTAGAAGAAACCTGGTGGAGCTGGAGCAGAGCAAGGGCGACTGGGTGTGTTGGGTTGAAGCTAGACACAGGAGGAGGAGGCCGGACCATGCGGGACTCTGTGGACCTGTGGGGGAATTTTATCTTCTTCCTGAGAGCCACGTTAAGCCTTTGCAAAGTTTTGTGCATGATCACATTTTTATTTTGATTGTATTCTCTCTCGGGCCCTCATCCCTCATCAGTCTGTCTTAGGTGTCCTAGTCCCTGGCTCTTTTCACTGTTGCCTACACCTAAGGCTACTCTCTGTCTTCTGCCTTCACTGAAACCTGGCTCTGCCCCAGGGACATTGTTACTCTTTGAGATTGTTATTCTTTGAGATTATGGCTATACTTCTCTCTTCTCTTCATTGTTGCTATTGATCTGGCAACTTCTTATCACTCCCTCTCTTTACTGTAGACTTTGTTTTTTTTTTTCCAATACTTTTCTGTAGTTTGATTGAAAATTTACAGAGCAAATTAGTTTCCCTTTCAACAATTTATGCTTTTTGTTGCATGGCATTAGTTACAGTCCCCTCACTGTGACAGCACTATTCCCACTTCTTCCATGGGTTCCCTGTTTCTCTTTGCCCATCTTTCCTGTCCCTTCATACCTTCTGGACATTGTTTTTGGACAATCCCTTTTGGTCTCATGGGGTTGATTGTTCTGAAGTCAATACTGTTCCTCACAGGTATTATTGTACACTTTATAGGCTGGTCTGTTGTTTGACTGGAAAATGATCTCCAAGAGTGGGTTCAGTTCCATGTTTGAAGGGTGTCTAAGGGTCATAGTCTTGGGGGTTTCACCAGTCTCTGTCAGACTAGTAAGTCTTTTTTCATGATTTTTAATTTTGTTTTGTGTTTTTCTCCCCTTTGTCTTGAACCTTCTATTGTGATCCCTATCAGAGTGGTTAGTAGTGCTAGCTGGGCATCATCTAGTTCTTCTGGTCTCAAGCTAATGGAGGCTGTGATTTTTGTGGTCCATTAGTCCTTTGGATTAATTTTTCCCCGAGTCTTTGATTTTCTTCCTTCTTCTTTGCTCCAGATGGGAAGAGACTGTCTTAGATGGCCACTTGCCAGCTTTTAAGACTCTATTTGCTACTTACCAAAATAGAATTTCGAATATTGTCTTTATGGACTGAATTATGCCAGTTGACCTTGATGTCTCCAAAACTATGGTCATAAACCCTCAAGCCCAGTCTCAGTCCCTCGACGTGTTTGGTTATGGCTAAGAAACTTGCATAACTTTGCCCCCTGTGCGCTCTACTATTTATACCTGGATATATTTGCAGCACTACAAATATGTATGTAGAAATTTCCTCTGCCAAACCTATATATGCTCATAGGTGTACTACCATATGCCATCCCACATCTGCTCAGCTTGCGTATCTACCTATGCATCCACTCAAATTACTGTTTATTGCAGGATTGTGTACATGTTAGTATTTCCCATTGTTGCTTTTACTCTTGTGTACCTCCCAGTGTCTTCCTTTGCCTTTATCATGTTGTGCTGACCTTCTGCTTACCATGTGTTGCCTTTCCCTTCACCCCAGTTAATTACATGTCGATGGGAGCTCTGGTAGCATAGTGGCTAAGACACTTGCCTGCTCACCAGAAGGCTGGCGGTTCAAACCCACCAGCCACTCCTCGGAAGGAAGGTTGGGCAATCTAATTCTGTAGTGATACTGCCTCGGAAACCCAAGGAGGGGTCGCTATGAGTCAGGGCTGACTCGACGGCACATAACAACAACAACAACAACAACAACTGCCTACTTAGTAATTCCTGCCCCCCTCATCCCTGGTAACCATAAAAGAATGTTTCTTTCCATGCGTGAACTTTTACTTGATCTTTTCTAATAGTGGTAGCTTACAATATTTGTTTTTTTTTCCCCCAACATTTTACTGTGCTTTGAGGGAAGGTTGACAGAGCAATTGGTTTTCCATTCAACAGTTCATGCACTTTGTTTTGTGACATTGATTGCAATCTTCACAATGTTACAGCACCCTGCTTACTTCCTCCTTGTGTTTACTGTTTCCATTCATTCTTCTTTCCTATCCTTCCAGCCTTCTGAGCTTTATCCCTGGCAAACGCTGCCCTTTTGATCTCCTATGGTTGATTGTTCAAAGGAGCACATACCTCCCTGGTGTTATTGTTCACCTTATAGACTTGTGTATTGTTTGGCTGAAAGTTGAGCCACAGGGGTGAATCCAGGCTTGAAGGGTGACTAAAGGCCATAGTTTGGGTGTTCTGCCAGGCTGTGTTAGACCTGTAAGCCTGATCTTTATTGTGATTGTGAGTTTTGTTTTACACTTTTCTCCCACTCTATCCAGGACCTTCTAATGTGATCCCCTTTAGAGTGGTCAGCAGTGGTAACCAGGTACCATCTAGTTCTTCTAGTCTCACAGTTGTGGAGGCTGAGGTTCATGTGGGCCATTAGTACTTTGGACTAATTGTTTCCACATGTCTTTGGTTTTCTTTGCTCTGGACAGGAGAGCCTGGTAGTTGCACCTTAGTATTTGCCCTTTGTGATTGACTTACTTCATTTAGCATAATGACTTCCAGAATCATCTATGCTGTGACATGTTTTGCAAATTCATTGTTATTCTTTAATGTTGTGTGGTATTCTGTTGTGTGCATGTACCATAGTTTGTTTATCTAGTCATCCATTGATGGGCACTTAGCCTGTTTCTATCTTTTTGCTGTTACGAATAATGCATCAGTGGACATGGCTGTGCATATATTTATTTGTGTCCAGCTCTTATTTCTCTAGGATATATACCTGGTGGTGGGATTGCTGGATCATATGGGATGTCTGTTTCTAACTTATTAAGGCAGCACCATACTGTTTTCCACAATGGTTCTGACATTTTACCATCCTATGGGCAGTATAAAGAGGGGTCGCTGTGAGTCGGGTCTGACTTGATGGCACATAACAACAACACCAACACCACCAGCAGTGTATGAGAGTTCCAATCTCTCCAGACCCTCACCATCGTTTTCTGGTTTTTTGATCATTGCTATTATTACTGATGTGAGATGATAGCTTATTGTTGTTTTGATTTGCATCTCTCTAATGGCTCCGACTTGACGGCAAACAACAACAACAACAACAATGGCTAAAAAGGAGCTCTGGTGGCATGTGCCTAAAGCACTTGACTGCTAACTAGAGGGTTGGTGGTTCAAACCCACTAGCCACTCAGCAAAAGGAAGTGGGACAGTCTACTTCTGTAAAAATTTACTGCCTCAGAAACCCAATGGAGGTCACTATGAGTTGGAATCAACTCGATGGCAGTGAGTTTGGTTTGGTTATTTTTTAATGGCTAAGAATCATGAGCATCTCTTCATGTATTTGTTGGCTGCCTGAATGTCTTCTTTGGTGAAGTGTCTGATCATGCCTTTTCCCATTTTTGAAGTGGATTGTCTTTTTGTTGCTGAGGTATTGATGTTTTCTATAAATTTTAGAGATTAGTCACTTGTCAGATACATTGTTGCCAGTTTTTTTTTTTTTTTCTCAGTCTGTAAGTTCTCTTTGAGAAGTCTTTTGATGTGTACAAGTGTTTAATTTTTAGGAACTCCCAGTTGTCTAGTTTATCTTCTACTCTTTGTGAATTTTTAGTTATGTTTCATAGACTATTCATGCCATAAATTAGGGGCCCTAAGTTTTCTCTGTTTTTTCTTCCATAATCTTTATAGTTTTAGGTTTTACATTTAGGTCTTTGATCCATCTTAAGTTAATTTTTGTATATGATGTGAGGTATCGATCCTATTTCATTTTTCTGCAAATGGATATCCAGTTATGCCAGTGCCAGTTGTTAAAAGAGACTATCTCTTCCCAATTTAATGGATTACATAGACTTTGGAAACAGTCTTAGCCTTCTTGCTCATTCCAAGTTCTCCCATCATCCTGGTGACCTCACTATCCACTTACGTTTCTTGACCATTTCATCTCTAGCGACCTCCTCCCATCTCCCTCGGTCACACTTTCTCCCAACCACACCATTAATCGTGACATCACCTCTGTGGTCATAAACTCCAGTACCCTATTCCTGCCTTCCATTACTCCCCTCCCACCCCCATCTCGGAGCCACCAACACCGTCCAGCCTCCCTTTCTTAGTTATCTACCCTGGACCCTATGATTGACCATCTCACTGGCCTCCACAGTTCCCTCATACTTCATCCTTTGCTGAATGCATCCAGCATAACCTCAGTCCTGGATCAGAAATGTAATTAGATATCTCTGCAACTTCTCCTCCACCTAGATCACTGAACATTCCTGGAGAAAATGAGCACCTGGGAAATTGTAACAATAGTTCCCATTTATTGATTGCTTACTATTTACCAGGGATTGGCAAGTGGTCTACATATATTATTAATTTACTTAACCTTAACAATAGATACTTTATTATCCCCATTTTAGAGGTGGAAACAAAGGTTCAGGATAATTAAGCAATTAAGAAATGTTTCCAAAGTTATAAAACATGTGAATCACTTAGGCCCGAATCCACCTTTGACTGCAGAGCCTTCACTCTTAACTTCCAATCTTTCATTTATTTGTTGGTTCTGGCTCTCAAAGAGCTTATCTTCTAACAGGCAGTGACTAAGAATGAGCAAGCATCTGTACCTTGGGGCCAAGAGAGTTGTGTCTTTTTTTCTTTTTTTAACTGTACAATCTCAATCTCTCTCTCTCTCTCTCTGTTTTTTTAAATTGTGATTTGGATGAAAATTTATGGAGCAAATACGCTTTCCATACAGCAGTTCACATACACTTTGTCTCATGACATTGACCACAATTTAGCACAACACAACATCTCCCCTCCCACTTCCTCCCGATAGTTACCTCTTCCCTGTGTCCATCTCTCCATGCACTCCTACCCCCTGAGCTGTCTCCCTGTGCCCTTCTTTCTCTCATGCTTGTTCTCTCCAAGGAGTGTATCTACCTCAGGTAAATGCTCAACTGATATGCCTGTCTATTGTTTGGCTGGAAGCCACAGGTGTGCGTTCAGTTCCAGACCTGAAGGGAGGCTAAGGGCCATAGTCTCAGTTGTTCCACCAGGCTCCCTCAGGCCAGCAAACCTGTTCCCCGCTTTTTTTTTTTTTCCAAATGATTCTGAGTTTTTTTTCCACATTGGTCTCCCTGTCTAACCAGGATCCTCCTACAAAGATCCTCTTCCAAGTGGTTGACAGTAGTAGCTGAGCACCATCTAGTTCTGGTCTCATAGTCGTATAGGCTGCAGATCAGATGGTGTACCAGTCACTAGGACCAGTTGTTTTCATGAGTTTTTGGTTTTCTTCATTCTTCTTGGCTCTGGACAAGGAGAGACCCATCGTTGCATCTAGATGGCAGCTTGCAAGCTTTTAAGATCTCAGTCGCTACTTTCCACAGTAGGAGGTGAAACAGTGTTTTGTGTAGTATGTTATGCCAATTGAGCTTGATGTCCTCTGTGACTATGGTCCCGAGTCCACAGGTTCAACTACTCGGTCCCTCTGGGTAGCTGGCTGTGACCAAGCAATGACTACAGCCTTGCCCCTTGTCAGCCCCATTATACACCTGGGAATTCAGATCATACACATAAAGTTATTGGACCACTTTCTGCCAACCTTATACATGTTCTTGGGTGCACTCTCTACTTCATATACATACCTAATATTTCAGCCTGTCCACCCATCTATTCACCCATATACCCGTGTTTGCCTTCACTGACCATGCCGTACTATAAGCACAAAAGTGTTCATCTTTGTTGTCTATACTTCCCACATACCTCTCTATGTCTTTCTCTTCCTCGGTGCCACTATACTGATCACTCACATTTGGTACATTGCCCTTTTCTTCACCCAAATCAAAACTTATCTCTTTCTATCTAACAGTATTCCTTCCCCTCCCATCCCACCTCTGGTAACCATCAAAGAAAATGGTCTTCCATAGATAAACGTTTCCTTGACTATTACAATAATGGACTAATACCATATTTGTCCTTTTGTGATTGACTTATTTCACTCAGCATAATGTCCTCCAGGTTCATCCACGTTATGCGGTGTTTTGCAGATTCTACATTATTCTTTAGGGTTGCATAGTATTCCATTGTGTGTATGTACCATAGTTTGGATATCCATTCCTCAGTTGATGGACACCTAGGTTGTTTCCATCTTTTGGCTATTGTAAATAGTGCTGCGATGAACATGGGTGTGCATATGTCTGTTCTTGTCATGGCTCTCACTTCTTTAGGGTATATATCTAGTAATGGAATAGCTGGGTCAAATGGTATTTCTAATTCCAACTTTTGAAGGAATCGCCATACTGCTTTCCACAATGGTTGTACCATTTTACAGTCCCACCAGCAGTGTATGAGAGTGCAAATCTTTCTACATCCTCGGCAGCATTTGTTATTTTCTGTCTCATTGAACTTTGCTACTAGTGCTGGAGCAAGATGGTATCTCGTTGTTTTGATTTGCATCTCTCTAATAGCTAATGATCGTGAGCATTTCTTCGTATGTTTGTTGGCCACTTGAATATTGTCCTTGGTGAAGTGTCTATTCATGTCTTCTGCCCATTTTTTAATTGCATTGTTTGTTTTTTTGTTATTGAGGTGAAGGAGTTTTCCATAAATTCTAGAGATAAGTCCTTTGTCAGATATGTCATTACCAAATATCTTTTCCCAATATGTAGGTTCTCTTTTGACTCTTTTGGAGAAGTTCAGAAGCACACAAAAATTTAATGTTTAGAAGGTCCCAATCATCTGGTTTCTCTTCTGCTATTTGTGCATTTTGAGTTATACTTGATAGTTTATTTATGCCATATATTAGGGCCCCTAAATTTGTCCCCAGTTTTTCCTTGAGAAACTCTATGGTTTTGGGTTTCACATTTAAGTCTTTGATCCATCTGGAGTTCGTTTTTGTGTATGGTGTGAGGAACACATCTTGTTTCATTTTTCTGCAAATGGATCTCCAGTTTTGCCAGCACCATTTATTAAACAAACAATCTCTTCCCCATTTAATGGATTTTGGCCCTTTGTCAAAGATCAGGTGACCATATGTCAATGGATCTATTTCTGGGTTCTCAATTCTATTCCGTTGGTCTATGTATCTGTCATTTTTAAATTTTTATTGTGTTTTGGGTGAAAGTTTACAGAGCATATTCATTTTCCATACAGCAGTTCATACACATTTTGTTTCATGACATTGACTGCAATCCCCACAATTGTAACTGCTCTCTTCCCACTTCCTCCCTGGAGTTACCTCTTCCCTGTGTCCTTCATCCTATGCATTCCTGCCCCTTGAGCTATCTCCCTGTGCAAATACTGCCCTTCTTTTCTCTCATGATTGATTGTTCTAAGGAGTGTATCTACTTGATGTAAATGTTCACCCCATATAACTGTCTGTCGTTTGGCTGGAAGCCACGGGACTGAGTTTAATTCCAGGCGTGAAGAGAAACTAGGGGCCGTAGTCTTGGGGGTCTAACCAGGCTCTGGCAGACCAGTAAACTTTCTCTCTTTTATGATTTTGAGTTTAGTTCTGCATTGTTTTCCTACTCTATCCAGGATCTCCTGCACTGATCCCTTTCCAAGTGGTGGACAGTATAGCCAGGCATCATCTAGTTTTTTCAGGTCTTACGGGCATATAGGCTGAGGTTCACATGGTCCACTAGTCCTTTGGACTAATTGTTTCCATGTGTCATTGGTTTTCTTCATTCTTTGCTCTGGACAAGGAGAGATCCCTTATTGCATCTAGATGGCCGCTTGCAAGGTTTTAAGGCCCCAGTTGCTACTCAACCAAAGTAGGATGTAACACAATATTTTTGTGTATTATGTTATACCAGTTTAGCTTGATGTCCCCTGCAACCATGGTCCTAAGTCCATAAATCCAACAACTCATTCCATCAGGGTGGTTGACTGTAGCTTAGAAGTTATCATAACTTTTCCCCGTTAGTTCTATTTATATGGACATTCTTACAGCACATATTTATGTAGAAATATTGTCTATCAGCCTTAAATATGATCATGGGTATATTCCCTTTAGCCTAGACATACCTGATTATTCAGTCTATCTGTCCATCTATTTACCTGGAGATCAATGCTTGTTATCACTGATAACGCAGTATTGTGTAAGTACAAGTATTTCTCTTTGTTGTCTGTATCTCTTGTGCACCTCTCTGCATCTCCATTTGCCTTACTGTTATTGTGTTGGTCATTTGATTTGGTATATTGCCTTTCCCTTCACCCAAATCAGTACTTGTCTTTTACCTATCTAATAATTTTCTCTCATCACCCCTCCCATAAGAGTTACATCTTATGCTAAGTGTTTTACAAGAAATAAATAGGGAGTAAGTGGGACAGGGGACTACTGTATGTAGGAAGGAAGACTCCCTGAGGTGGTGACCCTTGACCTGAGAACTGAGGATGAGAAGGAGACAGATATGAAGATTGTTCCATGCAACAGGAAGAACCTATGGAAAGGCCTTAAGGAAGAAAGAAGCATGGCTTATGGCATTTTCAGAGACCAGAAAAAAAGCCATTGTGGCTGGAGAGCAGCAGTATGTGAGGAGGAAAGTGGAATGAGGTGAGGTCTAAGAGAGCTGGGGCAGTTCATAGGGGAGCTTGTAGGTTTTGGAAAAGTGTTTGTATTTTATTCTAAGTATGGTGGAAAACCATTGGATGATTTTTTTTCCCCCACAATTACAGTTTCATTGTAGCAAAAATGATACAAATGAAGAGACCCATAGGGTGAAGCCTGAGAAAGTTCCCAGTGTGGAGCTTCCATGTTCCCAAAAAGGGATGCCCTGGCCCTCTGTGTGCATTGATATCTTTCACCAACCAGGAAGCCCCTGGGGGATTTTTGAAGCAGGGAAATAATATTATAAATTAGGTTTTTGTAAGCATCATTCTGACTGCTTTGTGGAGACTGGATTATAGAAGAACAATAGTGAAATAGGAGACCAGTTAGGAAGTTACTGTAGTAAGCTAGGTCTGATCAATGAATAAGAGGTCTTGATGAGCTAGAGGGTGTTCTACAAAAGAAACACTATTTAGTGAGCTGGTAAGAGAGTGCAGGGAACCAAGTGGAATGGTGAAATGCAGATTTCAGAGAAGATGCATGGCTGATGATGAGGTATGAGTGGTGGTGAACAGCTGAGGTGAAGTGGATGAAAGATCATTGAGGGTGAGGAGGTCAAGGAATTAAGAAGTTTATGAAGGTGTGTGGATCATCTTATGGATGCACAGCTACTGAGAATGAGAGCAGGAATGTGTGTGTGTGCACACACATGCACATATGTATGTGTGTGTGGTTGAGGGTGGGGGAATGGTTAATAAGAGAATGAGCCAAAAGAAAGACTGCAGTGAATGGAGTAACCATTAGGTCACAATAACAAGGAGGGTGGTATAGACAGAAGGCCTGAGCTTCAAAGATACTTAAGAAGAATAGTTTAGAAATGTTCCAGTTGGGAGCAGGAAGGACTCAACCATCATCTGACTCTAGGGAATGTGGAGTATGAAAGAAAAACCACACTCTACTTAAGAAGGCTGCAGGGAAAACTGGGTCACAATTAAGTAAATTAAAATTTGTTAAGCACTTAGAACAGTGCCTGGCACATAGTGTTTGTTAAATAAATAAAAATTAATTAAGATCAAAAGGTGTAGGGAACTTTCAGAGAAGAGATTGAGGATATGAGAGAGTTTATACAATATAGATCTACTCTCCATAAATTTATAGTTTCTGTACACAGCTGCTGATTCTGTCTCCAGTAAGCTTCCTCGCCTCATCCCTTGAGTGACTAATTCCAACAGTTGCCATTCTCCTGAATCCTCCCTCCTTCACACATAGCAGCTGATCTTGTCTGAGGCAAGTTAGGAGTTCTCACTGTCTCTGTCCACCAGCACCTCCCCCCTTGCTCATCCACATCTACCTCCACTCTTTTCCCCTTCTCTCCATTCAGAGGATGGAGTCCCTTTCTCCTGTTAAGGCCAACCTGAGCCACCATCACCCCATCCACAAGACCTTGTCCCATTAGTGTTCTAGTCTCTTTCACCTCTCTCTCTCTATCTCTCGGTTCCTTCTCAATTTATAAACACACTCAAGATTCTCATTTAAAACAAGCAACTAAGAACTCTACTGTGTTTTCTTGTCCCCTCTGGCCGTCATCCAATCCTTCAACCCACTTCTCATTCATATTTACTCACTGCTATGGAGTTGAGTCGACTCTGACTCATAGCGACCCCTCATTGGGTTTCCAAGGGGAGTATCTCTATGGAAGTAGATTGCCTAGTCTTCTGAGGAGTGGCTGGTGGGTTTGAACCACCAGCCTTCTGATTAGCTGTCAAATGCCTTAGGCACTACACCACCAGAGCTCCCCATTCATATTCATAACCTCCCATTCACTCTTTAACTTGCTACAGTCAAGCTTTCCTTCCCCACCACTCCACTGACTCTGTTTCCCTTACAGATGAAAATGCTCTCACATTTGCCAAATCCAGAGGGCATTTTCCAGTTCTTTCCTTACCTGACTCCTCAGCTTCTTTTGACATTGAGACTACTCTTCACTCCTTCTGGAAATGGACTATTCACGTTGCTTCTCTGACAGTGCCTCTCCTCCTGCTTACCTGCCTGTTCCTTTGTGCTCTCCTCATTTGCTGAGTATTCTGTCCTGCTCTCTTCTCACTCTATACCTATCCTTGGCTGACCTCATCCTCCCACATGACTACAGAAACCACCTAAATACTGACAGCACCCCCATCTCTATCTCTAGCCTGCCTTTTCTCCTATTGTCTTGGTCTCCTTCATCTGATATCCCACTGTTATGGCCAACCAAGACAAGACTGAACTCGTCTTACCCAATAAGCTACTCGTGTTTCTATGTTTCTCATCTTAGTGAGTGTCACCACCGTCCACTCAGTCATCTAAACTAGTAAACCGGGGGGTCAACCAAGACTCATCTCTCTCACCTCATACATAACAGGACAGCACTTCCCACTGGCTTGACTTCATATATATTTGTCAACTCTGTCCCCACCTCGTAGTTTATGTTGTAGATGCCCAAATGCAGCTCCTCCACACCTCTTGTCTAGACCATTGCATGCTTTGCCTTGGACTTGAATCCAGGCTCCAGTGCTTACTGGCTTTGTTACTTTGGACAACTCACTCTTTCAGAGCCCATTTCCTTAGGTAGAAAATGGAGATAAATTTCACAACCTTAGAGGATCATTAAGAATAAATGTAAAATCAGAATAGGCAGTTAATAGAAGAACAAATCCAATTGGTTTATATATGACAAGATGCACAACTTCTCTATTATTAAGGTAGAAATGAGAAAAGTCACTTTATACAAATCAGAATTTCAAAAAATTTAAAGATACTAACATCTACTATTGTGGAAATAGGAAAATTTTACCGTAGCATTAGAGGTGATTTGGTGAAATAGAGAGATACTAGTGTATATGAAGGGATTTTAATATTTTATTGTTAAATAAGAAAATAAGACGTAGGAAGATGGTTAATCGTATTTGTGTAAAATAAACAATAACACACACACATACCAAGCACAGCACCTGGTACCTAAGTGCTTAATAAGTGGTAACTGGATGATGACGATGATGCCACTGTCCCGTCTGCTGTCTTGCCCCCTTCCGATTCCCCTCCTCACAGCAGCTGTCTGAAGAAGCCTTCTCAATGTACACCTGGCCGTTCCACCCTCCTGTGGCCCCCTGTTGCTGTTGGGATAATTTCTGAGCTCCTTGGTGTGGCCTCTGAGACCCCATGCGCTGGGTTCTGTTCCCTCTCCAAACGTCTCTTTACATTTCCTTGCCTTGGCCTTGGTCTCCAGCACACTCTTCTGTTTCTTGCCAGCATTTGTATCTGAAACAACTTTTTTTTTCCCCTGCACTTTTCTGTGGTTAGGCTAACAATTCACTATTCATGAAAATTTGGCTGTGTCATCTCCTTATAAAGCCTTTCCTAGCTACCCTCTCTACCCTGCTGGGTTAGATGCCCCTTACATAAATTTCTTTATCCCTGCAATCTACTGCATTCCTTATATAAATAAAAAATAATATAAAAACTTTATATAGTGCTTTCTATGAATGAGGCTTGGTTCTAAGTACTTTACATTTAATCTTCCAGTACCATCTGAGGCTTATACTGTCTGCATCTTACAAAGGAACAATCCTTGGCTCATAAAAGTTAAGCTACTGGTCCAGGATCATGCAGAGTAATAAATGGCTAACCTGGGATTTGAACCCAGGCAGCCTAGCCCCAGTATGCATGCCCTTAATTATTACACTATTCACTTCTATAAATTACCTATTTCTGTGCTTTTTTGCCTCTGTAGACTGGAAGTATTTTAAGGTCAGACACCACGCCTTATCATTGTATCCCCAAAGCTTGGCACAAATTTGGCAAGTGTAGTCAGTTAGTAAATGTTTAATGAATTAATGAAAGGGGAGCTAGTTGTACAATTTCTATGAGAAGGGTTTATAAACACTTGTGAAAGGTGAATCTGTGTTTGTGCCACTGAGGAATGTGAATGTGTCTACTCTTCTGAGAAAGGTCAAGTGTGTGTTTCTCTTCAGAGATAAAGTTTTTTATACTCACTGGCAAGAAAGATTGTGTATCAACTAGGGAAGTTTCAAAATGAGGTGTAATGGCACACTTGTGGAGAGAACAATGTCCCCCATAGAAGGTGTGAGTTGGGGTATACTGGCCTATCCCATTCCCTCTCCCAGCTCTGACTCGTCTTCCCCCCTGGACAGATGTCTCCAGAACTATATCCCTGCCCAGAGCCTGACGCTGTCCTGTCCAGTGTGCCGGCAGACGTCTATTCTCCCCGAGCAGGGTGTCTCGGCACTGCAGAACAACTTCTTCATCAGCAGCCTCATGGAGGCCATGCAGCAGGCACCTGATGGGGCCCACGACCCCGAGGACCCCCACCCCCTCAGTGCTGTGGCTGGCCGCCCCCTCTCCTGCCCCAACCATGAAGGCAAGGTGGGCCCAAGCGAGGCCCAGTGAGGCCAGGACTTGGGGTGGGTGGGGAGGAGAGGCATGGTGGCGGGCTGAGTGGTTGTCGTGGGTGAGAGGGTGTTACTCCAGATTATTGCTCTGGGTAGGCAGCTCACCTGGAAGGTGAGGGGCAGGGAGGGGAGATAGGGTGGGGAGAGGCAGAGACGCTGGGTGTCTAGCCATTGCTTGACTGGAGTCCTTGCGCCCCCAGACGATGGAGTTTTACTGTGAGGCCTGTGAGACGGCCATGTGTGGTGAGTGCCGTGCCGGGGAGCATCGGGAGCATGGCACGGTGCTGCTGCGGGACGTAGTGGAGCAGCACAAGGCGGCCCTACAGCGACAGCTCGAAGCAGTGCGTGGCAGGTAGGCCTTGCTGGTGGGGCCTTGGGATGGTGTCTCAGTCCGGGCAGAGGAGAGACCCTGGGAAGGGAGAGCAGGATCTGGGGAGGGCAAGGAGGTCCCAGGTAAGAGATTTCCAGGAAGGCAGGATTTGAGTCCTCAGGGAGAAGGGATGGTTTGGTGAGGGCATCCTCCAGCAACCCCCGTGTGAGATACTTCCCCTCCCCAGACTGCCACAGCTGTCTGCAGCTATTGCCTTAGTCGGGGGCATCAGCCAGCAGCTGCAAGAGCGCAAGGCAGAGGCTCTGGCTCAGATCAGCGCGGCCTTCGAGGACCTGGAGCAAGTGCTCCAGCAGCGCAAACAAGCCCTGGTCAGCGACCTGGAAGCTATTTGTGGGGCCAAGCAGAAGGTACCTTATGTCTACCCTTCCCTGCAGCTCTTCACCATGGCCTTATTGCCTCATTGCCCCCCTGCTTCCCACACCACTGTGTCTCTTTCCCCAGGCTGTACTTCTGCCTCTGAACATGGGGCCTTGGGTGTGGCAGCATCCATGTTCTTTTTCATCTGTATTCCTTGTCTGTCCCTACCCTCTGCCATGCCACAGCACTGCAGGCTCCGCAGGAGTCACAGAGACAACCTCTGCACCAGCCCCCATCCCAACCCTCCCGTCTTTCTTCCTCAGGTGTTGCAGTCCCAGTTAGACACACTGCGCCAGGGGCAGGAGCATATCGGCAGTAGCTGCAGCTTTGCAGAGCAGGCCCTGCGCTTGGGCTCAGCCCCGGAGGTGCTGCTCGTGCGCAAGCACATGCGAGAGCGTCTCGCGGCGCTGGCTGCGCAGGCCTTTCCAGAGCGGCCGCATGAGAACTCGCAGCTGGAACTGATTCTTGAGATCGATGGGCTGCGGAGATCGGTGCTCAATGTGGGTGCACTGCTCACCACGAGCGCCACTGCACACGAGACGGTGGCCACGGGTGAGGGCCTGCGGCAGGCGCTGGTGGGCCAGCCTGCCTCACTTACCGTCACTACCAAAGACAAGGATGGGCGACTGGTGCGCACAGGCAGCGCCGAACTGCGTGCGGAGATCACGGGACCCGATGGCTCGCGCCTTCCTGTGCCAGTGGTAGACCACAACAATGGTACATATGAGCTGGTGTACACTGCACGCACCGAGGGCGAGCTGCTCCTCTCCGTGCTGCTCTACGGACAGCCAGTGCGTGGCAGCCCTTTCCGTGTTCGCGCCCTCCGCCCCGGGGACCTACCACCTTCCCCAGACGACGTCAAGCGCCGTGTCAAGTCGCCCGGTGGTCCAGGCAGCCATGTGCGCCAGAAAGCCGTGCGTAGGCCCAGCTCCATGTACAGCACAGGCGGCAAACGAAAGGACAACCCTATTGAGGATGAGCTTGTCTTCCGCGTTGGTACAGCCGGGGACGCAGCCAGAGGGGGGCTGGCTCAGGCAAGGTTCAGGTAGGGGAGTGAGGTTCAGAATGGCCTCTGAGTGAATTTTTTTGATTTCCTTGCTCTCCATCCCTACAGGTAGCCGTGGCCGGGAAAAAGGTGAATTCACCAATTTACAGGGTGTGTCAGCTGCCAGTAGTGGCCGCATAGTGGTAGCAGACAGCAACAACCAATGTATCCAGGTAAGTGCTCTTCCCACCCTTCCCCAACACCCCAATAAGGGATCTCAAGCTACAGACTCATGAAAGAAACAGGGTGTACTGGTCACCTGAGAGATGAAACCCTCCTACAGATAATACCAAAGAGCAGTGAATCATAACACCACCCCTCATCTACCCATTTCCCATCCCACCCCCACCTGCAATAACGGTAACCAGCCCCTTCCTGTGACATTCTGTGCTTGCAACCTCTGCCTTCCAGGCCCTGGGTCAGGCCAGACCAGGTTCTGGTCTCCAAAGTCTGGCTCATTCCTTTTCCCCCCTCTGCCTGCACTAGAGCCTACCCTGGCTGGCTTACTGTCTTCTTTTTTTCTCCTAGTGGGCAAGATGCAGGCTCTGCCCTCCCCTGCTGTCTTCCAGCATACTTGCCTGGCTCCTGAATGCATGCTGTCTTGCAACTGGTCTCTGCAAACATTTAATTGGCTAGACAGTCAAATAGGGGTAACTTGTAAAAATGGTATGACTTTCAGTGGCTGAAGTCTGTGGGTGACACAGATGATTAAGCTACTAACTGAAACGTTGGAGGTTCACATCTACCCAGAGGCACCTTGGAAGAAAGGCCTGGTGATCTAAGAAATCACTGCCAGTGGGAAGCCTGTGGAGCGCTGTTCTCTGACACTGAAGGTCACCAGGGGTCAGAGTCAGTTCCACCGCACTGGGTTGTTTTTGTTTGTTTTCAGTGTCTAGAAGGTGTAGTGCTCCCCCATAGGTGGTCCCACACCTGTCTCCCAGTATCTCACATGTCTAATTAAGGCATCAAACGCTGAATGGACCTATAGTCCCTGCTGCTCTGAAAACTCCTTAAAGCCAAGAAATGTAGCTTTTTTTCTCTCTATCTCTCTTTCTGGGAGTGAGCCTAGTGGGCACCAGTGTGGTAGATGCAGTGTCATGGCTAAAAGTTCAAGCCCTGAAACCAGACACCTGGGCATGAATCCTAGCTCGGCCACTTAGAAATAAGTCATGTGACCTCTCTGAGCTTAAGTTAACTCATGTGTAAAAGTAGGAAAATAATACCTTGTGGTGTTGTTGGGAGTATTAAATGATGTCAAGTACCTTGCTCAACACACAGGAACCTTCTAATGTTAGCTATTGTTAAAAAATATTGTCCAGGTGGGGTTGTAAACAAAGGCAAGAAGGTGAGAAAGTGCTAGGGGGGTCTGTTTAGGGAATTGGAATGATCTTAGTGGGGCTGGAGGTAGATTGCTATTAAGCAGGGGTAGCTGAGGTCAGGTTACAAATGATTTTGGTGCTGATTCTGTGGAACTTGGGGGTTTATCTTGTAGGGGATTATTTCCAGCTATCATGCACTTCAGTTCTTGAAAGTATTTTGTCAGTTAGCAAAAATTTTCCCTGAAGATCCTTACTTCACAATACTTATAAATTTAAACTTCTTACATGAAAATCTTCCTTACCCTCCCTGAGTACTGTTACTGAAGCTCCAGCTTTGCCAAAGGTGTGTCACCTCAAAACTTACGAAAACTCAGGTCAGCCACTCCCTAGTCCCTGCTTTCTACCTAGTAGACAGTGGCCATATATCTACACCTGTCCAGCCTACCTTAATTCCTACCCTGTTCCCAAGAGCAGAGGAATGGAAAGGCCTAGATCAGCACAGGGAAGCATTTGAGCCTAACCCGGGTGGTGAGAAGGGGATGAGGAGGGGTGTATTGAGGCTCTATTGGGTCACGTCCTCCACCCTTCTCCCCCTCTTTTCTCCCCTGTGTGCCAGGGTTGCCTCCTGGCAGAGAGGTCTGAAATTTGAGACATCTTCCTTGGTGTGTACATCCACACGGGCTCATATGCACAGAATGACCGGTGCCACTTTGTCTCCTACAGTGAGGTGCTGTTTTGTCCATTCTCCCAGAGTGGAGTGTTAAGACGCAGGGCTTGGTGCAGCCCGTCCCTCCTCCAAACATCTGGTCATCTATCCCCATTCTCCTCTCCTTTGCTTCTCCTCCCACTCACACCTCAACTTCATAACTGCTAGGAGCCTGGCTCTGGGATTCTAAACTGACTTTGTGTTTTTCTTCCTCTGAGATCCTCAGGCCTGGTGGGCCAGGCTCCCAGATCTGCTGTGATACCACCTCCTCAGTTAATGAAGAGGAGGGTTTTAGTTTGTTAGTGTTGCTGTAACAGAAATACCACAAGTGGGTAGCTTTAACAAAGAAATGTATTTCCTCACACTTTCGTAGACTGGTTTCTAGGGGCAGGCTCTCTGTCTGCTCTGAGGGAGAGTCCTTGCCTTGGCTTCTCTAGCCTGGTGATCCTCAGTTTGGTGGTGATTTCCACATGGCGCCTATCTTTCCCCCTCATTTGGGCTTGCTTGTCTCTGTGCCTCATTTGCTCTTTTCGTATCTCAGAAGTCATTGAGAAAGGCCTCGTTAGCTAAAACCTATTTCCAAATGGGATTACACCCATAGATATAGAGATTAGGATTCCACCACAATTTGGGAGGGCACAATTCAGTCCATAGCAAGGTCCTTGTGAACTTTTTCACCTTCACTGCCTTCTACAATGGACTGTGAGGCAACTGTCCTCAATGGCCTCAACCACCATCAGCTAACAGAAAAGACATTTTGTGATTTTACATGAAGAGTTTGATTTTTGATATATCTTTGTGTAAATCATCTTAGTCCAGAAATCTTATCAGCTCTTCTGTGAAAACTTTGTTATCTCCTTCAGGCGGAATATTAATCACACTCTCTTCAGAGCTCCCCAGCCTCCTGCTATAGAACTTTCATTCTTTACAGGAATCACTGGTTTCTTTTGCTTTTGTTTTTGTCTGGTTTAGATTTATTTTGTCTTAATCTCTTTCTTCTCCTGGACTCTGGGATCCCTCATGTCAGGGATCTACTTACTGCTACCATCATATAGGAGAGAAATGTTAAGGCCCAAATGCTGGCACCAGCAGATTCTAGAGAGATTAAGGAAGTAAATACGATAGGTTTGGCTGAGCCATCACTTAAAAAAAGAGAAAGGGATCAAGAATGGCAGGACCTGGTGGGCTGGGTGGATGGTGGTGTGGCACAGAGGGGATAAGCTGATGAGTTCACGTTTGCACACACTGAGTTTGAGGAAGCTCTGCCGCATCCAAGTGGAGGTGTCAGTCTGGTCTGAAGTGGAGCAAAGGAATTCATTCATGTATTGAATGTGTACTATGTGCCAATTGCTCTACTAGCGCTGAAAATGCAGCCGCAAACAAAACAGACAGTCCCTGCTCAGGTATCCTTACAGGGAGACACAGGTATTTAGCAGTTCTTTAGTTCCAGAGGTAGTCATTGTTATGGTGAGAGCTATGAAGTGTATATCATGGAGACCTAACGTTATGTGTGAGTACTGATTCAAGGGTAGGGACTGGTCAATAAAGGCTTCTCTGAAAAAGTGACATGGAAATTCTGAGAATCAAATAGGAGGAGGAGTTAGATGGGTGAGAGGACAGGATGGGAAGAGTAGAAATGCCCATCCTCATTGAGTCTCAAGCTGAGCTGCTCAGACTGGTGGAGGTACATGTACTACCTCATTGCTGACCTGGTGGCACCTTTTAGTCCCTCTCACATTGGCTCTTCAGGCCTGTGGTGCCTCCCTATGATCCTAGCAAACACTCTCTCACCATGGTGACAAGCGTAGAATCCAGGGACTGGGCTGTTCAGCCTGGTGGAAGGTCAGCATCAGGAAGGAATGAAGTCTCTTGGTGGGACCAGTTCACATAGCCCTGCAGGCTTAAGAGGGTAGGGGTGAGGAAGGAGGCCCAGCCCACTAAGGAGTAGGGAGGTCCAGATCAGACAGCAAGGCAGAAGACCAGAATTTTAATCTTCCAAGGCTGTTCCTGGCTCTGATTCATCTTGTGTCCCCAGAGCCTATAACAAAGCAGAGTGCAGGAGACTTATGCACACATAATGCTTTGACTAGGAAGGAGAAGCAAGAAGGCATAGCTTAAGGGAGGTGATTCTAGGTTGGGGAGACCTGAGCATATTTGTTGGCTAAGGGAAAGGAGAGGTTGAAAGATTCTCTCTGTCCAGGAAGAAGGTTAACTTGTCAGCCCACAGCCTGATTGGCTGGACTTGCTGACCCGCTGAACTAACCCCAGTATACTTTCTCCTCCCCTTTGCAGTCTGCCCCTAAGTCCTGTTGAATCTGTCTCTGTTACATCAGCTGAGCCCATCTACTTTCCTCCAGGCAGTCACCCTGGGCCATGCCAAGCCATCATCCTTTCACCTTGACTTCTGCAGCAGCTTTGACTTGTCAGCTAGCTTCCAGTCTTGGCTTCTCCCTGCAGCTAGAGTATTCTTTCTTAAAAGCAAATCTGATGTTGCTACTCCCCTGCCCAGAAGTTTTCAGTGAATTCCCATTATTCCAGGATAAATATAACTCCTTCTCCTACTCACCTGAGTGTTCCTTGCCATCCAGGTCCCTTACACAGGTCCTTGAGCACTGCCCACACTGGACTCTGCCTTTTTACATCCTTGAATGCCTTTCTCCATTGCTCTCTTGGCATCATTATTAAGCTGTTAGCTCAGATATCCCCTTCTCTGTGGAGCCTTGCCTGACCACTCCACCTTGCTCCTTTCTCATTTTCATAACCCATTCACGCTCTGCTGCATGCCCCCTGAGGTCTGCAGCCTGTGTTTGATTTTTCCCTGTATCCCTAGCACGGTGTCAGTAAGTACTGGTTGAATGACTGAATGAATGGGAAGTGGGAGGTCTCCTCCTTCAGGATCCTGCTTCCTTCCCTCTGTGCCCACAGTCTCTCCCCTCCTTCCCGCTCCCTCCCTTTCTCCTCTGCTCCAGGTTTTCTCCAATGAGGGCCAGTTCAAATTCCGGTTTGGGGTCCGAGGGCGCTCACCTGGGCAGCTGCAGCGCCCCACAGGTGTGGCAGTGGACACCAATGGAGACATTATTGTGGCAGACTACGACAACCGTTGGGTCAGCATCTTCTCCCCTGAGGGCAAGTTCAAGGTGAGAGGCCTGCTGTCCCTATACTGTGTCTGACCATTCTAGTATCTCCTGATGGTCAAGGCTTGAACCAGTCAGTTCCTTTCTCCTCCTGCTCTCTGGTCTGTCTGTAACCCAGGGTTCTGTTTTAGAGCCAGGCTGAGACTATTCCCCCTAGCAGTCAAAACAAAGCCCTTTATGGGTTTCCCCTTCCTCTAGACCAAGATCGGAGCTGGCCGCCTCATGGGCCCCAAGGGAGTGGCTGTAGATCGGAATGGACATATTATTGTGGTCGACAACAAGTCTTGCTGCGTCTTCACCTTCCAGCCCAATGGCAAACTGGTTGGCCGTTTTGGGGGCCGTGGAGCCACTGACCGCCACTTTGCAGGTATTGGGGGATGATTCAAAGATATGTTCTTATACCCTAGTCCCAGAGAACTGCCCTGATAATCCAGTTCTAGATACCATTCTCTTATATCTTGGTCCTAGAGATCCTCCTTTCCTTACACCCTAGACCCATCATCCTAGAGACCTCCTCTTACCCTAGCCCCAAACACCACACCCCATTCCTAATACCCAGCTTTATCTTCCCGGATATTCTTGTTCATCCCACTGAGTATCCCAGCTTACTGCCCTAGAGACCACTTTGTATTTTCAGGGCCCCATTTTGTAGCTGTGAACAACAAGAATGAGATTGTGGTGACAGATTTCCATAATCATTCAGTGAAGGTCAGTATCTTCCCACCTTCATGACCACTGCCCTAATGTCCTTTCTATAAGACTCTTCTCTCCCTCACTTTCTTTTTTCCCCTTTGATATTATTCATTCAGACAATAAACCTTCATAGCCTGGTTGCTTTGTTCCAGGTACTATGCTGGAAGCTGGGGATACAGTGATATACAAAGCAGACACATCCCCTGTCTTGGTTGTAGTTTAGTAGGGAAGGAAAAGGATAACTAGGAAGGTACAACATGATGTGACAGATTCTGTGATAGGTAAGTGTAAGGAACTGGGAAGGCACAGAGGACACATTTGGTTCAGTTGAGACTGTTTGAGAAAGACCTAAAGCCAAGTAGAAATTAACCAGCTGGTAGAGAATTGGATAGTATTTGACAGAAATAGCCAAGACCTGGAGGTAGAAACCCTTATCATGTGTTCAGGAAACCACAGGAAGTTCATACTAGGTTTGCAGAGGGCTGTGGTGCAAGGTGAGGATGAGGTTTATATGCTCTATTAACAGACTTGTTCTCTTCCTAAGAGCTTTGGGCACCCATTAAAGGGTTGCAGGCAGGGGAGTTGTACAGTCCTATATGTCTTAGAAAAATTCTTGCATGTCTTAGAAAGATCACTGTGGCTGCTGCAGTGGAGGGACAAAAACTAGAGGCACGTTTTACCTTTATTATAATCTTTTACAGTAATCCCGATGAGGAATGATGCAAACCCAGACCATGATAAAAAACAGTTGCAGTATATAGATAGGGTACAGATTTGAGATAGAATCGATGGGTTGTGTTAACTCACTGTGAAGCACAGGAGAAGGTGGAGTCAAGAATGACTCATGGCCGACTGGGTGGTACCAGTCACTGAGACTGAGAACTCAGGACTGCTTTTCTTGGGAAAATAAGCTGTTAGATTTGATGTGCTGAGGGACATCAGCTGGAGGTGGCCTGTTGATAATAGGATACATGGATGTGAAGCCGAGGAAGAAGGTCGGAGCTATAGCTGCAGATCTGGGAGTCTTTATCCCAGGGAGCTTTACCCCATCCTCCTCTAGTCCCTATCCTCTGCCTGAGGCCTGGTCCCTAGTCCCCAGCCCCTTCCCCTGCCAGGTGTACAGTGCCGATGGCGAGTTCCTCTTCAAGTTTGGCTCCCACGGTGAGGGCAATGGGCAGTTCAATGCCCCCACCGGCGTAGCTGTGGACTCCAATGGAAACATCATTGTAGCCGACTGGGGCAACAGCCGAATCCAGGTGAGTAAAGCCCAGGGAAGGCATGGGTGAGGCTTCCTGCTGTGTTGTTCCCCTCCCCACTGCCCTCCACAGTCCCTCATCTGCCTGATCTTGCCGTCCCCCCCCCCCCCAATCTCCATTCCTTACCCAGGTATTTGACAGCTCTGGCTCCTTCTTGTCCTATATCAACACATCTGCAGAGCCACTGTACGGCCCACAGGGCCTGGCACTGACCTCGGATGGCCACGTGGTGGTGGCTGATGCTGGCAACCACTGCTTTAAGGCATATCGCTACCTCCAGTAGCTGCACAGGGGGCCCACCTGGCTTATGGAGGGACGGACATAGGGGTGATTGGACAAGAGGGTCTGGCAGGAGGTGGGCCAGACCTGGCAGCACTGAATGTGGGCTGTGGGCGTGGGTACGCCCAGTGCCCTCCCTCCCCCTCTCCCCGAACCCCACAGTTGCACTTTATTTATTCGGTTCTTGCTTTGGTGACTGGGTGGGCCTGGACTGTGGTCCCAAGGATGTGTGCAGAGCTTCACCCTAATCCCTTACACACCTCCCCTGCCCCCTCAGTCTGCTCCCCACCCTCCAGCCAGGGGCCAGAACAGCCTCTTACTCCAGGGCACAAATCCCTCTGATTGTCTCCCTACCACACCCATACACACGAGACAGCAATACCCCATCCCTCCATATTAAATAAATGTCTTCACCATGATGGTTTTGCTGATTTCTTGTGGGGTGGGGCTATGGGGGATAGGGTGATGGGACTAGCTCTGGAATAAAATGTAGGCAGGCAGGCAAGCGGGCAAGCGTTGTCAGCGGTAAGGGGCCTAAACTGGGTCCTGATGTTTTGAAACGGGAGAGAGGAGTAAAAGAGAGGGAACTCCTGGGACCCTGAGCCATCTGCCAAATCCCCATCCCCAGGCCTGCATCTCCTACAGAAATAGGTCTTTTGCTTATTGGTCCTGGAGCTGGGGGAGTGCCTGGGAAAAATGACCCTTGCCCGGAACACAGCCAGGTGCTCCTTAGTATGGAAATAGTCCTTGAAGCCCAAGCCTAGGCTAGGGACCTGATGGAGGATCAGGAACGGTGGTGTGATTACATTGCTCCCCACATACCCTGTGTGTTCTTGTGCAAGAACGTCCAACAAAGCCATCAGAAATAGCTTCAGAAGCACGTAGAGAACAGCATGTCTCCCTGCCTTTGCCCTTTAACTTCCTGTCCAAGGTCATGCCCTGTTGAAGCAGACAAGGTGAAAATTGGGTGGGAGACTCCATAGGCAATTTGAGAGCTCAGTGCTAAAGGCCTTGCAGCATAACTCTTTCCAAGATTGTGTCCCTTTTCCCACAGTGAGACTGGAGTCCTAGCACCCCCTCCTGAGGTCTAATCTGGCAGAATTTGGCTGCCAATTCCAGAAATGATTAAAATTGGCACCAGTGAGCTGGATGCACTGGGAGGTAGGGACTATGATTTCTCCCATTCTAGAAAAGGCTGAAGCTCAATGAAATAGGTCCTTTTGGAGTTGAAGAGCAGAGAGAAGACCTGAAACTATAGCTTCCCTCCTCCTAACTGGCAAATTATAGCACCTTACTCATCCTCATATTTCTGGTGCCTGGCATGGTAACTGAGAGCACTCAACAAAATTTGGAGAGTGATGAATCTGGGAAGGTGGGTCATGAGAGGTCATAGAAAAGATCCAGACATTGTACCAGTATGGTATGATTCCTGGGACAAGGGTAAGAGGGACTGTTCATGGACCTGTGAAAATCTGAGGGCTTTGTAGAAAGCAAAGGGGCACCACTTGGACCATTTGGAAGTCTTGGTGAAAATGGAGAGAAGTGGACAACTTTTAGGTATTAGGAAGTAGGAACAAGAAGCTTCAGTATTTTTAGGTGTATACAGTGGTAGGCCTGTTGTAGGTGCTGAAGTTATAGCAGTGAGCAATCCAGATAACATCCTTGTCCTGTTTGTTAGGGCAATATAGTGGACAGTGGACTACTGGAGCTACTACTTACTGGCTTGCAAGAATCTATAGTCAAATTTTCTAGACTTTTGAGAGCTGATTGTTGAGCCCAACTGTTACTAAAAAATTCTATAAGCTAAAATGCATTTTATGAAAAGGAAAGATAACTCATTCCTTATTATTTTACTGTGTGCTGTGCTCTTGAGGTTATTTACATCTATAGAATACATGTCTAAGAAATGCCATATAATGGGATGCTAGTATATGCTTGGTGATGTCTTGGTTGCTTGAAGCTGGCCAGTAGGAGTATTTACACCACAGTAATTGGCAAACCCTACAAATGAGGCTTTTTTCCCATCTTGAGACCCAGTTGTTAAAACATTTACCATCACACCCCTTGAAAGCGTTGGGAGCACAGCTTGAGGACTCAGGCAGCCAGCATTTATATCATGAGACTACCGCTCGCCAACAGTGTGAGTTGGGTAAAATGGCTAATTCCAGATTCCTCATTTGTAAAATCAGTCTAATAGTACCTATAGGTCACTATGAGTGAGAATGAACTAGACAGCAATTTTTTTTTTTTTTTTTAAATCATATATATGGCATCCCTGAATGGTGCAAATGGCGAATGCACTTGGCTGCTGGCTAAAACTGAAGGTTCAAGTCCGTCCAGAGGCACCTCAGAAGAGGGGCCTGACACTCTACTGAAAAATCAGCCACTGAAAACCCTGTGGAACCCATAGTTGTGTTCTGACACATGGGGTCACCAGGAGTTGGAATCAACTGGATGGCAACTGGTGGTGGTACTGGTGTGTGTGTGTGTGTGTGTAGTTGTTAGGTACTATTGAATCAGTTGCGACTGACAGGGACTTCATGTATAGCAATGAATTGTTGCTCAGTCCTACACACACACACACACACACCATTTCAGGGGGCCTAGGGGTCCTCTGAGGAGCTCTGGTAGCATAGTGGCTAAAGCACTTGACTGCTAACCAGAAGGCTGGCGGTTCAAACCCACCAGCCACTCCTCGGAAGGAAGGTTGGGCAATCCTACTTCCGTAGTGATACTGCCTCGGAAACCCAAGGAGGGGTCGCTATGAGTCGGGGCCGACTCGACGGCACATAACAACAACAACAACAACAGGGGTCCTCTGACATAAGTTGTTACGTATTTAATGAAATCATACTTGTCAAGTGCTTAGATCAGTGCCTGACACATACATGTGCCCAACAGATAGGGCTAATAATTACTGTAATTATTCATAGAGAAGCAGAGATGGGCTATGCAGGAAGCCTCATTTTAGACAGAACAAGAGAGAATGTGCATGCTGCAGAAATCAATTGCGACAGCAGTGCTCTTTTTGGCTGCTTGGGGCTTGGTCCCTAAGCCTGGGGAAAGGGGAAGCCCTGCCTCCACTCCATACAGCACACAACCACAGGCAACTGGCCAAGCACAGACAATCACCCTCAGTAGGCCCAGAGAAAATGGCTGAGGTCAGAGCTCAGATCAGTGACAGGACAGGCTGAGCATAGCCATTCGGAGAGAGAATGGGCCAGTGTCCAGCCTAAACCTGGCCCCTGGCAATGCAGGAAGAAGCTCTTTCTGTGAAGACATACACAGGGCCACACTGAGACCTTACCTGGAAGAAGTCAGAAAGCTACTGATTAGGAGGGTTGAGAAATGCCAGACTGTGTAAAAAGAAACTAGTTAAACTTCCCTGGGCTTGAATTTCCTGGGAAATCAAGCAAGAGATTGAGGAGCCCAAACACTCTGAGCAGCAGAGGTTTGCAGAGGAGGGGAAGGAGCGTCCAAGGGGATGGGCTACTGAGGCTCGGCAGCCTGGGCTGAGAAGGGTGAGGGAGGGAGGCTTTGATGGATAGTTTCAGAAAAACGAGTTGTGGCCTCAGGTTGACTGGTTGGAGTGCACTGATTCCTGTGACCTCCAGGGGGCGCTCAGGTCCAAGTGTGGACATGCACTCTGCCTTCAGCCCAGGTCTGAAAGAAGGTTGGATTCAGGACAAGGTGGCCTCTTCAAATGAAGGGAAGGGAAGAGAAGCAAGGCTACTCCTAACCTGAAAAGAGTTGCTTTGTTCCCTGTGACCAGCACCACAATGACCAACATACCCAAAGCCTGGATTCCCAAATGGACACAGTCCTCTGCCTCTCGGCAACTGCTGAGAACTTGAGCTTCAACTCAGGGGCACCTGCAATGCAGAAGACCCTGCTAGCCTAGTCCCTGGGGAGAAAGGAGATTCTGACAATGGTATCTAAGCCACTCGGGTGGAGAAGTGAGTTAGGAAACAATAGTGAAACCATAAAGCACTCTTCCAGAAATGATACGCCCAGGGATGCTATGAAGGGGACCAGAGCTTTTGGAAAGCAGAATCTAAACTGAAAAATCATCACCCAGTATATGTGCTATTTCTTCCAAAGGGTCCCACTGGGCCAGAGGGGAGGCTGGCCCCCTGGACCAGTTGGTCAGTGTAGAGCCCTGCTAGGAGGACTTCAAGACCCTTGCTATGGGTTTTCTGGGAAGTGTTGTGACTTGGCACAAAGCTTCCGTCTCCCCAGGAAGGCTCAGGTGACACTAGTGCCTCAGCAAAATCTGTAATCATGGCTTTGGCAGCTGGAGACACAGTGCTGAGGGGACTGCGGCTGGGGAGTCTTTGGGTGCGCGGGAGGGAGAGTCCCAGAAAGGATGCCATCCTGGCTGAAGGAAAGGTTATTTAAGGTTTCGGAGGCTGGACAGGAAAGAAGAGGGAGGAGAGAAGAGTCTGGGAGCAGCAACTACCAGTGCCCAGCAGCTGAGAGGGAGCAGGTCAGCCAGAGAGGCCCTGCAGTGCGAGAAGGTGGGTGCCAGGCATCTGCTGTAGCAGCTGTGGCATTGCCCATGCTGCCAAGGGCTCGGAGAGTTTGGCTTTTCCCACTGACCCATGAGGAGGGAATGATCCTCACGTCACGTTTTCATTGATAATCAGGAGCCTGATGGCAGAGGCCTGGTGACATGGTGTTGTTCCAGAGGTCCCTGAAATCTTTGTTTTCCTGTTGGGAGGAACCTTTACAGAGTACAAAAGGGATTGGAGACTTTTACTAAGGTTATATAGGGAGATGTCGGAGCGCTTTCAGACTGGTCTAGGGAACAGAGGTCCTGGAACCTCAGCCCAGCCCATAGCTGACTCTGCCCATATTTGTCTTCTGACCCAGCAGCCAAATCCCAGATGGAAGTGGGGCAGGCTTTGGGAGTGGCACACAGGGAGTACTGAGGCCTACACCTCGCCTGGAGGATGGCAGGTAAGATCCTAGGGCTTGTAGAGGAGAAAGATGTGGGCCTGAGACACTGGAGAGAGGTTAGGACTATAAGATGGAGGACAATGATAAAGGGACCTGTGATGGCTCCATCACAAAGTGCCCCAATTCCTAATATTACCTTCACCCCAGGAGGAGGAAAATGGTCACAAATTTGACTGCAACATTAACAACACTAGTTAGTATTTGAATTTCATTTTCTTTTTCATTCAACAAATACTTATTAAGCATCTGATATATGCCAGACACTATTTTAGGTGGCGGGAAAATAATGATTAACAAGACGGGCAAAACCAAATAAGTAGATAAAATAATTTCAAATTTTAATGAGTGATATAAAAGAAACAAGAAAGGGCCTAAAATGACTAGATAAGGTGGTCAACAAAGGCTTCTTCGAGAAGATAGCATTTAAGCAGGAATTAGCTGCAAATATTGTGAAACCTCAGTAACATTTCTATTTATTCTGTAATGGGTAAATAAAGCACTTTTCCTCTAAGGTGGAAACTACCAACAAAGACTAATTATTAGTGGTGCCCTCTGGAAGAGGAACACCTCCTCTTCCAGGCCTATTACTGTCAGACCTTCCCTCCCAGATTTATGCAAAGCATTTCCCCCAGTGGGGGTGAGGGTGTAGGTGGAGCTCAGCCATTTGGCAATGGTGAGATATTGTTGACCCAAAATCACTAGCCCAAGGGCAAAGCTAAAGAGACGTTGGGATGTCCCAGAAAGACCCTGGCCGGAGCTTGGAAAAAGCTGTTCTCAGAGTATTTCTCAGTAGTATGTTGTTACTAAGTGTATGTAAGTATCGGTGTCTCTAGCTGTAACTTTTCTACAGCAGGGCTTGGTACTTTGTACACAAAAATGTTAGTTCCAACAAAAAGACCACTCAATCCAATAGTTGCCAAAGGATTTTAGTAGAAATTTCAGCAAAAAAGATACCCAGGTGGCCAATAAGCACATGAAACGATGCTTAAGACCATTAGTCATTCCAGACCTAACCAAACCAGTTACCTTTGAGAAATTCAGACTGGTGGCGTATGTCAAAGTAGAACTGTGCTCCATAGGGCTTCCAAGGACGGGTTTTTGGGAAGGAGATCAGCAGGCCTTTCTTGTGAGGCTTCTCTGGGCGGACTTGAACCTCCAGCCTTCCTAGGAGCTGCCCAGCATGTAACCCCTTTGCCTTGCCCAGGGTTCCCATCAGTCATCAGGGAAATGCAGACAGAAACCACAGTGAGGTCCCACTTCACCCCCACTACGATGGCTATGATCAGAAAACAACGAGTGTTGGTGGAGATGTGGAGAAATCGAGACCTTCATCCATTCTGCTGAGATTGTCAAATGATGTGACCACTGTGGAAAACATCTCACGGTGTCTCAAAAAGTTAAACATAGAATTACCATATGATTCAGCAATTTCACTCCTACATATATACCCAAACTCAAAAAACTCATTGCCGTCTAGTTGATTCAACTCATAGTGACCCCTCCTTGGGTTTTCGAGGCGGTATCTCTACAGAAGTGGATTGCCCAATCTTCCTTCCAAGGAGTGGCTGGTGCTTAGCAGTCAAATGCCTTAGGCACTAGGTCACCAGAGCTCCCTATGTACCCAAAAGACTTGAAAACAAGGACACAAAAAGATGCTTGTACATTTATTTTCATTATAGCACTATCCACAATAGCTAAAAGCTGGAAACAACCCAAGTGTCCATCAACAACAGATTAATGGATAAACAAAAGATGGTACATACATACAATGGAATATTATGCATTGCTAAAGAATAATGTAGAATCTGCAAAACACCACACAGCATGGATGAACCTTGAAAGCATGTTGTTGTTGTTAGGTGCTGTTGAGTCGGCTGCAACTCATAGCAACCCTGTGTACAACAGAATAAATACTGCCTGGTCCTGTGCCAGCCTCACAATTCTTGCTGTACCTGAGCCCATCGTTGCAGCCACCATGTCAATGCATCTCGTTGAGGGCCTTCCCCTTTTTTGTTGACCCTCCACTTTACCAAGCATGGTATCCTTCTCCAGGGAATGATCTCTTCTGACAACATGACCAAAGTAGCTGAAACAAAGCCTGGCCATTCTCACTTCCAAAGAGTATTCCAACATGCTGAGTGAAATATCAGACACAAAAGGACAAATATTTTATGATCCCACTTATATGAAATACCTAGAATAAACAAACGTGTGGAAACCCCAGTTTATTAGAGGTTCCTAGGGGTGTGTGGGAAGGGGAAAGGGGGAGTTATTGTTTAAAGGGCTCTGAGTTTCTGTTAAGGATGATGAAAAACTTTGGAAAGAGTGTGGTGATTGCACAACATGGTGGATGTAATGTCTCTGAATTGGACCCGTAAAAAATGTTGACATGGCGATTTTTTTTTAACCACTTATTGTGATTAGGAGCTCTGGTGGCATAGTGCCTAAGGCATTTGACTGCTAACCAGAAGGCCATCAGTTCAAACCCACCAACCACTCCTCAGAAGAAAGATTGGGCAATCTACTTCCGTAGTGATATCACCTCGGAAACCTAAGAAGGAGTCACTTGAGTCAGATCTGATTCGATGGCAGTGAGTTGTTAGAGTTTTATTGTGATTGGGGTGAAATTTTACAGGGATATTTTCCATTCAATAGCTCATACACATTTTGTTTTGTGACACTGATTACAATCCCCGCAGTATGACAGCTCTCTTCCCACTTCCTCCATGTGTCCTTCTTTCCTTTGCATTCCTGCCCTCTGAGCTAGCTCTCTGTGTAAAATGTTGCCCTTTTGATCTCCCATGGTTAATTGTTCTAAGCAGTGCACCTACCTCCCTAGTGTAATTGTTCAGCTTGTATGCCTGTCTATTGTTTGGCTGAGACTTAAGCCATGGGAGTGAGTTCAATTCCAGGCCAAACATAGTCTCCCAGGTTTCAACAGTCTCTATCCGACCAGTAATCCTGGTCTTTTTTATGTTCTTTGAATTTTTTCTCCCCATTTTTCTCCCATTCTATCCAGGATCTCCTATTTTGATCCCTTTCTAAGTGACATTTATAGCCAGGTACCATCTATTTCTTCTGGTCTCAGAGTTGTGTAGGCTGAGATTCTCCTGGCCCACTAGTCCTGTGGACTAATTGTTTCCATGGGTCTTTGATTTTCTTTACTCTTCTTTGCTCTGAACAAGGAGAGACCAATAATTGCATCTTCAGTGGCTCCTTACTAGCTTTTAAGACCCTAGTTGCTACTTACCAAAGGAGGATGTAGAACAATGTTTTTGGGGACTATGTTATGCCAATTGAGCTTGATGTCCCCGGTGACCATGGTCCCGAGCCTGTAGGCCTAGTGACTCACTCCCTCAAAGTGCTTGGTTGTGGCCAAGAAGTTATCTTAACTTTTTCACCTGTTGGCTCTATAATATATATGAACATATTTATAGCACATACAAATATGTATGTAGGAATATATTCTTCTAAACCTATATATGGTCATGGGTATATTCCCATTCACCTACCCATATGGCAAATGTTTTATTATATATAGTTTTCCCACAATTATATCTATATAAAAGATTAACAGTAGAAATAAAATGTTTTTTTCTTTTTTTAAAAAATGCTAGTTCCTTCCTCTTCTCCTTTCCTACAGTGTAAAGGTAAATAAAACCATAGAATGGTAGTCTTCAATTTACCCCCTTCCCAGTCTTTATGGGAACCCCAACGCATGATAGGAATTGCAGCTGGGTATCAACATTATGGGCTCCTGCCCGAAAATTACAGAAGGGGGATGAGGGGCCAATGCCGGGAAGAGGGATTCCTGGACTCAGACTTCTGTCCAGACTCTGACCTTATTTGCAATGATGTAATCAGCCAATATTGGCATAGTCCTGGGAGGAGCTTATTCCCACTAGGGTTGGGTATGGGGTGGGGGTGCTGCTGCCGTCACTATATAGGGAATTCAACCGGGAGTCTAGAGCTGTCTTGTGGCCTCTCCAGCTCAGCATGGCTTGGGCACCAGGAGCACTTGTGCTGGGGTTTTTGGGCCTGTGCTGGTCTTTGGCCATCGCCCACCCTCTTCCTTCGTGAGTAAAGCTGGGACTAGGGCTGGAGGACTGGGGACTGGACTAAGGTGGGATAGGTCAGTGTTTTAAGTCTGGGGTAAATTGAGGGTAGGAGTCCCTGGATGGTGCAAATGGTTAATGCATTTGGCTACTAACTGAAAAGTTGGAGGTTCAAGTCCACTTCGAGGAACCTGGGAAGAAAGCCTGATGATCTACTTCTGAAAAATCAGTCACTGAAGACCCTAGCAAACCCAGTTCTTTTTTCCGACACATAGGGGGTTGCCATGAGTTGGAATCTACTTGATGGCAACTGATCTATTTTAGGTTTGGAGTCAAGAGCTAAGGGAGAGTGGTTGGTCCTAGTGGACCCAGACGTCTGTCTGCTTTCTTTCTAGGACTAGTGCCCCAGGGAATGAAGCTGAAGGTGGGAATGGAACCAAACCAGACCCAGACGTCCTTGGTGAGGCCCAAACTCCCTGAGTCTGTCTATCTTTCTGGCTGGGTCTCTGCCTTTTATCATCTAACTTGTCTTTTACTTTGCCATACTCTGCCCCCACCCTCAGAACGATGCTCAGATGGCTGGGGCTTTGATGCTGCCACCCTGGATGACAGTGGGGCCATGATATTTTTTAAAGGTAGGAGGGGCTGCACTGGGGTATTTGGAGGCCTTGGATTGGTCCCCTTCCCAGAGGGGTTCTCCATCTGTGTGCAGTCATAGGAATTATCTAAGGATATCATTCACAGCTTCTCTGTAGGCCAAAGATTTGTTCTGTGTTCCTGAGTGAATGTGGGTTTTTCAGGGGAGTTTGTGTGGAAGAGTTCCAGATGGGCCCGAGAGTCTATCTCAGAGCAATGGAAGAATTTCACTGGCCCCGTGGATGCTGCATTTCGCCGTGGTCATGACAGCGTCTTCCTGATCAAGGTACTGCTGGTCCAAAGTCAAGGTCGAGCCAGGAAGGGCTGGAATCTACACTAGAGGCCTTTCCCCAAGTGGTCCTGGCATGCAGCCCATGCCAAATAAGTACCAGATTTCCTCCATCTGTGCTTTCCTCTCCTTTCCCATAGATGGTCAGGTCAAGGGAGTATGTGCCTGTAGGCAGGGCAGGTACCACACATTCAGAGGCTATTCTTCATTCCTAATCTTAGTTCTTGATGTCTTTGCTACACCTCATGCTGTTGGCCACTCTTTCCTTCTTGACAATCTCTTTCTTTGGTTTCATGCCACTATATTCAGGTTCTGCTCACGTGACTGGGCAGGCTGTTTCCAGCACAATGGCACCTGGCCAAGGGACGTGTAGAGGATGAAGTCCAACTTGCTCTGCTCACCAAGCCACAGCGTTAGCCCAGCTCTCAGAGGAAGGGGCACTTGTACAAGAGTGCTGTGTGTTTGAGGTGTCTCTATGAACTTTGTTTTCCCTCTTGTCTCTTTCCCTGTTCTTCTCAGACTTCCCATCCTCTGTCAGTCCCCGAATATTTCTCAGGGATCTGTCCTAGCCCCTTGACACCCCCATTGGGTGATCTTAATCATTGCCATGGCTTTGAGGACTCTTTGTTATCGACACCAGTCTGGATGTCTCTCCTGAGCTCCAGACATCTCTTTCCAATTTCCTAGCAGACATCTCCAACTAAGATGTTCCAAAAAAAAGCCAAACCAAACCCATGACCATCACGGCAACCCAACGTGTTACAGACTGAAACTGCTCCACAAGTTTCCTTGACTGTGATTTTTATAGAAGCAGATTACCAGGCCTTTCTTCTGCAGCACCAGAAAGAAAAGTTCCAATCATCAACTTTTAGGTTAACTAGTTGAGTGCAAGTAGTTTTCACCACCCAGGGATCCTTTAGATGTTCCACAGGACCCCAAACTTAGCATCTCCAAAACTGAGTTTAGTGTCTTCCTCATAAACCAACCCTTCCTCCATGGTTTACTCTTTCAGTAAATAACACCACAAGAAGCCTGGTTGTTCCAAGCCAGATAACATGAGGTCTCATGATTTGGCCCTTGGCTATCTTTCCAGGTTTATCTCCTTCCCTGCCAGATTCACTGTGTGCCAGCTACGGGAGACAACATAAGCTCTCTGAGCACACTTTGCTTCCTTATGTCTGTTGTGTTGTTGTTATGTGCCCTCGAGTCGGCCCCAACTCATAGCGACCCCTCCTTGGGTTTCCAAGGCAGTATCACTATGGAAGTAGATTGCCCAACCTTCCTT
>NW_006921601.1:2006364-2020299 GCF_000298275.1 Orycteropus afer afer | reverse complement strand
GGCTGGTGGGTTTGAACCGCCAGCCTTCTGGTTAGCAGTCAAGTGCCTTAGGCACTATGCCACCAGAGCTCCCGTCCTTATGTCTAGGCTCCCTCTTATGCTGCTCCTTCTGCTGGTAACACCCTTTCCTCACTTGTCTACCTGGATAATTGCTGCTCAGTTTTCAACTTTTGGCCAAAATGCTTCCTCTTATGTGAAGCCTTCGGAACTTCTTTAGGTGACTTAGACACTCCCCCTGGACCCCCACTGCACTCTGCATGCTCCCCATCTTGGTGGGTCCATGGCTAGGATTGTCTGTATTCTTCTTGCTTTTGCATGGTAAACTTCTTAAAGGCAGAGGCAGGGTCTTGTCATCCCTTTTTCCCATGCCAAGCATAGCACCTGGTGTATAGTTTGCATTCAGCAATTGTTTCTTGAATGAATAACAAAACGAATGTGTGAGTGCGTAGGTGATTTGGGGGTGTTTGCCAAGACTGATTGTATTACAGAAATGTGTGACACCAGAGTGATTGTTCATAGCAGATGCATGCATGCGTTAAGGCAATATCTTGTGAAAACGCAGGCACAATTGCCTTAACACATGCCCACATCTGACTATGAACAATCACTCTGGTGCAAGGGGAAGGCATATTGTTGCCTGCAGATGGACTGAGAATGTGGGGGGCTGCAGGAGGGTATTGTGTAAGTGCTGGGTGTGAATTCAGAGTGGCAGTATCTGGGAGTGCAGAGTTAAACAGAGTGCTTTTGTATACAGGGAGACAAAGTCTGGGTGTACCCTCCTAAGAAGGAGAAAGAATATCCAAAATTGCTCCAAGATGAATTTCCTGGAATCCCATCCCCACTGGATGCAGCTGTGGAATGTCCCCGTGGAGAATGCCAAGAGGAGGGTGTCTTCTTCTTCCAAGGTCAGTCTAGACTGGAATCTGAGAGCTGGGGGTAAGTTGGCAGTGCCAGTGGTAGTGGTGTTAGTAATGATGGTTGTAGAGGCAGTGATGGTGATGCTGGTGATACCATTATGACAGCACATAACAACAACAACAATAACAAGGAAGAGAATATATGGAGAAACCAGTTTGGTCTAGAGGTCAAGTGAGGGGAGGAAACAGGGTGTAAGGACTTCCTGAGTGGCACAAACATTTAAGTGCTTGACTACTAACTGAGAGGTTGGCAACTTGAATCCACCTAGAGGTACCTGGGAAGAAAGGCCTGGCAGTCTATTTCTGAAAGGTCACAGCCTTGAAACCCTTATGGAGTGCAGTTCTATTCTGCAACACATGGGGTCGCCATGAGTTGGAATTAATTTCACAACAACTTTTTTTTTTTTTAAACTGGGCATAATTTTGCTAAAATCTCTCATTGTTCCCTGTGACCCTCAGAACACATCTATGCTCCTTAGCCTGGTATATAAATGTCCCCATGCCCCTCCAGCTCCACCTCTTATTTACCCTTACCTTGAATTCTGTGTTCTAGCAACTCTTTGCTGTTCTCTGTATGTACAATTTGCTTCATGCTTTAGGTTCTTTCTTCTCTCTGGAGTTCCATCTCCCTCTCTTTAGATTTCAGTTTGTTTCACTTCCTGTGGGAAGTTTTCCCTGACTCTTCCCCCTGCCCTTTATTGAGTTGATCATGTGAACTTTACTGCTGCACTTTACTATATTTTCACTTTCCTCAACTGTCTCCTTGCTGGTTGGGTGCTCCATGTTGGTCAGGACCATATTGGTGTGTCTTGAGACCCAGTGCGAGCACAGGGTGGACATAGCCTGACCTCACTGAATGCTTGTTGATTGAACAAAGGTAACCACAAGTGGTTTTGGGACTTTACAACGGGAACCAAAAAGGAGCGTTCCTGGCCAGCTGTGGGGAACTGCTCCTCTGCCCTGCGATGGCTGGGCCGCTACTACTGCTTCCAGGGAAACCAGTTCCTGCGTTTCAACCCTGTCACGGGAGAGGTGCCTCCCAGGTACCCTCTGGATGCCCGAGACTACTTCATGACCTGTCCTGGCAGAGGTGAGAAAGTTGTAGCCCCTGGTACCCACTGGAATTTGTCCAGATCCCCTACCATGAGCCACAGCTCCCATCTTAACTCTGTGTTACATCTTGGCTTTTACCGTAGCCCCATTTCCATCTTGGCTCTTCTCTCAGGTCCTCATATGAAGCCCACCCTTCCACGGATCCCAGCCTTCTCTTTTACGTCAGACCTCACTCTGATTTCTGGCCTCCCTCTATGTTCCTTCTCCTCACCTATTTCTCTACCCTCCCCCAAGGTCATGGCCCTGGACACGGAAATGAGACCCACCATGGGAATATCCCTGAGCGCTGTAGCCCAGATCTCGTCTTGTCTGCACTACTATCTGATATCCATGGCGCCACCTATGCCTTCAGTGGTAAGAGATGTTCCCCAATTCCCCCTGCTCTGCCCTCCTCACCTCTCCTCTCTTTCACTTGGGTCTTCCATCCCTGATCTATTTCTGCCATCTTTATCTCTGCATCCTTATCTTGCCCCATCTCTCCCCTATCCTTAACATTCTCTTACATGTCTCTCATCTCTTCTTTTGTGTATTCCTCAATCTTGTTTCTCATTGTCCAAATCCCTAACTTCATCCATCTGTCTACCTCTCAGCACATCTATAGCTCTCTTCTCATATCCCCCTTGTGCCATGTCTTACCAGGTCTTCTGGTTCCCCTTGAAGTTGTACTCACAGGCATTTATCTTTTCCTAGGTGCCTTGGCACAGCATTCCTTGTAGATGAGTTATTCTCATTGCAGAGAAAAAGTGTTGGGTACCCTAGGCACTTTAAAATGTGGCTTTCTAGCCTGAGGTTTCCCCTCTGAGAAGCTGATGGAGATACGCCTCTCCTGACCTGTGATATCAGTTGGTAAATGCCATCTAATAATATCTAGAGATGTTCTGGGGTGAAGCAGGCAGGTTGTAATGAGTCTTGCTCCACACTTGAGAACAGTTGCAATAGAAGGAGTGAACAATCATGTTATACCCAGCTTATGATGTATACACATAATCAGATGCAAATACAAGGTAGTGGTGGGAATATAAACAAACAAAAAGCAACAACAATAACAAAAACAAACCCACTGCAATCAAGTCAATTCTGACTCACAGCAACCCTATAGGACAGGATGGAACTGCCCCATAGGGTTTCCTAGGCTGTAAGTCTTTACAAAAGCAGGCTGCCTCATCTTTCTCCCATGGAGTGAGTGGCTGGTGGATTTGAACCAAAGATCTTTTGGTTAGCAGCCAAAAGTTTTAACCACTATGCCACCAGAGCTCCTGGTGAGAATATAGAATATGAAAATACTTTTTTTCCTCCTACTCCCTGGACAAGTCTGGTCAGATATGACTGCCCAGTTATAATGAAAAAATCCACAGCCACAGGAAGATCATATTCCCTCATCAGGAACACATGCCATAATAAAAAAGCCATGATGAAAACATACCCTGTGGTGAAAATAAAGAGCTATACTGAGAACAGTGCCATAGAAGAGCATGAGAGTGTCTGTCAGGAGAACGTAAGCTATGAAAAGAGCACATAGACAAAATAAGGTTGAGAGGTAGGTTGAGAAATCAAGGCCCCAGTGACCACTCTGAGATTTAGGGAAAATGCCCAGCCACGGGAAGATCACAGAACTGTAGGAAGGCCTTGGGCCGAAATGAGGATGCAACTGAAGTTGGTGATTGCTTTTTATTCCTGAATCAAAAGTATTAGCTATGTCCCACAGCTGTTGAGAGAGCACTGTTATATTGAAAATGCCCAGCTGAGGTGAGGACATACTATCTCGGTGAAAGCACAAATGTGACCCAGCTATTTAACAAGGGACTGGTGGTCTCCTTTCTCTGATCTTTCTCTTTACCTCATAGCTTCTTATTTATTCTTTCTGCTGCTTCATAACTTTGACTTGCACATGGGCCATCTTCTCTCCTCCTTCTCTTTACTTTCAGCTTCAGCTCCAACTGATAACTGCCTCAGTTGCTCTGCTTTTTCTAGTCAGAATTCCAGAATTAGAGGATATCTAATTGTCCCAGGTCATATTTTCATACCAGACTATATTAAAGTGGTTGCTGGCCAGCCTATATTTGGCTACTGATTGGTTAGGAGCTTATCAGTTAACCCTTCTCCACTGGTTCTTAAAGTAGGAGACAGTGAGCAGCGTAGTTTCAGCAGGAGGGGAAGTTGTGTATGTCAGTCACCACAACATGCCTAGTACATAGCTATAGAGCATTTGTGGCTGTAGTGAAAACACCACCCATTTAATTGAATAAATCTTAATTGAGCACCTGATCAACACTGGGCATTGTTTCAGGTACTCAGTTATAGAAGTCAACATGACAGACAAGATGCCCATCCTCATAGAGCCTGCAAGATGGAGAGAGAGCCCCAATGAAGAGAAAGAAGAAAAGGGAATACTTTCAGAGAGGATTAAGCGCTCTGATGGAAATAAGACAGGATAATGGGATAGAGGTGAGCAGAATGAGGAGGTCCCTTCTCTGAGGAGATGATATTTGAGCTGAGATTTCAGTGATGAAAATGAATTAGCTGTGCAAAGCATAGGAGGAAGGAGCCTAGGTGGTGCAAGCAAATGGTTGTACTTGACTGTCAATCTAAAGGTTTGTGGTTCAAACCCACCCAGCAGTACTGTGGAAGAAAAGGCCTGGTGAACTGCTTGCATAAGATTACAGTCAAGAAAACTGTAATTCTGTAATTCGCTTCTACTCTGTAATACATGGGGTCATGATGAGTCAGAATTGACTTGATGGCAACAGACAACTCAATAAACGAAGCACAGAAGAAAATGCACTTGAGGTAAAATTAACAGCAGATAACTTTGCTGGAATCAATGTATTTGAGGAATCAGGAAGGAAAACCAGTGTGACTGGAGCTGAGTGAGGGAGCAAGAAGGTATCCTGAAAGTTATCAGAGAATGAGGTAAACCCACATTACACAGACCTGCTAAGGATTTTCAGCTATGAAAGGAAGTCATGAGAGGATTATGATCAAAGACAGGATATGTTCTGATTTATTTTTTAGAAGATCATCCTGGCTTCTGGTGGAGAATAAGTCATAGGGATACAATTATGTAAGCAGGAAGTCCAGTTAGTAGTTCCTACTCTAGTCTGACTCGACGGCACATAACAACAACAACAACAACAACTCTAGTCTAGGTAAGAAGTGATGGTGGCTTGGATAGGATGACAACAGTGAAGGTGGTGAGATGTATTGATGATATATTTTGGAGATAAAGCTGACAGATTAATGATAGAAGGGATATTGGTCACAGTGAAGAAGGGAAAGGAGAAGTTTCAAGAATAACTCAACTTTTTGGGACTGGGGAGATGGTGGTTTTATTTTCTAAAATTGGGAGAGACCAGAAGGCTGGAGGTTCAAACCCACCAGCCACTCCTCGGAAGGAAGGTTGGGCAATCCTACTTCTGTAGTGATACTGCCTCGGAAACCCAAGGAGGGGTCGCTATGAGTCGGGGCCGACTCGATGGCAAATAACAACAACAACAACAACAGGAGGACTAGAGGAGTGTGTGTATATGCATGCATGCATGTGTGTGTGTGTGTGTGTGTGTTTCTGTGTACTTGGTGGAGGCAGTAATCATTGTGGACAGGTTAGGCTTGAGGTGCCTAATGAAACAGCCAAATGGGCATGTCATGTAGGCAATTGAATTTGAGTCTGAAGCTCAAGGGAGAGGTCAGAGCTGAAGAAAATAGATTGAGATGCATTAGCATATAGATGACATTCAAAGCCTGGGGCCTAGGTGAGGTTATTGAGGCAGTGAGAGTAGACAAAGAAGAGAAGAGGCCCAAACTAAAGCCCTACTGAGGTCCCAATATTTAGATACAGGCTGGTATCACAGAATCCTAGATTGAAAGAAAAAAAAAAAAGATACTTAAAGAAGAAAGAAGTAGTGAGCAGTTAAATGGTATGGAGAGTTAGAGTAAGATGAAGACAGAGAACTGAGTATTGGATTTGGCAAAATGGAAAATACTGGTGGCTTGATAAGAATAATTTCAGTGGAGAAAGGAAACAAAAGCATAATTGGAGTGGGTTGACTAAGAAAGTATAAAAGGCAACCTAGACAATTCCTCTAATAAGTTGCTATGTGAAGAGGAGAAGGAAATTGGGATGCTAGCCTGGCTACTCCCTCACTCTCCTGCCCAGAATGAGGAAACTCAGTAGAAGCTTGTGGTGGTGTTTCCTTTTAACTTCTGGCCATTATATCTCATCGTCTATGACCACACCACTGCACACACTGAAAGGCTTAGGGAGCCCCTCACCAAACTCAGTGATACTTGCCTTACCTGGCAACTTGACCACTGTTTTTCATGCCTGTCTTTCTGTTAGTCCCTACTGATACCAGCTCTAATTGAGTCACAATACCCATTGCTGCCCAAATCCTGTTCTCCTCCCTCTCATATTGGTATTCTTCTTCTTGGCTTCTGGATGCATTCTCTCCCCCTCTTCAGGACTGACCCTTTGCATCTGTCGCTAGCCTCTTCATTGTTTGGCCATCTATCACCACCACTAGACTCATTCCTGTTGCCCACAGGGTCCCACTACTGGCGTCTGGACACCAGCCGGGATGGATGGCATAGCTGGCCCATTATTCATCAGTGGCTCCAGGGCCCTTCCACGGTGGATGCTGCATTTTCCTGGGAGGACAAACTCTATCTGGTCCAGGTGTGTGCTGGCCTAGGGAGAGGCCTGAGGTGGAGACTAGGGAAAGGTTATCCAGCTCTATGTTGATTAATGTACTTTGTCTTCCAGGGCACCCAGGTGTATGTCTTCTTGACAAAGGGAGGCTATACCCTAGTAAGTGGTTATCCAAAGCGGCTGGAAAAGGAACTTGGGAGCCCTCAGGGGATGAATCTTGATGCTGTGGATGCAGCCTTTACCTGTCCTGGTTCTTCTCGGCTCCACGTCATGGCAGGTAAGGCTTCTGGGTGCTAAGGGGTATCATGATCTCCTGTCATGGCACAGATCCCCACTAGGGCATGCAAAGGGTGGATCAGGGTCCCCTTGACATAGAAGCCATGTTATGTTGGATGATTTCTTTTCAGGAGAGCGGCTGTGGTGGCTGGACCTGAAGTTAGGAGCTCAAGCCAAATGGACGGAGCTCCATTGGCCCCATAAGAAGGTTGATGGGGCCCTGTGTGTGGAAAAGTCCCTAGGCGTCAGCTCATGTTCTGCCAATGGTCCCAGCCTGTACCTCATCCATGGCTCCAATGTTTACTGCTACAGTGATGTGGACAAACTAAATGCAGCTGAGGTCCTGCCTCAGCCCCAGACAGTGGCCAGCCTTCTTGGCTGTAATCACGTACGGGCTTCCTGAAGTGAGTCTGGCCAAACTATATCCCCAGTTTCTTTACAATAAAGCCAGAATGTTCCTTCACTTGAGCCTGTGGTTGTGGACCAATCTTACTTCTTTGAATTAAGATGTTAACTATATTTCTTTTGAGATTCTAAAGCTCAAAAAAGACAGTGGGAATCAATGGAAAGAACAGCTGAGGATCAACCTCATTTCTTCACAAATGATTTCTAAATCCAGATCATAAACTGGATTCTTCCAGACTATCTACACACAGCGGGAAACAGAAGACCAGAGCAGGAAGAGGAAAGTGGAGTTTGCACAGCAAGTAAGAGGCAGAGCTAGGAACTTTGACTCAACCCACTAATAATTGAGCATAGTGGCCCCAAGGTGTAAAGAATGATCAGGCCTGGGGCTTCTGTGCCTGTGCAAAGTGGCCTGAGTTAGAGTTGCCATCTGAGGAGCTTCTATTTGGGAGCCCTCAAATTGAGGCTTCACGTGGTTCAGGCAGCACCACACCAGCAGACAAGGCTTTAGTTCTCATGAACTGGGCATAACAAAGGGAATGAGATTGAGGTTGGGGAAGCTGAGAAATGCCAGCTGGGTATCAGAGGCAAGTTAGAGGGAGGAAAGAGGAGAGAGGGACTTGGCATCTTGGAACATAGATGCAGATGCAGGGTACCCTGGGAAGTACAGCGAGGGCCTCAGGAGTCCTGCTTGCAGACAGCATCTGACACCCTCCCCCCAGGACCATAGTGTCTATACCATCTAGACTAGCAAGTGTCACCTTGGTCTAGGCTAAAGTGCTTGGTTCTTTACTAGTCACAAACTTGCTGACGACCAGTTTGATTGGGGATTGGGTGTAGATTACAGGCAGCTGGGTCTCAGGTGAGACTCTTTTCCTCTTTCATACCTTCTTACACTGGCAGGGACAGCTGAGGCTGGGAGGTTTTTTGTTTTGCTCATATAATACCCTGAGACCCCAGCAGGGAGCCTTTACTCTATGCTTCCTCTTCTAACCCCAATTGCCCCTTCTATAAAATGGGTGCAATATTATCTACTCCCAGCAACAGTGAATAGGAGCTCTCATGGCATAGTGCCTAAGGAGTTTGACTGCTAACCACTTCTCAGAAGGAAGACTGGGCAATCTACTTCTGTAGAGATGCTGCCTCAGAAACCCGAGGAGGGGTCACTGTAAGTCAGATCTGACTTGACGGCAGTGAGTTTGGTTTTTTTGGTTTAGCAACAGTGAATATAGATTCAAATCTATCCCTTGGATTCATTCTGAAAGGGGCCCTGGCCCATGCCTCACCTGGCTCAGATTTAGCCCCTCTTGACATGGTGGCCCCTTGTTTATGGGACTTTAGTGGGTAGAGGAGTGGACTGGCAAAGTCTGACTGCCATTGAGGGCTTTGCACTGGAAGATAAGGCCAAGCAGTGGCTCCAGATGGGCTCCAAAACTTTCTAGTTCAGGAAAACTGCCTAAATGTTCCCTCATTCCTTGAGTGCTGAGGAGGGTGGGTGGGATATATCTAGCCCCCTCAGGCCAGGTTCCACTTAGGACTGGAAACTGGCTGGGACTGAGAACAGGGTTTGGGGCCAGATGTAAGGACTGCAAGATCTACTCCTAAGGAGTATCTTGAGTTTTCCTCTTCATCTTTGACGGTGTCTGGATAGTTATCTCCTAATGGTTTCCTTTCCTTCAGCTTGAAAAGTGGAGACAAGGCCAGAGTCTGAGGTCTGGGCCTGTTTAGGTCTGTATGCTACAGCTGGGGCCACCACTGCATCGTATCAGGGAGCCTAGAGGTGTGTAAACGGTTACTAGCAAACTCTGGTACTAAAAGTTAACTTCCTCCTCTCTATTTTAGTGGCTGTCTCTTTCTCTTCTCCTCCCACCTATTATAACACATGGAAGCCTCTAACTTATCCCCAAGGAATTTCCAGTAAAGGACCACTCTATTTCCTCCACTCACTTAGCACCTCCTATGTGCAAAACGATGTGTCCAGCAAAGGGGCAATACAGTCCTTAATTTCAAGGATCTTCCACTCTATCACAATCAGGAGAAGAACACAAACAGGGTACCAGATAAACACAATAAAGTGAGATAGATATGAAAATGGAAGACTATATGCACCAAGATGGTAGGGAGGGGCATGGAATCTGCAATATCTGGGATGGGTGGGGGATCAGAAAAGACTTCATATATGACATAGCACTTGGGCTGATTTCTAAACATGAGTAGAACTTATGCAATTCCTTTAGCAAATATATACTAATATCTAATGTGTACTACCATAAGAAGGCCTCATGGCACAGTGGTTAAGCACTTGGCTGCTAAATGAAAGGTCGGCAGTTGAAACCCACCAGCCACTCCTCAGGAGAAAGATGTGGCTTTGAGAAACCTACTCAACTTCTCTGAGCCTCATTTGTATGTGTGCTCAAAACTGATTGCATATTGTATTAAGCAATGTTCAATAATGAAACAGAAACCACTCTATATATTCCAAGCAGAGAAATGTTTAATGCCAGGAATTTGTTACAAAGGTGTGGGAAGGTCTGGAGGAGCTTAAGAGGGAAAATGGGGGTAATTCAGAGATTAGGAAACTACCAGCTTGCTTTAGAGGAGCAGAAGGAAGATAAAGTATTGCCTAAGGATCAAGCTGAAGCCCCTAAATTTGCCCAAAATGAAGATGTTGCTGGATCCACTCCCACTTTCACTAGGCAGGAGCCACTGCCAGATGTTGCCAAGGCATTGCAGAAGGAGAAGGGCTTCTCTCTTCCCACCTTCAAACTTCACGTGAGAGTTCCTGTCGGCAAAACCTAACCAGAACCAAGCTGACAAGGGAGTCTGAGAAATGTGGTTTTTAAATTTCCAGCCCTGGTATAATCTTTCCTGGTCCAGGAGAGATTATACAAGAATGGATGTGTGGATGAGCACTAGCAGGCAATATCTGCCACATATATTCATCATAACTCTTGGTTGCAAGTGATAAAACCCATCTCAAACTGCCATAAGCAAAAAGGGAATTTATTGATTTGTATAAATGAAAAATTCAGGGGCGCATCTTGACTTTACGCAGAGCTTAATATAGGTCTCAGATAGAGGTTATTCAGGAACTGTCTCTCTCCATCCCACAGCTTCACCTTCTTTCAGTTGGCAGGCTCATCTTTAACGGTGGCAAAGTGTCTACCAGCTTCCATTCTACAAGCGCCCCTTGCCCAGTAGTTTCAAGAATATTCTGGGTCTGACTTTCATTGCCCCAAATTGAGTCATGTGCCCATCTCTGAAGTGATCACTTTGACTCTCAAGGGCTAATCCTAGGTTAAACCCAAAATCCTAGGTTAGGAGCCCATTATTGAAGTGGATTGTGGAACAGAAATGATTCCCATATGAACCATATAAACTATGAGTGGGGAGGGGATGGGTCTTTAAAGTAAATTGATGTGCTATTACCAACAAAAGGGGGAATGGATGCTGGCCAGATAACAATGGTGGGGACAACAGCAGATACCTATGACAGGATAATAATTATTTTGTGAGGTTTTTCTTGTTCTCCCTGTGCCCCACCTTATTAATTACCCCACATACACTCTCACACTTACCCCTTTGTTTCAGTCTGTAAAGTGAAGGAGTCCAATTCTCTACATGAATCTTTGGTCTCAGGTCCTCTCACTTCCTCTAGGATTTTACCCTGTCTCCCATCTTCTATTTTCTTTATTTTCAAACTCTCTACTGGTGTCTTTCTTACAGTATAGATCCATGTTCAAGTCTCTCTCATCTTAAAAATAAAAAGACAAAACCAAAACCTTTAACGTCACATATTCTCAAAACAAAAACAGAAAACTGTTGCTGTTGAGTTGACCTCTGTTCATGGAGAGCCCATGTCAGGATGGAATGGTGTGTCAGAGGACTACTGGGCTCCCTGGGGTTTCCTTGCTATTTTGTAAATAATATTTTATTGTGTTTTTGTGAAAGTTTACATAGCAAATTCTATTCTCATTTGACAATTTCTACACAAATTGTTCAGTGACATCAGTTCTTTCTTTCTTTCTTTTTTTTTTTTTTTCCCACCATGTATCAACATTCTCTTTAATTGTGTACTAGTTGTTGCTCCCTGGGGTCTTCAATGGCTGAACTTTTGGAAGTAGATCACCTGACCTTCCTTCCAACGTGTCTCTAAGTGGACTTGAATTTCCAACCTTTCAGTCAGCAGTCGAGCACATTAACCATTTGCACCCACCACCCAGGAACTCCCATCACTCTCTGTGGTTGTTATTAGGTGCCATCGAGTTGGCTCTGACTCATAGCAACACCACCTACAACGGAAACACTGCCTGGTCCTGTGCCAGCCTCACGATCCTTGCTATACCTGCACCCATTGTTGGAGCCACTGTGTCAACCCATCTTGTTGAGGGCCTTTCCCTTTTTCACTGACCCTCCACCTTACCAAGCACGACATCCTTCTCCAGGGAATGGTTCCTTCTGACGACATGACCAAAGTAGGTGAGACAAAGTCTGGCCATTCTTGCTTCCAAGGAGCATTCCGGTTGCACTTTCTCCAGGACAGATTTGTCTATCACTCTCTAACTACTGCCTATTTTTCCTTCCAATTTTCTCGAAAGGGGGCCCTGCATTTATTTATTCTACTTCATCATTTTCCTTGTATTCAGTTCATTGCATTATAGCTTCTCTCTCCATTTTCCACTGATACTGATTATATCCATGTTGCCAAATTCATCATACCCTTCTTTGTCCTGACCTTATTGGAAATCTTTGCTGCATTTGATGCTTTTGACCACTTCTCCTCCTTGAAAGTCTTTCTTCCCTTGGATTACTTCCATGACATTACTCTTTCTTGAGTCTTCTCTTACCCTGCTGTTCCTTCTCAACTTTCTTCTTGACCTTTGCTTCCTCTGCTGGCTTCCTAAATGCTGGTATTTCTAAAGTTCAGTCCTCAGCCCTCTTCTCTTCTCACACTGGCATTCTTTCTGAATATGTGCTAAAATAGTCTTGTTGAAGGAGGGTGTTATGGAAGTCCTTGCTAGGCCTAGCATCTGACTTATGAATTCATATAATATGTGGGAAAATTTTACTTCTTACAGATTTTCCAGATGAAAACAACCACCCAGAAGAAAGGGAATTTATTGGATCAACTACAAGAAAAATTACAGTATGAAAGCAATATTTAAGTGTGGTAGTGGTTAAGGCTGACTTTGCTTCAGAAATGTCTTTGCTGTTAATAGAGATGAAAGATCCATCATTCCATCGAGGGGACCTGGGTCCCCGTTACCTGGTAATACTTTCCTAATTAGCTCATCTATCAAACCAAATAGCAGAAAGCCGTTACTCTTAGTAACAGTGACTCTGGATGGATTTGTTTCCAGTTTTTGTTTTGTTTTGTTTCAATTATAGATCTCTAAAGCAGTAATTTTAAAAGGCTGCTCTCTCAGAAAGGAGCTCTGGCGGCATTGTGGGCAAGTTATTTGGCTGCTAACCAGAAGGTTGATGGTTCAAACCCACCAACTGCTCCATGGGAGGAAGATGAAGCAATTTACTTCCACAAAGATTTTCAGCCTTGGAAACCCAATAGGAGTTGCTATGAGTTGGAATAGACTCAGTGGCAGTGGGCTTTCTCAGAAGGATCCAGAATTGGTCAGAACCATAGACAGAGTTTGAGATGGCTCATAGATTATTGGTTGCTACCACACCAGGAAGAGTATCAGAAGGGAGGAAGAGACAACAGTAGAGAAAGGAGAAGTGAAAGGCACAGGTCTGACTCCCTAAGGTTCAGGAGCCTTTGCAGACCCAAGAGGGAATCAGGAATTCAAGAAGACTATGTGTATCAAATACATTGGGAGGAAGGTGTACAGGTAAACTATAGATCTTCCTTTCTATATCCTAGCTAATTAGACCCCCATGGACCCACATCTTATCTCATGCCTCTGACTACCTGAAGAAATTTTACTAGAAATTGTAGGCTTTTTGTTCAATGGGGTTTAGAAAACAAGTATTCTCTTGGGCTACCAGTAAATGGGTGATGTTTCTGGATTTTTTTTCATTTTCTCAAGCAGAAACCTGGAGATCATCCTTTATATTTTCGTAGCCAATTGTTCAATTGATCACTGATTTCTGTAAATTTTCACCTCCTGAATATTTACTAAACCTATGCACTTTTCTCCATTCCTGCTTCCACTACTCTAATCCAAGCCATAGTTATCTACTACCTGGGCTACCTCAGCTCTGCCATAACTGATCTCCATACTTCTGATACTGCTTTCTTCTTACCTATTCTCCACTGTGCAGCCAAAGGTGACCTTGTAAAATGCAAGGGTGAACATGGTACTCCCCTGCTTAAAACGCTTCAATGCTTTTCCATCGACCTAATATAAAACCCTTTTATTTTATTTAAAAATAATTAAAATAAAAACCTTAGCCTGAAATACAAGATCCTCCTTGATTTGCATCTACCCACCTCACCAGATCTTCTGTCATTCTTCACCATCACACACTGGCCTTCTAGTATTATTCCTTACACTTGGAGTAATCCCTTTTCCTGGCTGACCTCTGTCATCTTTCACTGCTTGCCCCTCCCCCACATTCCCC
>NW_006921601.1:1969918-2006264 GCF_000298275.1 Orycteropus afer afer | reverse complement strand
CCCACACACGCTCACTCAAGTATCACTTCCTAGTGAAAAACTTCCCAGATCTCCCCAGGCTAAATTGAGTTCATTTACATGGTGCCTTGTACATCTCCTTTGAGGTATCATCACATTTCTAATTACATGTTTAACATCTCTTTTCCCTGTTAAATCTAAAGCTTCATGAAGGCAGGAGCCATATCTTGTTTGTTGATATGTTCCTAGCACCAAGGACAGTGCCTCACACATTTAATAAATATTTGTTGAAAGAGAATCAATCAATGAATGAATAGGGCCATCTTCTTGTGAGCAACTCCCACTGGATAACTCCTTCAGGACCCAATTCAGAAGTTATCTCCTCCAGGTTGGGTAAGAAGCAGACCAGGTTCATCTTTGGATCCCTAGGTCCTAGCTTCAGACCTGATAAATGGTTTATATATTATAGATGTTTACCAAATCACAATAAACTCCTGACCATGAGTTGATAACTATTGAAACTGAGTGATGGGTATAGGATACTGTTTTGTCTACTTTTGTATATATTTGAAATTTTCCATATTAAAAAGTTAAAATATTTTTTTATAATCACCTCAAGTTAAGTCAAAGTATAGTCAAAGATGACCTTGAGGTTTCTGTCTTGGGCAAATGAGTACATAGTGGTGCCATTCACTGACCTGGAGCTACATCCAGTCTGTAGCATGTGTGTGTATATGTGTGTGTTGGGGAGGGTTCTTTTTCACCTCAGTGAAACTCTTTAAAGACCAATAAAAGGGGGTGAAATAATGAATTCAGATTCGGACATCTTTAGTTTTAGGTGCCTGAAGACATCTCCAGTCAGTTGTTCAATACGTTAGCAGGTCCAATAAATTAAAACCTGCCTTAGATGCAACAATTGGTCTCTAGTCACCTGGAACAGACAAAGGAGAAGGAGGATGAGGAATCGGTTAACTGCCTTCATGAACAACTGCTTCCTTTGCCCTGAGTCCAGAACTGGCTGGTGCTCAGCTACCATTACTGAACATTTTGATCAAAGATTCCATAGAAGCATCCTGATCAAAAGGGGGAAAATGTAGAGCATAATTTCAAATCTTCTTGGACTCCAGATTTCCTGGAGCCATGGAGGGTGAATGAACCCCTGAAACTATTGCCCTGAGATTATTTTTAAATCGTAAACCAAAAATGTCCCTTGAAACCAAACAATAGTTTAGCTTAACTAGTAAAAAAATATCTGCTTTGAGCAGTATGCTCTTTTAAGTACTATCTCTACATGGGATCAAAGTGACAACAGCAACTTGAAAAATTAGGATTGCACAAGTTGAAGAATGTAATCAATGTCACTAACCTGTACCTGCAGAAATTGTTTAATTGGCGTATTCTTGCTGTGTATGTTCTCAACAACAATAAAATAAGTAAAATTTAGGAAAATAAAAACAAACTCAAAACCTGCCTTAGAGCAATAAGCCTTAATGGGTGTCTGGATAATAATACTCCCACTTAACTATTCTTGATGGTCTCTGGGATCTATCCCACCATCCAGGGGTCTGCAACAAATATTTAGCCAGACCATTTCTTCCTTCAAGTAGTTTTGGTGGCACAGTGGTTAAAGCATTCAGTGGTTTAAACCCACCAGCTGCTCTGAACACACCAGCGGCTCTGCAGGAGGAAGATGAGGCAGTCTGCTTTGTAAAGATTTACAGCCTTGAAAACCCTATGGGGCAGTTCTAACTTTGTTCCATAGGGTGGCGTAGTACCTAAGTCATTTGACTGCTAACCAGAAGGCTGGCTGTTCAAACCCACCAGCCACTTCTCGGAGGGAAGGCTGGGCAATCTATTGCCGTAGAGATACTGTCTCAGAAACCCAAGGAAGGGTGGCTATGAGTCGCATCCGACGCAGTGGGTATGGCAGTGGGTTATTCCTTCCTTCCCGCTTTTCACCCCTTTCTCTCCTTGGCTTTCTTCCCTCTTGTGGATTTCTACCAGGGAGCCATTTCTTTTTCTTCTTCTTCTTCTTCTCTCTCCCTCTTTCTTTACTAGAAATAATTTTATTACGCCTTGGACAGTACAAAGACAAAACATAGACCATCATCCAGGATGAGGGAAACCATCAGCATGCGCACAGTACATTTGTGAGGTCTTGGTGCCACAGTCTTGTGTTCAAGAGCAAGGTCAGTTAAGAAACAGTTGGGTTCCAGTCCCATTTCACCATTTACTGTGATTACGGGCAAGTCGCTTCTTTTTGAAGGTTAGCATCTTCCTCTGAAAAAATAAGGATAATAATAGTAACTTCATAGGGCAGCTGAGAGGGTTAATACATGTAAAGGGTTTAACACAGAGACTGGCACAGTGAAAGTGGTCAATAAATACGAGCTATTATTATCACTAACACTGTGTCCCCGTTGCCTCCGCGCCCGGACGTCAGGGAGTGTTGCTGCAAGAGAGAGAAGGCTGCCTCCTCCGAGCCCCTCCCGGCGCGGCCGCGGGCCCGGCTCGACCACCGCAGCTTGGACTCCAGCCTCGTCGGCCCACAGCTCCGTGAAGCTGCGGAGCAGGGCCCTGCGGGGGGCGCGCACCGTAAGTCTGTGCGTCGAGGTAGAAGGCGGTACCAGGCTGGGCAGGGGTCGGCGAGGCTAGGCAGAGCTTTGGGTCCCGGGGAGCTGGCGAGGGTGGCTAGGCCGAGGGGATCACCGGGGACCGGGGTCTCTGGAGGGCGGGGAGCAAGGCGCCTCGGCCTTCCTGCAAGCTGCGGCAAGTGCTTCGAGGGGTTCACGCTAGTGCGCCCGCGCCCGGCCCAAGATGGCGCCCCTCCCCCCGCGCGCGCCTCCGCTGCTCGGGGCGCGGCCCCGCGGCCCGCGCGCTCCTGGGCGGGGGATGTTGTGATGGAGAAGCCGCGGCGGAGCCCGAGCCCCGCAGCCTGAATCGCCTCCGCCGCCTGGGCCTGGGGCCTCGCCGCGCAGGTAGGAGCTGCCCCTACGGGGGCCCAGGCCCGGCGGCCCGATCTGGATCCCCACAGGCCGGCAGATCCTGCAGCCCCTTCCCCGCGGCAGCCCGGGCTCCCCGGCCAGGCCCCATCCCCACGGGTGGCCCTACCACTGCGCGCCTGCAAACTGCCCTCCTGCCCCACCTCGCAGACGCCACCACGGTCTTCATGCCGCCCGCTCCACTGACCTTTACCTCTTGCTCCTCCGGGATGTATAGGGGGCGAGAATAGGGGACGCGAAGGGAGAGGGGGTGGGGATGGGGGAGGGGAGGTCAAGGGCTGGTAAGGGGACATGGAGTGAGGTGGGGGAGGGTGGCCGCAAGATTCTAGCTGGAATCCCAGGCCCAAGATCTGTGAAGCCGCATTCTGTCGCCCTCAGCGACAGACCAAGGGGTGTGCCCTGGGGCCGGCTGTGTCCCAGCTCAGCCCGGAGGCCTAGCATTGGCAGGAGCACTCATGAGGAGCAGTTTCCCCATCGCCAATACAGAGGCTGTTCCAAACCTGTTTTCAATATGCCTGTGCCATTCTTGTATTCCAAGCCCCAGCTATAGTCCTAACTCTCTCCACCCTTTAAAGCCAAAACCCTGCCTACACTTGCTGTCTTCTTTTCCTCACTTTCCATTCATTGCTAAAATCACTCCACTCTGTCTTCTGTCGCTGACACTCACCCAAACTGTTCACACCAAGGTCACCGGAGACCTCCGTGAAGCTAAATCCTATGGATACTCTCTCATTAACCCCTTTACCTTTTAGTAATATACAGTGGTGTCTGCGTACTCTTCTTGAATCATTTTCCTGGGTTCTGTCCTACTGCATTGTCTGCTCCTTCTCATCTCATTTGATCCTTGATGTAATGGTTAAAGCAGCTCTAACCAAAAGGTCTGCGACTGAACCCAGCAGCTGCTCTGCAGGAGAAAGAAGGCCGTCTGCTTGGTAAACATTTACAGGCTTGGAAACCCTGTGGGGCAGTTCTGCTCTGTCCTCTCAGATATCTCTGAGTCAGAATCGACCTGATGGTAGTAGGTTTGGTTTTGGGTTTGGTCTCCTGCTTTTAGATGCTGGTGAGGCTCTTTGTTGGTGAGCTGTCTTTCCTCATTCTGTATTGTCTCGCTGGGAATTTTATTCATTCCCAAGCTTCACATTCTATATATATGCTGATGATTCCCAGCTTTATGTATCTGACCAGACCTCTTTCCTGAATGCCAGACTCATGTATCCAACTGTCCTCTTAACATCCCCATGGAAGTCCAAAGGTATTCCAAACCTACAGATTCCAAGCTGAATCGATTACCTTTCCTATATTCTCTCTCTACCCTACTTCTATATTTGTTCTTCCTTCAGATCTCAGAAATGGCCACTTTCCAATCAATTCCCAGGTTGGGATCCTGGGCAACATTCTAGATTAATCTTTCTTCCTCATTCTCCACATCTAATGTCACCAAATTCCGTCATGTTCACTACCTAAATATTTCTCGGATCCATTTATTTCACCCCATCCCCACTGCTACCAGACTTCTAGGCCGCCATCCTTTTACCCTTGACTGCTCTAATAGCATACCCTCTTGACTATTGTCCCCTAAGTATTCTCAATACAGCACCCAGAGTGATCCTTTTTTAAAAATACATCTGACTCTTTGTTCATTCAGCAGATATGCTTTGAGCACCTAATATGTACCAGACAATGCGTTAGGCATTGAAGATATAATTATATACGACATAGACCAGGTCCATGTCCCTGTGGAATCGACAGTTTGGGGGAGGAGGGTAATCAAAAAAGAATATAATACAAATAAAAATGTAATAAATACTATCAAGGAAAAGTGTATGGTTCTTTGAGTATACACAAGAACAGAAGCTAAATTGTTCTGGGGATGGGGAAAGTGGGTCCAGGAAGGCTTCTCTGAGAACATGACTTTTGAGCTAAGATATAAAGGATGAGTAGGATTAATTAGACTGAGAGGGTAGGGAAAGAAGGGCCCAGACAGAAGGAAAATCACGTGCAAATACGCTGTGGAAGGAAAGAGCATGATGTCTTTGAGGAATTGAAAGAAGTCCAGTGAGAATGAAGAGCAGAGTGACTGGAGCTATAGAGGAGGGCAAGGGCCAGATGAAGAAGGAGACTTTCGACATGTTAAGGATTTTAGTCTTAAGGTATTTGTCCTTGGCATGGAATGTTGATGGGGGTAGATGTGAAGCATGGGTGAAGTCCAGAAATTTTTCTGAGAGAAAATTGCCAGTACTGAGGATGAATTGAATATAGGGAGTGAGGAAAAGGGAGGTGTCAAGGATGATACTTCTGATTTGCAGAAGAGAATACATGATCAAAGCAATCCATGTGATTTTCCTTCTGTCCGGGCCCTTCTTTCCCTGCCCTCTCAGTCTGAGTAATCCCACTCATCCTTTACTTCTTAGTTCAAAAGTCATGTTCTCAGAGAAGCTAAACTCCAACCCCAGGACAGAAGCTTTCCCCAACCCCAGGACAATTTAGCTTCTGCTCTTGGGTATACTCAAAGGATCCTGACTCATGGAAGGGAACTAGGTGGGTGTGGGAATGAGAAACATGAGTATAGCTTTAGGCTTATTGGTTCAAGGGGTCTTTGAGACATCCAAGTGGAGATGTTGAGTAGAAAGTTGAATGTACACATGTGGAGCCAGATAAGGCCTTGAAATGGAGGCATGCATTTGCCAATCATCACTGTATAGATGGTAACTGAAGCTATGGGCACAAATGAGTACCCATTGAATATGTTGTTGTTGTTATGTGCTATCAAGTTGGCCCTGACTCATAGCGACCCCTCCTTGGGTTTCCAAGGCAGTGTCACTACGGAAGTAGATTGCCCAACTTCCCTTCTGAAGAGTGGCTGGTGGGTTGGAACTGCCAGCCTTCTGGTTAGCAGTCAGATGCCTTAGGCACTACGCTATAAGTACACACCATGAGAAACTCCATCATGGAGTGGCTCATAGAGGAAGAGCCAGCAAAGGTGTCTAAGAAGACAACAAGCAGTAACCAGAAATATGGAAAGAGAGCCAGAAGATGTGTGTGGAAGCCATAGATGAGTGATGGGAATGGCCCACAGTATCAAATGTTACAAATAGTATAACCAAGATGACGTCTTCAAGTGTCCCTTGGATTAAATGACACAAGGGCCATGCCAGCCTTGGTAGTAGATGTTACAGAGTGGTACTGGGCATTGGAAGCTGGATTGGAAAGGCTGAGGAGTGAGTGGGAAGTGAGGAAATGACAACAGTGAGTACAGAGACCTCTTTCAAGAAATTTGCCTGTGTAGAGGAGAAAAGAGAGCAGAGAGTGGCTCTGGAAGGCTGTTGGGTCAAGAAAATTTTCTTTATAAACTGGGAGATGGTAAATCCCATTGAGAAGGAGAGGTTGATGATATAAAAGAGAAAACCAGTGAATAAGCAACAACAAAAAGAAAAAAAACAACCATTTGCCATAGGGTCGAATCTAACCCATGGTGACTTCATGTGCATCAGAGAAGAACTATGTTCCATAGAGCTTTCTGTGGCTGTTTTTTTTTTTTTTTTTTTTTTTTTTTTTTCCCCTTTTTTCTTGTGGTTAACCCCGTTCCTTGTTTTTCTTTTTTAATTTTTATTGTGATTTGGCTGAAACTTTACAAAGCAAATTCACTTTCCATACAGCAGTTCACATACCCTTCGTCTCATGACACTGACTACAATTTACCACAATGCAACAGCTCCCCTCCCACTTCCTCCCCATAGTTACCTCTTCCCTGTGTCCATCTCTCCATGCACCCCTGCCCCCTGAGCTGTCTCCCTGTGCATACACAGCCCTTTCTCCCATGATTATTCTCTCCAAGGAGTGTATCTGCCTCAGGTAAATATTCCCCTCCTGTGCCTGTCTGTTATTTGGCTGGAAACCACAGGAGTGGGTTCAGTGGCTGATTTTTGCAAGTATATCACCAGGCCTTTCTTCCAAGCCTCTGGGTGGATTTGAACCTCTGAATATTCAGTTAGTAGCCAAGTTTATGAACTATTTGCGCCGCCCGAGGACTCTAAATAAATACTGGTGGAAAACTCTTGGAAAGGCAGGAAAGGAAGGATCCAAATTACAGGCAAAATGATTGGTTTTAGGACTAAGGTAAGAAAAGGTCAGGTGCCAAAGAAGTTTGTAAGTCTGAGGATGTTTCCAAGTTGTGGTTTCTAATTCCTCTGTGAATTAGGAGGGGAGATCCTCCTCTTTGGGAGGGAGGGGAAAGAAAAAAGGCTGTCCATCTAGAGTTGTGTTCTAGTCTCAGCTTCAACCTTACATCCTCAGGCCAGCCATGGCTGTTGTCTGGACCAGAATAAGTGTCAGGTTTCTGTAGGTCCCTGTTCTTCCCCCATTATAATATTCAGTCATTTAGTCAACAAATAAGGGGTGCTTAATAGGTGCTAGACATTGTTTCAGATACTGGCGGTACACTGCACTGTGAAGGCTTATCCAGTGATGGTGTCCCCACTGGATTGTGAGCTCTAGCTGGGGAGGATCCATTTCTTTGTCATTCATCACTCTCCCCCATTCTCAGCACAGTGCTGGTATAGTGTGAACAGTCAGGATAGGGTCCCTCACTGTCTCCCTGACTTTGAGCAGGACTCACTCTTAGTCCTACAGTTTGCTATCAGCTCCTTCAGGTTTTGCTACCACTCTTTTTAGCCTTGGCCCTGAAGGTAGCCCTACCCAGCTCCCAATCTTGAGCCAGAGCCCTTTGATTCTTTCCCTTCTTTTTAAATACAGGTATGGATATCTACAGTGAGAGGAGAGAGTTTGAGTTGTGTCCTTTCTTGAAGAAGCTGGGCATCTGGTCATGCTTTTGACCTTAGAAAGTGAGGTAATGACCACATGGCTTTGAGCTAGCTACTCAGGCCTCTTCTTACCCACAGCAGAACTTTCCAATTCCTCCCCCATACTTTCTTGCCCTGGAACAGGTAGGCAGGGCTTGCCCTTCATGGTCCCAATCACAAAGTTCATTGTCCTTTTGAGACCACATTCTAAGTGCTAAAGAAGGTTAGTCCCAGCCTGACCTCTGAGAAACTTGGATTCATACACTATTGCTTCAGAGAAGGGCTCATTATCCCTATAATTCTCTGAGTGTGGCAGTCACAGGGTCCTCCATGTCCTCTAACTCAAGGCAATGCCACTGTTAAACAGCCTTTGAGCCAGGATATCAATTTAAACTAAATCCTTTCTCTGTCCCTTCTATGATCTCAGCTCTAACTTGTCTAGGACCTCTGTCCCATTTTACTTCCTTTTCAAGGACCCTTCTTCATTCTCCAGCACCCTCCCTAATACTCCCAGTGCCCATCCTCAACCTGTGGGACCACACAAACCTTTCTTAGTGTCTATTCCTAAGCTGTTCCAAGCTTCCTAGTTCCTAGTTCCTCCTACCCCTTCCTCTGTCCCAACCCTCCCTCCCTCCCTTCCACTCCAGGGGTCAGCTATGTGGCAAATATACAACATATGCACCTCAGTACTGGGCATGCAAAGTTGAATAAGACATGGTTCTAGATGTTTGGATAGCATTCAGTACTGGGTATTGTGAGACGCAAAGGAAGGAATAGTCCCTTGAGGGTGAGGGAGAGGACTGAAAAGGAAAGACTTACTACTGTGGAGCTGTGACTGCTGAGCTTAGTTCTGAAACATGAGCAGAGGCTCTCATAAGGAGAGAAGATTTCAGGCTGAGAGAGCAGTATAAACAAAGACCCAGTGCTGTGAGAGTCTGACATGTTCCAGAATCTGCCACACTTCCTGTGGCTGGAGTATAAGGTGTGAAGGAAGCAGGGAGTGGGAGGAGGTTTGAGAGGTCATAGAAGTTGGCTCAAGGAGGCTCGTGGGTGTCCTGCTAATGAGCTCAGACATTATCCTAAAGGCAGCGATGAGCCATCTAACATTTGAACCAGGGAGTGACACAATCTGGTTTCCATTTTTGGAAGATTACTGTGGTTCAGGGTAGAGCTGGTGGCGTAGTCCCTAAGGCATCTGACTGCTAACCAGAAGGCTGGTGGTTCAAAGTCACCAGCCACTCCTTAGAAGGAAGATTGGGCAATCTACTTCTGTAGTGATGGTGCCTCGGAAACCCAAGGAGGGGTCGCTATGAGTCAGACCTGACTTAATGGCAGCGGGTTGGTTAGAGGCAGAATCATCTATTTTTTCCTTCATTTTTTCCAGTGACCACACATTTTCTCCTGCCCACACTGAGCCAACCAAGTAGTTATATGTGAGGCAGACACACAAACAGAAACTTTTTTCCACTTATTTCACAGATGTGTGCCTAACATGGTGCCAGGGTCTGAGGAGCTAGAAACAACAGAAAGGCAAGCTGTGGCTTCTGCTTCAGGATCATACACTGCAGCTGAAAAGCTGGCAGCCTAAAACACCTCGCTGCCAACCTGTGCTTGGTGCTGAGAGCTACACTGGTGAAGCAGAGAGAACTGAGGCAATGGGGAGTAAGGGAAAGAAAGAGCTCCTCAGTGGAGGAACAGGGAGATAGGGAATTCAGAGATAAGAAATTGAAAAGAAAGAACTCTACAGTGAGAGTCAGAAGGAAATATTTGCAATGAAGGAGAAATATAAGCGTCTATGTATTGAGGGTGAACAAGTAGGAAAGGAGAACTAGGGTGGAGTATTAGGGAAGGAGTGAATAATATGGTAGGGCCTATCTGAAGGAGAGGAGTCCTTGGGTGACACAAATGGTTAAGAGCTCAACTACTAACCAAAAGGTTACTGGTTTGAACCCAGCCAGAGGCTCTTTGGAAGAAAGGCCTGGTGATCTGCTTCTGAAAGATCTGTGATGCACGGGTGGTAACTGTGAGTTGGAATTGATGGTAACTGGTTTGGTTGGTTGGTTGGTCTGAAGAAGGGATCTGCAGTGAGGAGTCAGGATGAGAGAATTGGTAGTTGCTGGTCGGGGAGAAAGAACTGTATGATAGGGCCAGTGGGGATCATGGAAGGACAATGAGCAGAGCAGTGGAAGGTCAGGGAGGGTGAGGAATATGGAACAGGGCCTTGGAAGTGGGGCCCCTGTGGCAGTGGGGCTAGAAGGAGAGGTAGGATTCAAACTATTGTGAAGAAGGTGCTCCATGAAGACTTGTGTTAAGGGAGTGCTGGAGGATGAGAGGGGTGAGCTGCAGTTGTGGAACAGGAGACCCCTCACCTGAAGGGCAGGTGGAGTTTGGTTGGGGCACTATGACTAGGGGTTGAGAAGCAGTAACATGGCCAACGTGTGATTTTGGAAGCTTGCAGAGGAGGTGCTATAAAGGGGCCTGGAGGAGATGAGAGGGTCAGTTCACACATTAATTCCACAAATATTTATTGAGTCCCTGCTCTGTGCCAAGACTGTGCTATGCATTGAGGAGAGGGGCGACAGAATCTTCACCACCGTGGAACTTAAATTATTGGCATGAGGAGATAATCATTAATAAATAAATAAATAGTAAATTAGCTTGTCAGATGATGATAAGAGGAGGCTAAAGGGTTTGGAGGTTGCTGAGAAGGGGATTTGGTGACCTGCAGCTTTTAAAAGGGTGCTCAGGGAAGGCCTTACTGAGAAAGTGACATTTGGGCAAAGATCTGAATGACTGGAGAGTGCAGATCAAAGACTGGCAGTGACCTAGGCAGGGAACATTGAAGGAGCTTGAGGAGGATTGGTGCCAAGGTGAGATACTTCATAGAAACAGCCACCAAAGCGTAGCTTCCACTGGCCAAAGAAGCCATGAATCGGCATTGGAGGCCATTCATCTGTGACCTGCCTTCTCAGTGCCATGCCCTTGATGGCTAGGTCTGCAGCTTGTTCTTCCTTGTCCTCACAATCCCCAGTATGGAGTGGGCTTGGGGCTGATTTATGATGACAAGAACACAGCCTGGGATGCTCACAGTGGTAGTAGGGCCTGGGCTAACAAGATGGCAAGAGGAAGGGGGCAGACAGTGTCCAGTGTCCTGAACTCATCAGCCAGTCTCATGCCAGCTGTGTCCCTGGCACAGTAGGCTCCAGCCAGATGAGCTGGGGGTGGGGTGCACAGAGAGCCATTGTATGGAGGCTCTGCTGGTGACAGTGAGGGCAGAGCAGGGATAGGCTGTGCTACCCCAGGATGTTCAGGACTGGGGAATTTGGGGATGGGGTAGATTGTAGATCTGGGGCTAGACTGTAACAGGGTGATGGTGCTGGACAGAAATTGATCTCAGTCATTTTTGTGGAAAAGTAGCTGGTGGGACAGAGGAGTGTCTGCTGGCCTGTTGAATGCAGGGAGATGAGGAGGTGCTGAGTCCCGGGGTAGAAGCAAGGGTGCTGTTGTCCTGGCTTAGAGACTCACCATGATCTTCCCTCCTCACCCCACAGGATCTTCCAAGGCCATGTCTGTTCCATCGTCACTGAGCCAGTCGGCCATTAATGCCAACAGCCACGGAGGCCCCGCACTGAGCCTACCCCTGCCATTGCATGCTGCCCACAACCAGCTGCTCAACGCAAAGCTGCATGCCACAGCTGTGGGACCCAAGGACCTGCGCAGCGCCATGGGGGAGGGTGGTGGGCCCGAGCCAGGCCCTGCCAATGCCAAGTGGCTAAAAGAAGGCCAGAACCAGCTCCGGAGAGCTGCCACGGCCCACCGTGACCAGAACCGCAATGTGACCTTGACCCTGGCAGAGGAACCCAGCCAGGAACCTGAGACAGCACCCTTGGGCCCCAAAGGTCTGATGCACCTCTACTCTGAGCTGGAGCTCTCAGCCCACAATGCAGCCAACCGAGGGCTCCGAGGACCTGGTCTGATCATCAGCGCCCGAGAGCAGGGGCCAGACGAAGGAGAGGAGAAGGCGGCAGGGGAGGCTGAGGAGGATGATGAGGAAGAGGATGATGACGAGGAGGAGGACTTATCTTCTCCACCAGGGCTGCCTGAGCCCCTGGAGAGTGTGGAGGTTTCCCCGGGGCCCCAGGCCCTTGCAGAGGGCCCCCGGGAGCACAGCAAGAGTGCCAGCCTCCTGTTTGGCATGCGAAACAGTGCAGCCAGTGATGAGGACTCAAGCTGGGCTACTTTATCCCAGGGCAGCCCCTCCTACGGCTCCCCGGAGGACACAGGTACATTGTGGACTTTGATGGGGGAATGTGGGGGGGCTTGAAGGTAAAGGTAAAGGGCCAGCCTGGGCATGAATCCACCACAGGCTAGGCCCAGGTTTTCCTGACATTTCCAAGCTCATAAAGCACTTGAGCAAGCTGATAGATCCATCCATCATGCATACCTGGATGGATGGTGGACTAGCTCCATTTGTTATTAATTAATAACAAATATTAATCTTCACAATAATGCTGTGAGGTCAATACTATCATCATACCCACATTGCAGATGAAGAAAGGGACCCAGAGAGATTTAGTAGCTTTCCCAAGGTCACATACAGTCAGTAAACAGTAGGACTGAGATCTAAAGCAGGTCTGAATCCAGGGCCTGAGCTCTTAGCTCCATATTATGCTGCCCCCAGTGCACATGGTATGATGAATTGAGATGCACTTGAGGTAGTCACTGTCTTTTAACAGGCTAGGTCTGAAGGTAGCAGCCAGTGTCTCCCCACTGTGAGGTCTGTGTGGAAAGACTGAGAGGTGTTTTATGCTTATGATCTGCATGCCCAGGCCAGAGCATTGCTCTGGGCATTGCAAAGATAACTGTTTTGTAAGGATAGGATATTGACTGAAAGTTAGGAAACAAAGGAAGAATAACTTAGGTTTCTTTGGGGTTTGAAAAGAACAACAAAAAAAGAATAGGTATTAGGATCTAAGGATTGATCAATATCTCGTCCCATTTGAATAAACTGAGCCTCCACATTTGCTGATACCACACAGAGATGCAGACAGAGCTAAGTGAAGAGATAGTGGGCTGTAGCCACAACCCTGAAGCTTTGTAGAATGGGAATGAAAGTAAAGATTAGGGAAATATTTATTGGCACCAGGCAGCAGGTGTCATCCCAGACCTCAAACTGGAACCTTGGCAGGGAGCATGCACTTCAGAGGAGCCTCAGTTAGCACAACACTCGCTTTTGAAACACTCATTATGGAAATTTTCACACATAGACAAAAGTAGAGAGACTAGAATAATGAACCTAATTTACCCATCACCAGTTTCAACAGTTATCCTTGGGCCCCAATCTAGGTTATTTTGAAACAAATATATATATATATATATATGAAATATGTTTTTGTTGTGATTTGAGTGAAAGTTTACATAGCAAATTCTTTTTCCATACAGCAATTCACTGACATTGACTGCAATTTCCACAATGCAACAGCTCTCTTCCCACTGCCTCCCCATAGTTACTTCTTCCCTGTGTCCTTCCCTCCCATGCACTCCTGCCCCTTGAGCTGTCTCCTTGTGCATACACAGCCCTTCTATTCTCCCATGATTGTTCTCTTCAAGGATTATATCTACCTAATGTAAATGTTCAACTCATATGCCTGTCTTTTGTTTGGCTGGAGGCCACAGGTGTAGGTTCAATTGCAGCTAGGGGCCATAGTCTTGGGAGTTCCATCAGGCTCTATCAGACCAGCAAATCTGGTCTCCTTTTCTTTTTATGATTTTGAGTTTTGTTCCACATTGTTCTCTTAAACAAATATTTTTATCTGTAAATATTTATTCCTGCATTTCTGAAAGATCCCCCCACCCCCACCTTTTAAAAAAACTTCTGATTGTTTGAATTGGGATACAAATAAGTCCCAACTTATAAATAGGTTCAGACATTGTGATGGTGTTGATATGTCTTTTGAAGTTTCTTTGGATCTGTAAATTTTTGCTCTATCTTTCTCTTTAGTTTTTTGCTTGCTGTTTTCTTTGTTGCTTTGTTTTGGTTTGTGTGTGTGTGTGTGTGTGTGTGTTTTAATTGAAGAAACTGTGTTGTTTGTGCTGAGATTTTTTCATGGTCTGGATCTTGCAGACTCTTTCCCTGTGGTGATGTTTAACATGTTCCTCTTCCCCTGGATTTCCTATAAATTGGTGGCTAGTTCTAGAGACTTGCTCAAATCCAGATTTGAGGTTTTGTTTCATTTTAGCAAAAACACTTCATAGTGTCTGTTTGCCTCTCTTTTTGCAATGTTCACACCCTTTGATGGGCATGGCCTTGATCCCTGGTAAAGGGAACAGCCCCTATGTCACTGCATCTGGTTATTGATAGGCTTGGGGGAAATGTAATCTCAGTGGAGCCAATTCATACAACTTTTCAAGGAAAACTGAGAACTGCATATTGATGTGAAATATCCCAATTTTTTAATGTTAGCAATTAATGTTTTTTAATTTTGTTTTTTAGCACTATTCGGGCCACACAGAATCTATCTGAGGCTTGCAGGTTGCCAGTGTGCAGCGTCTGTGCTAGGAAGTGTGAGCCAGAGGCCAAAATACAAAGAAGCTGGTTGCTCACTGCCTCCTGGGAGGGTCAGGGTGCTGGCTGCACCCATGAGCCATCTAGAATCAAAGGATAAAAGTACTAAAGAACCAGGAAGGTGTGTGAGGCATAAGCAGTGACCTCAGCAAAGGCGAGAGGGTGGTCAAGGGTCATGCTCTAGTGGACACTGTGGAAACTGATGGTAGAGGCATGGGGCCAGCCTAGGGAAGGGATTGGGTCACTGCTTACTCTTTTGTGATTGTTTTGCTGTGGCCGTGAGGCCACAGAAGAGGCTTCTGTAGGAATGGGGCTGGAAATGAGCAAAAAATTATTTTCTCTTTCTCACCTTAGGATCTCTACAGTGTTGTTGATTAAATGTGTACAAGCATGAACACATGAATGAATGGTGAATGAATAAATGATTGAATGAATGAATAAAGTTTACTATCTGTGCTGGATACATTCTTGTGCCAGGCCTTGTCCTAGGTGCTTGGGAATTTTTCTGCAGGGAACAGATGTTTATACTTATGGCACACACAATCTAATGGGGAGACAGAAATAAGCAGGCACTAAGAATCAATATGATGAGCACTGGGGTGTGGGAGGGACAGGAGGGATACCTAGCCCTGCTTATGTATGTGGCAGAAAAGTGGGGAAGAATTTTAAGATGTGACCTTTACCCTGATGCCTGAAGAAGGAGTGGGAGATAGCTGGTGAAAACAGAGGGAGTAAGGCTGTCCAGAGAAAGGACGAGGAGCATGTCCAAGGCAGAGAGACAGAGAAGGATTGTAGAGAGTGGTCAGAGATAGGCTGAAATGCTCATAGTTAGGGGCCCTTAACAGCATGTAAACCCTTTGGAAGAATTTGAAATTTATCCCAAGAGCGATGAGAAAATAATTAAGGATATTAAGTTGGAGAGTAACTTGATCAGCTTAGCATTTTGGAAGAATCATTCAGGCTGTAGTATGCAGCCCAGGTTGGAGGAAACGAGACAGGAAGCAGGGAGACCAGTTATGAGGCTGTTGCAATGATCCAGGCAAAAAATAATAGTAGCCTAGATGATATGAGGGTTGAGAGAAGGGGAGAGCATTAAGTGAATCACTAATTCCTGAGCAGATGAATACACTTGGCCTAACCATTAAGGCATGCTTGGATGGATGGATGGATGAATGAAGATACATGAATGTTTGAATTCACTCGTGAGTGCCTGAATGAGCCCATGCGAGAGTGAAGGCACGCACTCATGAATAATGCATGTATGTGGAAGCAAAGGCCCTGGTGGGGCTGTGCTTGGAGGGATATGTGCCAGGCTCCAGAAGGGCCTCCCAGATGGTCAAGGGGGGGAGAAGCTGCCCCTCCAGGACAGATCGGAAGGATGAAGCTCTTTGAAACAGGAAGGTACAGGCTGGCAGGGATGACAGATGGGATTGGTGTGCGTGACTCAGTTAAGGAATGGTGAATTGGTCCTCAGATTCTAGAAGTGGGAATTCAGGAATTGCTGGAGTATATATCCCCTCAAGAAGACGGGTGTGGCTGTGGAGGACCTGAAGGGCCATGGGTGGTGGTGTTCCTGGAAGGTTTTAGCAGGCGAGCCCTGCTGGGCTGAAAGGTATTTGGAGAGAGCAGGTATTCTCTCTCAGTGGCTCTGACAAGTGCAAGGTGCCCATTGGGCATCTTATTCTCTAGGGCCTGAGGTTGGGAGGGAGGGAGGTAGAGATGGCTCTCTAGAAGGCTGCATGAGCAAGAAGAGCCCCTCCCTCACTAAGTGTCTATGAGTCTACCTTCATTTGGAAGCTGAGGGTGGTGAGATACTTTGCCTCAATAACTCACACACAAGGTGTTCAGTCAGTTACCTTGGTGTAACCACGCCCATCCCAGCCCCCATGGATATACCCACTGTGCCTGGTTGCCCAGCAGCCTAGGTTTTGGGACTGCCTACCCCTCAGTGCTGCCTCTTGGACCAGTCAGGATTCCTGGTTTCCCTGGTAACGGGAAGCACGTCAGCAGTCCGGGCGCTCCCAGCCGGTCCTGGTACTGCGGTTGCCGAGGAGACGCTGCAGCCTAGCTGGGCCTGGCAGGTGAGGGGGGGTGGCTGGGAACCCCAAGCCTAGCCTCAAGCTTGCTGGGACCCAGGCCCTCCAGGCTCACCCTTAGTCTCAAACTGCTGGGCAGGTTATAGGCAGGGAAAGCTTCTCTGGGGGCCTTGAAGCCACACCCTATTTGTGCTGCGAGCTATGAGCTCTGCAGGGCCCCATGTGGCTGGGATATTCCTGAGGGGCTGAGCCTCCTGGTATCCTTGAGACAGGGCTTGACTAAGGCACTGAGGAGACCACTAGAGGGTGGGATGTATACAGATTCAGGTTGAGGAGGGGGACAGGGTTAGGAAGAAGAGATGTGAGCTGAAAAGCCTGGGGTCTCATGAACCTCTTTCTCCCCCCATTCCCACCCCATGGAGGCCTCCTCACATGGTGGTCCTGGCCCCTCCCTATGCGCTCCAAGCGGGGGAGGATCTTGCCTGGCAGACGCTCTGCCCTGGTGAGAAGGGGGCGGGATGAGCTTTTCTCTGCAGCCCAGCACCAGGCTGTGAGCCCAGCTGTCTGGGCTGGAGGGGCTGTGAGGAGGGAGGGTGGAGGCAGGAGGGGCCGGGAAAGAGCACCATGTTCTCCCAGGACTTTTTTCTGGCCATCATCCTGCAGGACAGTAGCCTAGGTGAGTGGCAGCAAGGGGCTGGGCATGATGTGGGGCGGGGCTGGCCGGGAGAGCAAAGAGATGGGGAGGAGGCGGGATTGGGGCTAAGAGATGGAGTGGTGTGGTTCTACCAAGGGAGGAAGGGTGTATGCTACAGGTGAGTGTAGGCCCATGAAATGATTGCCTGCAACTGTGTGTGTGTGGCAAGTTTCCTGTGTGAGCGTCTGTGGTGACTGCACACATGGGGCAGGGGTTGATGTATACTCTGTGTATGAGTGTGTTCCCCATGTATCCACACATGTGTTGGGGGTCATTGGGGCTGTGGTACCTACACATATGGAATATATAGCTGTGGGTGTGCACATCTCTGTGTACAAGGTTTGCATTAGTTTACAGCTGGAGTTGGTGTGTGTGTTCCTGTGCACACATGTGTGCACCTGTATGTGATATGTACCATCTGTGCTGGCAATGTCTGCGTGTACACATAGTGTTGTCTTTGTGGTGTTTGCACGGGCGTGTGGCAGCACTTTGTATATCTTGTATGCCATTGTGCACATGTATGTGTGCACAAGGTGATAAGTGTGTACGCCTTCATGTACCCTGGGATATGCATATGTATGAGAAGAGGTTAATCAGGGTGACCTAACTTCCCTCCCTCCATTCCTTCTTTGCTTCCTGCCTTCCCTTCATGTGGCCACTCTAGCCAGGAACAGGGCCCATGAGGAGACCGGAACCATGTCCCCTGTGGTGGCCCCCTATGTTGTGACTCCAGACTGTAGGCTCTAGGAGAAAGCATGAAGCGTATTGTGCCATAGCCCTTCTGCCACCCCTCCTTCTCAGCTGTGGGACTCAAGGAGGGGACTGTGCAAAATTGCCCCACTGCTCCTGCTTATTGGGTAGGCAGACCCTCACCAAGCCCTCCACCTGGTAGATTCCTTCTGGAACCCCAACGCCTTCGAGACGGATTCCGACCTGCCAGCTGGATGGATGAGGGTCCAGGACACCTCAGGAACCTACTACTGGCACATCCCGACAGGGACCACCCAATGGGAGCCCCCAGGCCGGGCTTCCCCATCACAAGGGAGCAGCCCCCGAGAGGAGTCCCAGGTGAGGCATGTTGGCTTTGGAGCAGGGCTGAGAGGGGCTGTGTGCTGTTGGAGCAGGATGAGCCACCCACTCACTGCTCCCATTTCTCCTCCTAGCTCACCTGGACAGGCTTTGCCCATGGAGAAGGCTATGAGGATGGAGAGTTTTGGAAGGTGGGTGAGCGTCCTGCTTCATGACTGGGGGAGCTGGAGAAAGGGCATCATGTTGGTCCTGATTCCTCATCCCCCTTCCTAAGGATGAACCCAGTGAGGAGGCCCCTATGGAGTTGGGATTGAAGGACCCTGAGGAGGGGACATTGACCTTCCCAGCTCAGAGCCTCAGGTGAGTGAAGAGGCACCAGATGCAGTGGGAGAGGCCTATCCAGAAGGGACCTGTGGGGCGGCTCCATATCTGAGGGCCCTGTGTCAAGTGTCACCATCTCCTGCAGCCCAGAGCCGTTGCCCCAAGAAGAGGAGAAGCTGCCCCTACGGAATGCCAACCCAGGGATCAAGGTTTGTTCAAGACCAGCCCCCATTTCCCATGTTGGGCTCCCCCATGTGCAGGAGAGTCCCTCATGTTCTGTCATGTTCTCAGGGCATTTCTGGTCTCAGTAAAGCTCCCTGGGTCCTGAGAGAGGAGCTCGTCTGGTCTCAGCACAGACTCCTGTGTCTGAGCCCAGTGGCCTTCCAGGCTTGGCTCAGGTGCTTGTTTGTACTCACTGGGGTTTCCTTTGAGACCACTGTCCCCTTCCATGGCAGGTCTGTGGTGCTTGTGGAGCTCCTTGGTCTTAGCTCAAACCCCTACCCACCACCACATTCTGGGTGAGGAACTCCTCTTTCTCAGCGCAAAACCTAGGCCTGTGCTGGAAGCTCCTGCTGTCTTAGCTCAGACTCTGTACCTCTGCCCCCCTCTTCTGTGTCTGGCAGTGTTTCGCTGTGCGCTCCCTGGGCTGGGTGGAGATGACCGAGGAGGAGCTGGCCCCCGGACGCAGCAGTGTGGCAGTCAACAATTGCATCCGTCAGCTCTCCTACCACAAAAACAATCTGCACGACCCCATGTCTGGGGGCTGGGGGGAGGTGAGAGCCTGAAGCCAGTGGGATGAGAGTGGGGATGTAGTGAGAGAAGCAAAGGGAATGTGAAAGGTCTGACCTGTCCAAGAGTGAGCACTGGGGGTGAGGAAACTGACTCATCCCTAGTGACAGCTCTGTGAGATGGACGTGTGACCCTCAGTGGGGATCTTGGAGATGGTTGTCTAACAGCAAAAAAAAAACAAAAAACCCACTGCCATCGAGTCGATTCTGACTCATAGTGACCCCATTAGGTTTCCAAGGAGGTCAATCTTTATGAAAGTAGATTGCCTAGTCTTGCTTCTTCAGAGTGGCTGGTGGGTTTAAACCACCAACCTTCTGGTTAGCAGTCAGATGCCTTAGGCACTGTGCTACCAGAGGTCCTCTCGAACAGAAATAGGGATGATGAAAGGGACCTTTTGAGAGATGGCAGGGGTGACCTTATCCAGAGCAAGACCTGCAGGGTAGGAGGTCTTCCACCAAAGCAAGGACTCCAAAGCCATTACTAACTGGCTGTGAACTGGAGGTGACAGGAAGCAGCCTCCTTCCCAGCTGTGACACCACTGAGTGCCTGCTTCCTGGGCCTGCAGGGAAAGGATCTGCTGCTGCAGCTGGAGGACGAGACGCTAAAGCTGGTGGAGCCACAGAACCAGGCCCTGCTGCACGCCCAGCCCATTGTCAGCATCCGCGTGTGGGGCGTCGGGCGGGACAGCGGAAGGTGGGAGCTGGGCCTGGGAGCCTTGGGTGAGGGCTCAGTCAGCAGGCAGAGCGGGCCCTCCTTTCTAACTCTGTTCTCTGCCTCTCTTGTGCTGCCGGACCCAGAGAGAGGTACCATGCCTATTTGCTTTGATCTCGCCTCCTCCCACACCTGGCCCAGATGCAGCCAAACATCCAAGTTCCCTCATTCTGCCCCTTCCCACCCGCTGTGCTTGCCCATCCCCCATCCTTCGCATGCTGGCCTGCCTAACTCTCCAGCCAGAAGGCATCACCCACAGAAAACCACCCCAAGGGCAGGAGGCCTGTAGGCGCTGTGATGAACAGGACAGGGAGGGTGCAGGAGGGCTGGGGACAGGGCTTAGCACCTAATGGTGCTGGGAAACCCTAAGGCTCCCCTCCCCCCAACAGGGACTTTGCCTACGTAGCTCGGGATAAGCTGACCCAGATGCTCAAGTGCCACGTGTTTCGCTGTGAGGCACCCGCCAAGAACATCGCCACCAGCCTGCATGAGATCTGCTCTAAGGCACGGCCCCTCCTCTCCCTGGACTACCTGCCCCCTTTGCTCTACAAGGGTGTGGGTGGGATCACTGAGTTGGAGGCTCCAGGGCGATGAAGCGCTAACAGATCCTCCCTTACTCCTTCCCCCTACACCTTCCTTCCTCAGATTATGGCTGAAAGGCGCAATGCCCGTTGCTTGGTCAATGGACTCTCCCTGGATCATTCTAAACTAGTGGATGTCCCTTTCCAAGGTCAGTGTGACAGCCACACTAAGTCCTGGCAAAGGTTGGGGAGAGGACGAGAGGAGACATGAGCTGCTGGATAGGCATGATAGGAAAATAAATGTACAAAAAAGAATACTTTGTATCCAGTAAGTGGAGGGACTTCAGGTAAAGGGAGGCAGGTTGGAGGGATGGAGGTAGATCATTGGCTGGGGATGTCTGGCTTATGCCCTGGTGGAGGCACTGGGAGAGAACGCACCATGATTGACCTTCTTCTTCTTTCCCACAGTGGAATTCCCAGCACCTAAGAATGAGTTGGTACAAAAGTTCCAAGTCTATTACCTGGGGAATGTGCCTGTTGCTAAACCTGTTGGTATGTGTGGTTGCCACCCTGGGACCCCTTGTTTCCAAAGCTTTACCTTCACTCTCTGTCCTCCAGTGCCTCTCCTTGAAGACTTTCCTCAGGCTCAGTGCCCCTCTGCCCTTTAGGGTTCATCCCACCCCTCTGGACCTCTGTCCCAGTGCACTCCATGTCCTGCCTGTAGCACGGTGTGCTTGGAGGGGGTGATGAGGGGCAGGAGCCAGTGAGCCTTCACCAGGTGTTGACTGTGTAGCTGGTAGTGAGCTGGGCACATAGGAAGACCCCACTCTCGCATCCCACAATAAACTTTTGGTTGGGTTGGAAGGCAGATCTTAGATAATTGGAGACACCAGGAGCAACCTGGAGCTGGGTTCTATATTACAGCACCACCTGTGGGCTTGGAGCATCTAGGGAAAGAAGCAGAGAGTGTAATTGTCATGTGCTTTTTTATTGTTTGTAAAGTACTGACTGTATCCTTTAATTTCTTGATGATCCTATGAAGTTGGGGTTATGATAATACCCATTTTATAGATAAGGAAATCAAGGGTAGAGATCATCTTGTTCGCTTTTATATTTCCAGTGCTATTGCAGTGCCTGCCATTTATTTGTTCTTTCACTTAACAAGTATCTTTGAATGTGCCAGGCTCTGTACTAGGAAACAATGGCTATAAGTGTTGTATTCATAGCGGTTATATACTAGCAGAAAAAATGGGCATCAATCAAATAATCACAGAAATAAATGTGTAATTATAAATTGAGGCATTCATTGAAAGAAAGTAGCAAGGTGCTATGAAACTCTGTAACAGATGAACTTCATCTAGTATGAGGATCAGAAAAAGCTTTCTGGAGACAGTAGCACTTGCACTGAGATTAATCAGTGAATAGGAGTTAATGCAGCAAAGTGAGATGGAGGGAGGGAGAGGAAGTGAAAGATCCTTTCAGGCAGAGTGAACGTATGTGAGAGAGCCCATAGTATGAGGCACTTTGGTACTTAGGAGGCATTGAGAGAAAGCCAGTGATGCAAGGTGAGGCTGAGAGCTGGGCAGTGGTCAGACCCTGCAAGCCCTCATAGGCCACATTAATGATTTTAGTCTTCATCCTAAGAGCAGCAAGGAACTATCTAAGAGTTTTGAGCGGTGGGTTTGACAGAAGCAGATTTGCATTTTGTAAAGCTCATTTTGTCTATACTGTGAAGAAAGATGTTAAGTGGGCAGAGGTAGATCTGAGGAGCTCTGTTAGGAGAATCTTACAGTACTCATGGCCCATAATGAGAGTATCTTGGACTACAGTGGAGCTGAAGAGGAGTTTATAGATTCAAGAGATGTTTAGATGATTAAAGTGAACAGGCCCTAGGGAATGAAGGTGGGTTGTGGGACAGAGGCTTCATTGAAGGATGACTTCTTGGTTTCTGACTTTCAGAACTGACTGGTTAGTAACTATTAGTCACTGACAATGACTATTAGTCAGTAACTGTTGGTCACTGACTGTTAGTGGTGCTGTTCTCTAAAGGTGGCAAACCTTAGAAGAAGCCATTAGAGGAAGTTTTGATGTAGAGTTTGGGAGCTCAGTTTTGGACATGCTGAATCTGAGGTGCCTTTGGGATCACTGAGTGACAAAGTCAAGTTGGCAGCTGGATTCACAGGTCTGGAGCTGAGAATAGAGGTCTGAGTTGAAGATACACATTTGGGCATCACTGAGTTATAGAGATAATCAAAGCCAAGAGTGTGGAGTAGATTGACCTAGAAAAGTGGGTAGCCCTAAGTGAGAAAGGAAGTGAAGCTAGGCTTAACTTGGAGGCCTTCCAACATTAATGGGTTGGGGGAAGAGGATGAAACTGCAAAGAATAATGAGAATAGTGGAAGAGAGGTCAGAGGAAGAAAAGACAGTACTTCAAGGAGTGGTCAGGTATGGTGTCAAAAGACACTTAGGAAGATCTCAGGAAGTGGTGAATGAACAAGCAAATGAACAAACAAATGAATTACATAGCCTTGCCTGAAACCATGCTGTCTTTAATAACTAACACATTTCATTGAGGGCATCCTTCTTAGGAAAGGTGGAGATTGAAATGAGTTTTAAAAGGAAGGCTCAGATTTGCAGATTGAGTAGATATGCCAGTTGGACTCAATGGCTTTGCCAAAGACTTGGAGCTAGAGATGAGAACAGCATACTCAGGCGGTTTAGCTCATCCTTCCTCTTCTTTGCTCCTGTTCCCTGCTTTCTCTTACCCTCAGTTTCTAAACTCTCACTCTCACATCTGCTCCTTTCCATTTGCCACCTTACCCAGGTCCTCACTATGCTAAATCAACTGTCTGCAACCTTCACTTGCCCCTCTGCTGCCCATCAGCTCTCTGGGTCTGCTTTGTGTAAGTCAGAGCTTTCAGACTAGTGGTCTTGAAACTCACATCCAGCTTTATCTTATGCTTCCATTTTAACCTCCAGGAGTTTTGACCCCGGGCCCTCCTAAAGCTGCAATATTCATTATTAATCACTCCTTTATTCAGTGAATGATTGTTCAGTGCCTGATCTGTGCTAGGCACTCTTCTACATTCCTAGGATAGATTAATGAACAAAACTGGCAAAGATCCCTGCCTTCAAGAAGCTTATATTCTAGCAAGAAGAGACACAATAAAATGCATGAATTACGCAGCAGGTGTGAGGGTGACAGCCATGTGTGCTGGAGTAGAACCCTGCCCTGTAGGGTTTTCTTTTTCAAAAAAATTATTTAATTTTATTTTTGGTGAAAATATACACAGAACCCACTCCCATCCCACAGTTTCTAGATAGTGATCCATGAGAGTGGTTGCATTTCTTGCATTGTATTAACATTCTAGTTATTTCTGTTCTAGTGGTTTTACTTCCAGTTACTTCATCTCCCTGCCTCTCAGCCTTCTCAATCTGTGCTTTAAAATAGTTGTGGACATTCCAGTCTTACATGGAGATTTATTTATTTATTTATTTATTTATTTATTTATTTATTTATTTATTTATTTATTTATTTATTTTTTCCCCTGAACACAGAACTCCAACGAGTCAACTAGTGGTGACAATCTTTGTTCTTTTGGCCAGACAGTTAACTTAGTTTAAAGGTGGCTTCAGGGGATACTTCAATTCAAGATATGAAGAGCTACTTAGCACCATTGTTGTTGTTGTTATGTGCCGTCGAGTCGGCCCCGACTCATAGCGACCCCTCCTTGGGTTTCCGAGGCAGTATCACTACGGAAGTAGGATTGCCCAACCTTCCTTCCGAGGAGTGGCTGGTGGGTTTGAACCGCCAGCCTTCTGGTTAGCAGTCAAGTGCTTTAGCCATTATGCTACCAGAGCTCCTCTTAGCATAGTCTTAGAAACTCCTCCAGCTTCAGTAGGCCCAGTAGGTCTGGATTCCTTAAGAATTTCAAGTTCTGTTCTACATTTCTTCCGTTTTTATCAGGATTCTTAGACTGTGTTCCCGATCAGAATGCTCAGTAGTGGTAGCCGGGCACCATCTAGTTCTTAGGTGTTGAGGCGGTGGACGCAGTGGTTTATGTAGACAATTAGTGCTGTAGTCAGTTCCTTTTCTAATTCTTGGGTTTCCTTCTTTCTTTTTTTGTTTCAAATGAATGAAGACATCATCTTATCTATTTATCTTAGATGGCCACCCTTAAGCTTTTAAGACCCTAGACACTACTCACCATACTGGGAGATATTATACTTTAAAGGCTATATTATACAAATTGACTGGATTATCCCACAAGACCGTGGCCTAAGCCCCGAAACCAAGAGAACTAATCCTCTGAAGGGACTGGTTATGTCTAATTAGTATCAGCATCTATAGTGCACCCCATTTTATTTGTTTTATTGCTGCAAAACCATACATGACCTAGCATTTGCCAATTCATCCCTTTTCCCTGTGATTGACAGCATTTACATCTTTCCCATTTCTATGAATAAAAACGTGAGTACCACCTAGGGAGTCCTTCTCCCTCCTCCCCCATCATCCCACCCCTTGGTAGCCACTAATGAACATTCGTTTCTGTGTATTTATGTATTCATGTAATTTCATAAAACTGATCCATAGAGCTTTCAGTTCTTGATTTTTTTGGAAATAGATCACCAGGCCTTTCTTCTGAGAGACCTTTCCATTAGCATCTGAGCACGTTAACTGTTTACACTACCCAGGGACTGCTTGAAGGCAACAAGTGTTATGGGAAAAAAAGAGGCACAGTATGATAAAGGGGGTTGGGGGCGCGGGGCTGAGAGTCGGGTTAGGTTGCAGTCCTGAGTTGTTACCAAATCAAGTAACAGCCCCTTTCTTCCAGAGTCATTATGTGTACTGCTCGCCCCCACCACCACCAACCACCACCAGTGCAGATCCTCCAAGACTTGGAGGCCAGGCTCCAGTCCCGCATCCCCCTCTGCATATTAAGCAGTTTGACTTTGATTCCCTCCCACACTCATGAACTTTAGATTTCCCACGGACCTGGCCTGAATGCTAGAAGAAGGTTCACACTCTTCCACCTGGCTTTTGTGGCCCTGTGCAGTCTGACCTTGCCCACCCACTCCTGCCTGCATCACCCCTCTTCTGGAGATTTCTGTGTTACTTGGTTCTATCAGTTTGGGTGCATTTCCTCATGCTGCCCTGATGGTGACTGGCTTATGCATATGGAATCCCTCAGCAAAGTAGTCTTGCACTAGGACTGGGGACGCAGAGATGAATTAAACTTGGCCTCTGTCGGTTCTAGTTTCCTCGTGCTACTGTAACAGAAATACCACAAGTGGGTGGTTTTAAAGAGCAGAAATTTGTCTTTTCACAGTTGAGGAGGCTATTCAGCGCCTGTTCCGGGCACTGGCTCTAGGGGAGGGCTCACACTGTCCGCTCTGGGGGAATGCCCTTGTCTCAGCTTCTTAGCCCCAGCATTCCTCAGTTCCTTGGTGATCTCCATGAGGCATATCTATCTTTCCCCCATCTGTGCTTGCTTCTCTGTTTTATCTGCCTTTTTTATAATCTCAAGTCATTAGCTTTAAGACTCACCCTATTATGACATGGCCTCATTAACATAACAAAGAAAACCCCATTCCCAAATAGGATTACATCCACAGGTGTTGGGGTTAGGATTCCAAAACACACACACACACACACACACACATTTTTTGGGGGGGGGGCATATTTCAGTCCATAACACTGTCCTTGAGATGGCCACAGCTCAAGGTGCCAAAAGGTCTTCCAGCAGTGACAAGATGTTGCAATGTAAGTTGTCCCAGAGTTGTCCTCTCTCTCTCTGCTGCAGGGAAGGTTCCTGGATGGAGCCCTGAAGGCTGAGGATGGAATTTCTCAGGAATCAAGGGGGAAAGGGTGCCCAGAGGCTTTCCCCTCAGTTACCGTCTGTCCCTTGAGAGCATCATCTTTTGTTGCTTTGTATTCCCATCTGCCTCACAGGATGTCTGCCAAGATTAGATGTTAATAAATGCTACATAAATCATCTGAAACTCAGGGAGCTGTGAAATATGAGGACTGACAGCTCAGATGAGGCTAGCTTTTGGAGGACTCAGGACAGGAGTTTGGCCTTGATCCAGCCAGAGATAAGATGAGCAAGGCCAAGGCCAAGAGGATGACTTTTGCCCTCTGCTTTGTCCCTCCCCAGGAAGGGTCCACTGTGGTCTTCTCAAAGGCACTGAAAGGGGCAGAGAGCCTCGGAGTGGCCCAGGGAGGTGTATGCTTTTCACACCTGGCATTGTTAACTCTAACCTCTTTATTTCCAAGTGGAAGAAGCTGTAGATCACACAGCCAGCTCACGAGTAGAGCAGGGACTGAAACCCAGGCCTCTGCCACCTGGGCTCCAATCTTTGTTCTCTGCTGCATGCTAGGCAGAAGTGGGACTTACAAGTGCAAATGTTTAATAACAGTTAGAGGTGGAGGAGGCTTTGTGTGACAAGGGAAAGTTGGTTGACCTGTATGTTAGGAAACTTGGGTTCTTTGGCCTTTGAGCACATTATAGAAATTCGTGAGTGGAGATTTTGATGGTGTTTCTACTTCTGCAAACAAGGAATATAGAGAAGAGGCAGAGGAAGGGCAGGGCTAAGAACACAGGGTCTGGAATTAAACTGCTTGAGTTCAAAGATCCTTGGTGTGACCTAAGTATATTACCTGATCTCTATATGCTTCAGTCTCCTTATCTATAAAATGGTTACAAAAGAATCTTTTGTGAAATTGTTCTGAGTCATAAATGAGATAATGCACTTAAATGACAGCCCAGTGTGACCCAATAAACACTCATCAAATGTATATTTAAAAAAAAAAAATTGGATCTTGGGAGAGGACTGGCCTGTGGAGGCTGACCTGGGAATCACTTTGAAGCTACGTAGAGTGTCTGAATCGAGGGGTGCTGAGAGAGCAGACACGGGGAAGTCAGAGCTTTGGGGATCAGACAGTTTAGGAGGAAGTAGCAGAGTCAGTAAAAAAAACCAAGCATAAGATTCAAGGTGGAAGAAACCAGGAAAATGCCAAGTCACTGAAGCCAATGAGAACTCCTAGGAAGGGATGCAGAGATGGTATCATTCTCAGGGCCATAGGCTGGTGAAGTGGGGATGGTGCAGAGGCCTTGGACTTGACTAGGCAGAGCTAGAAGGTCTAGGATAGAGCTGTGTGCCCTCTCCCTACCCCTAGTGGTGCTAAGTTTGTTGTCCTACCTTCTAGGGGTAGACGTGATTAATGGGGCCCTGGAGTCAGTCCTGTCTTCCAGTAGCCGTGAGCAGTGGACACCAAGTCATGTCAGCGTGGCCCCTGCTACCCTCACCATCTTGCACCAGCAGGTAAAGAGCTAGGGTAGAAGATATGGCTGTGCCCTGCTGTGGAGGGGAGACCGGGGCTGGAGAGGATCTGCAGGTAAGATAGGCATGCCCCAGTGGAACAGAGAGGATCCAAGTGTCCCTTTCTAACTGGGCTTCCTCCCTCCAGACAGAGGCAGTGCTGGGGGAGTGTCGGGTGCGCTTCCTTTCCTTCCTGGCTGTGGGCAGAGATGTCCACACATTTGCATTCATTATGGCTGCCGGCCCAGCCTCCTTCTGCTGCCACATGTTCTGGTGTGAGCCCAATGCTGCCAGCCTCTCAGAGGCAGTGCAGGCTGCGTGCATGGTAAGTGAGTGGAGTGGTGGGGTGGCGCTCATCCCATGTGGGGCAGGCTGGAGAGTGACCACCCCACCTGCCTCTCTGCAGCTCCGCTACCAGAAGTGTCTGGATGCCCGCTCCCAGGCCTCCACCTCTTGCCTCCCAGCACCCCCGGCTGAGTCCGTTGCCAGGCGTGTAGGGTGGACTGTCCGCAGGGGTGTTCAGTCACTCTGGGGCTCCCTTAAGCCCAAACGGCTGGGGACCCATACCCCCTGAAGAAACCCACGGTCCTCCTCCTACCTGCTCCAGGGAACTCAAGGTATGGGGCAGGTAGGGGCCCTAGAGGTGATTACCAGGCCTCGGGCCCCTCCAAAAATGCCCCTCCTCAGTAGCTGGGGTTCCTGCCTAGGAGCTGGGGAGGGAGAAATTTAATCCCTTTGAGGAAGTGACAACACTGGATTGATGTTGCGGAGCAGGAAGCAAGGCCAGCCCCAGGCTCTCCATCCCCACGTATTTCAGGTGGAGCAGGAGGGACTGGTCTAGGCCGTGCCCCATCCTCATATTGGCCAGCAGGGGCAGAAGGTGAAGGGGTCTGGTTCTGGCATGGGTCCCCTCCCTCTGCCCTGTGGGCACCTCCCCTGTACTGATATCACTAATAAAGTCTGTCTGCCCTGCTGAACTGTGTTCCTTCCTGAGCTTGCACCACACTGTCAACCTCACGCCTCAGGTGTAGCTTTGTTCTCAAGGCCCCTTTACCCTGCCTGTCCAGAAAAAAGAAATTAGGACAGTTACAGAGGGGTCAAGTCCAAATCTCACACCTTTTTATTGTAACAGACTGATGGGACCACAAAAGGCAGCAGCACTGGGTTCCTAGCGGGACAGCACCAGGCGCCCATTGACAAATAGGTCCCGTCTAGTCAGCCCAGGGCAGTGTCAGCTGAGGCCTCAGCTCTATGGCCCTGAAGTGACAGCAGCCCCAGGGCAGCCTAGGCGCTAGGACAGGCAGAGCAGCCCAAACCCCTCTCATATCCTGTTAAACCAGATCCAGGAAAGCAGTAGGTCATGTCTCCCTGGCGTACTTAGGCCCCAGATGGGCTGTTCCACCGGGTGTTTTTGCTAAGTTGCACCACAGCCGCCCTCAGCGTCCTGGGCGTTCGCTTCCTCTCAGAAACATGACCTTTACCTACGCTGGGCCCTAGGAGCGCTAGCACAACAGCGGCCGTATCCACTGGCTGTGGATGTCTGGGAGGCTCTCCTCTGGCACCAGGTGGCGGCACAGAGCAGGGCTGTCAGCGCGGGCAGACAGCTGGGCACACAGAGTAGTGAGGCGGCAGGGCGGGCCGCAGGGCTCCAAGGGCGGGTGGCCTTTATGGTAGAGGAACCAGAAAGTCTGGAATAGTTGCGTGTCGCCCCGCATGCGGTATACCAGGTCGTGCCAGGCGGCAGGCAGTGCGTTGGGCAGCCCGTAGGTTTCTCGAGCTCTATAGAGGCGCTGCCAGTGCGGCGTGGCTCCAGGTGCGTTCGCTTGCGTCAGGTTCAGAATGAAGGTCTCGTGGTCCAGGACCACGTGAGAGCTCCCGGGATAATCACCGTCTATTTGGTAGACTCGGTAACCTGCAAAGAGGGCGGGCTGGCTGGAGAGCAAGGAAGCGAAGCGAAGGCACTGCCCCAAGGAGGGGCCACTTGTTCCATCCGCCCTTTGCCCTTTGCTGATATTAGCTGTGGCTCCGCCTCAGTTCCTCCTTTCTCCCACCAACTCCAGGATACGCACTTCTCCATCCCACATCCCACCACTCTCACTCACCAGGATTAAGGCCAATGTAGGTGGTGGCACTGGGCGCCAGGAAGGCCACAGCAAGTGGCCGGCTCAGGGTCTCCTCATCATAGAAAAGTTCAAATTCATCCACATGGGTGTGACCAAAGAACTGACCAGCCAGGGTGTTCTCATACCTGGTCAGAAGACATTAATTTTATTCAGAACATTCTGGGGAGGAGATGGAGAAGACCTTTCCCCATTCTATTCAAGTAATAGCTTCCCCACTCCCATAGGACAGGAGCCATGGTGAGATGCTAAGGGCAATTTCAACATTTAGACTCTTCATCGCCCCCTGCCCCACCCCATTTGCCTCCTACCTGGCTACAATTCGGTAATAATTCCAGCTCCAGCTCTTCAGACAGTGTCCTGGGGGAATGTGGCCAATTATATGCACCTGGGGAAAAGGTGAAGGGTGGTTAGCAGGGCACGAAGGTGTCCAGGTAGCCCTGCCAGGATAGTTGGTACTCATCTGTCCCAGCAGTCCTGGCCAGAGGGAGGAGTAATGAAGAGGCTTTCAAAGAGGAACCTGATCTGAATTCCCAGAAAACACTGATGTTGGCAGCATCAGAAAAGCCAGTTCACAGGTGCTCCAGTTTCAGAAGGGCGCCTGCTGGTAAAGGGCCTGCTTCTCTCCCCACCCCCATCCACACCTACTCCACCCGCCCCCACCAGCTCTCCCTCACTTTGTCTCCTCGGTCCTCTGCTGCCTGGAGCTCCCCCACCAGCCACTGGAGCTGTCCAGCAGGATCTGTGGAGTTGATCAAGAGCCAGAAGTTCTCCCGGGAACAAAAATTCATATTGAGAGAGATGAGGCGGAGGCCAGGGTATGGGGACAGGGCATAGAACCCCCCGATTCTGAAACAAAGTGAACATGAGGGGTCAGCACTCATTCATAATCCTGGCCCTGCATGCCCTTCCCTGTGCTAGGCATTTGGGTGGAGGACAGAGGCGTGACATCGTCCCTACCCTCCATGAGCTTACACTTTAGCTGAAGACCAAATGGTAATAATTACCTGTGTGATTGAACATGACTTAGAGAGCTAAGGGCTCTAGGAGTTCAGAGGAAGATCAAAGAGAGCTAGAATGGGAAGCAAAGGTCATTCACAAGGAAGATGAGCTGGCCTTTGGTCAGTTGGGGATGTTAAAGAGGGCAAGGCATTTTAGAGAGGGTCAACAGGAGTAAAGAGCCAGAAGGGTACTTGGAGAGGGGAGTATTGTTAGCTCTCTGAAGATAAGGGTAGCTGAAGAAGGGTAGATGGAGCTCGGGTGGCATAGTGCCAAAGGCATTTGACTGCTAACCAGAAGGTTGGTGGTTCAAAACCACCAGCCACTCTGCAGAAGGAAGACTGGTCAATATACTTCCCTAAAGATTTACCACCTCAGAAACCCAAAGAGGGTTGACTATGAGTCAGAATCGACTTGATGGCAGTGAGTCTGGTTTGAGTTTAGAGAAGATGGAAAAAGAAGGTGGGGTCAGATTAGGGAGGGCCTGTCAGGACTGCTGGGGACTTCTGCAGAGCAGATGGATTCACTGCTCCCTTCAGTTTCATCCATTTTTCTGCTCCCTTCCTGGGTTTCCATGGGCCTTAAGTACCTGAGAGTGTGAAGGGCTTCTGCGGGCAACCAGGGCTTCCACGCCTTGGCCATGGCCTCATAGAGCCAGCTGGAGGAGTGGTTGCCCTCTATGAAGGGGGGAGGGAAGCTGTTGACGGGTGTGCTCTCATGGTTGCCCACAGCAGGGTATACAGGAACTGGCCCCAAGAACTTCCTCACGAGAGCCGTGATGGTGGTCAGGGCCCGAAGCTGGTCCTGGCGAGACTGTTGCCAGACGTCATGGGCGGGGATATCTCCTGTCCAGTACACCATGTCAAAAGGGCCAGCTGGGCCAAGCCCACCCAATAGGCTCTCCAGAGTCCGCAAGGGCAGGTCACACTTGCTGTACTCGCCCCAGTATCCAGCACCAGGCCGGGAGGCAGGCGGCAACCCAGAGCCCTGGCGGCAACACAGTGGGTCTGCACAGTTGGGGTCTGCACCCTCCAGGTAGTCATGATCCCAATGCAGGTCAGTGAGGAAGAGGACACGGCTGACAGGGGCACCTGGGGCTGGGGGGTTGGGAGGCCGAGGGAGTGGCTTGGGTACCGCTGGCAAAGAGATGTTCCAAGACGAGAAGACATCCCAGTGCCCGCAGGTGGGGCCCAGAAGCAGGCCACAGGCCTCAGATGGGCTCAGCACTGAGCGTGTCCACACCTCCACCATGTCGCCCTCAAAGAGCTGAACAGCTGACTGGCACACTGCAGGTGGCGCTATCTTCAGCAGATTGCACAGCTTGATGGCCACGGAGCCTACTCGGGCCACATTGGGCTCCTGCTGTGGTGGAAGCGATTAACAAGTCAGACACAGGGCAGAGGAACCAGGTTCCCCAATCACTGGTCCTCGGGCCATCTATCAAAAGTTGGCTGGTCTTAGTGTACCACGGTGAAGAGACCTCAGTATATCTCCCCTGCCTTCCAGAAATACTGTCCTATGACTTAGGCAGCCCCAAGTCAATACTTCCTCTCTGGTTAAGTGGCCAGTGGCATTTTAGATCTCTGTTTGACCAGCTGGCTTCTGATGGGACAGTCATCTCAAATCATACTCCTGACTCTTGCAACAACTTTCTTAGGTCCTGTCTGCAGGGGGCCCTGAGCCTTGGGTTAGGCAGACTGGCGCCCTTGATCCTGTTACCCTGAGGAGCCCTACAAAGCTCACCAGCCAACCAGCACCCATGTATCTCCACCATGGTCATGGCAACCCCATATAGTCCTGGCTTCAGGGCTGTTCATAATTCAAGTTGTTTTTCAGTACCCAGGCATTGTAGCTCTGTGGTTAAAGTACTGAGATGCTAACTCAAAAGTCAGCAGTTTGAACCCAACAGCTGCTCAGTGGGAGAAAGATAAAGCTGTCTGCTTCTGTAAAATTTTATAGCCTTGGAAACCCTATGAGGCAGTTCTACTCTGTCCTATTGGGTTGCTGTAAGTCGTAATCAACCAGATAGCAGTGGGTTGGGTTGGGTTAGACCTGAAGCTCAGGGCTGGAGTTACCAAGGAGTGTAAAGCACAGTGCATCAGGAGTCAGGCAAGCTAGGATAGGAGACCCAGCACCCGCCCCCACCAGCTGTGTGCCCTTGGTCAAGTGACTTTAGTTCTCTGAGACTCTATTCATTCGTAAAAAAGGAGATTACAACTGTGTTCTAAAGCCTCACTGGCTTGATTTAATCTGCATGAAACTGCTAGCACAGTGCCAAGCATATAATTTGCACTTTCCTTCCTTCACAAATGTCACAATGGGGTGGTGGCGTTTGCACGCTGTCCCTAAGGGGGAGGAAATTCAGTAAAGGCTTATAGACGCTGCGCTCTCCAGACAGCATTGCTCTGGGGGCGCCCTGCGCTCCCGCGGCAACCCTCACCTCCACCCGCAGCACTCTCCTGTGGCCCGCTCCACTGCAGCCCTTTTGGCACTCACCTTCAGTCCGATGTCGATGACAGTGAACAGGCCTTTGCAGACCGGGCAGGTAAGGTTCCACCAGCCAAAAGTGTTCCGAAGCTCAGGCGCTATGCGATTGAGCCTGGCGGGATGGCCTTGGGTGGGCAGAGGGTGGGCCCCGGCCGGGACCCAAAGAACTAGGGAGTTGGGCAGGGCCAGCGTCAGCGCCAGGCCCAGGGCCACCCAGAGGCATCCCGGCATGGAGTCGTTCGAGGACCTATCTTGTCCCTGCCCCCGGTCGGACGTGGGATGGCCTTGGCCAGGAGACACCCCGTGGCGGGGCATTGTCAGGCCTCTCGGACAGGGCTAGATTCGTCCTTAGGCCCGTCCGGCCCCCGCCGGCCTCTGCCCAGCTGGCCCTCTGGGCCCCAGGCGGAGCCGGGGACGCCCGTTCACCCTTCTCTGCAATCGGCGGGTTTTTTTCACTGGCAGCCGCAGACAGCTCCGCCCTTTCCTTTTCCTTAGCTGCCCAGCTGCTGATTGCAGCGGCGGCGGCAGCCCAGAGCCCCCGCGACGCTGCGGAGGCGCAAAGGGCGGGGCTCTCCGTGACCCGCCCAGGATCCCGCCCCTGGTTCCTCTCCTCAGTCCCCGCCCCGCCCTGTGGGCGGCACCGCAATCGGTGGCGGACAGAAGCACCCTGCGGTTATCGCGGGCATCCCCCTGGCGGCCTGAGCGTGGGCGGCCACTTCTGCCACCGCACTGGGACTTGCTTTGGAGACGATCAGATGTTGCTGGTGGAAGACTCATTGGCGAATCCAAGCTTCCTTCTCTCTCCAAACCTACACTCAAATTCCTGAAATAGCTAACTGCCCGGCCGAGCCTGCATTTAACTGGGGGATGGAGGCTGAAGGAGAGCGGGGCTGGGCAGGGATTCTCTTATTGGGCTTGTTACCGCCCCCGGTGAAGGGGGCGCCTCCCTGGATTTCTCACGCACTGCCAAAGGCACCAGCACCCTTGAGTCACCCTGACTGAGAGTCTCTGAGTCACTTTTGATTATAAATATTCAGAATGGAGGGGACCCCAAGTGGGGGAACTGAGGTACAGAAAAGTAGTAAAATAGCAATTGAAACCCAAGCTTTTTGTCTCCTAGAGTGCTTCTCTGGGAGCTCTGGTAGCATAGTGCCTAAGGCACTTGACTGCTAACCAGAAGGCTGGCGGTTCAAACCCTCCAGCCACTCCTCGGAAGGAAGATGGGGCAATCTACTTCCGTAGTGATACTGCCTCAGAAACCCAAGGAGGGGTCACTATGAGTCGGGGCTGACTCGAGGACACATAACAACAACAACAGCAGAGTGCTTCTCTAAGGTGCATTGAGCTGTCAATGCCTGTCAGCTCTGAAAAAAGGGTCTGTTTTTCACCCAATTCCCTGGCATCATTTTAGAGTAATATAATAATTAACAGGCACTTTTTGAGCTTAATTCTCACAACAAATTTGTTGTTGTTGTTGTTATATGCCATCGAGTTGGACCTGACTGATAGCAACCCCTCCTAGAATTTCCAAGGCAGTATCACTACGGAAGTAGATTGCCCCATCTTCCTTCCAAGGAGTGGCTGATGGGTTTGAACCACTCAGCCTTCTGGTTAGCAGTCAAGTGCCTTAGGCACTACGCTACCAGAGCTCCCCACAACAAATTTAGGAGATAGGTATTCTCCCCATTTTACAGAGAAGGAAACTAAGGATGAAGGAACTGGCAGCTAGCTAGTAAATGCTGGCACCTTTGAATCCAGCGCTCTGGCTCTATGCTTTGGTGCTCCTCCATCATCACTCTATACTTGTATCTGTAATGTCTGGGTCTGCAAGGATGAGAAAGTTGCTAGAAGGAAAAGAAGGGGGAAGGAATGTCTGAACATAGGGACAAGCATGGACAAAATACAGACGCGTGAGGGAACCTGGTGTGTTTGCTATGGTGTATAATCTCACTTTACCCCATTTGCCTGCTAGAGATTTCAAGTAGCCCCAATTCTCTTCCTTAATTGTCATTGCTCTGCATATCTGGCCTTCCTTGTGTAGGAGGACAATGAGGACCCTCAGGGCACAAATCCATTCTGTTCTCAGGTCTAGCTCATGTCACCTTAATAACGTGTTTCTAGGTCACTCCCTCCTTTCCCGTTTGTTCCGTCTTCAGTGTTTTCATATGTATTGTTGTATTTGATCAAACCACCATTTGCTGCATAGCATTCATCCTTGTATAGGTGATCAAATCTCCTCTTCCCCTGAAATAGATGATGTCACATGGTTCTCCAGGAATCAAATTCTGAGACCGAGGTAACGTGTAAGAGATTTATTAGGAAGGGCTTTTGGAATGAATACTTATGGAAAGGAAAGGAAGGAAGAAGGATTGGACAGAAGGACAGTGGAGCTGTGATGTTGTCTCAGTAGAGGCCTCAGCAGATGGAAGCTGGGCTGACCTTCAGAGTTGTCCTGAAATGGGGTGAGGCTTGCTGTAGCTGCGACAATTCTCATATGGGGCTGGTAGCTGAGGGCTTTCTGCCAAGAGTACTCCTGGCAGCTGAGAGAATAAGTCCTTTATTCCTGAAGGGGGATCCAGGCTGGGTATCACAGCATTTACCACAGTCTGACCCTTGTGACACTTGGATCCACTTTGCGTAAGTTCTGGGAGCAGCTCCTCCAGAATTCTAGTGAAATCTCTCTTCATGGTGGAAATTTTATTTTATTTATTTATAATTGTGATTTGGGTGAGGATTTACAGAGCAAATTCACTTTCCATACAGCAGTTCGCATACACTTTGTCTCATGACATTGACCACAATTTACCACAATGCAACAACTCCCCTCCCTTTTCCTCCCGATAGTTACCTCTTCCCTGTGTCCATCCCTCCATGCCCTCTGCCCACTGAGCTGCCTCCTGGTGCATAAGCAGCCCTTCTTTCTCCCATGATTGTTCTCTCCAAGGAGTGTATCTACCTCAGGTAAATGTTCAACTCATATGCCTGTCTTTTG
>NW_006921601.1:1966405-1969673 GCF_000298275.1 Orycteropus afer afer | reverse complement strand
ATTGTAGCCAAGAATTTTTGGTTTTCTTCATTCTTCTCTGCTCCGGATGAGGAGAGACCCATCGTTGCATCTAGATGGCAGCTTGCAAGCTTTTAAGATCCCAGTCGCTACTTGCCAAAGTAGGAGGTGGAACAATGTTTTGTGTAGTATGTTATGCCAAATGAGCTTGATGTCCCCTGTGACTGTGGTCCGGAGCCCACAGGTTCAACTACTCAGTCCCTCTGGGTAGCTGGCTGTGACCAACTAGTGACTACCACCTTGCCTCTTGTCAGCTATACTATACACCTGGGAATTCAGATAATACACATAAACTTATAGGACTGTTGTCTGCCAACCCTATACATGTTCTTGGGTATACTCCCCAAGAACATACCTACTAGTCATAGACATACCTACTAGTTCAGCCTGTCCACCCATCTGTTCATGGTGGAAATTTTGAAGAGGACAGATAGTGGGAAGAATTGCAACTCACTGCAGCTGATCTCAAGGAGATCTGGTGTCACGGTGGTTAAAGCATTTGCCTGTTAACCAAAAGATCAGTGGTTGGAACCCATTAGCTGCTCCATGGGAGAAAGATGAGGCAGTCTGCCTCTCTAAAGATTTGCAGCCTTGGAAACTCTATGGGGCAGTTTTACTCTGTCCTATAGGGTTTGCTATGAGTTAGAATCAACTTGATGTCAGTGGGTTTGTTTTTTTAGGGGGGCAGCTATTCTCAGGACAGCAACTGATTGCTACTCATCATTTTCCTCCTCCACTATCCATTCCTTCACCCTAAGTTCACATCTCTGATGATCTCGGGAGCTTGTCTGGTGGTTTCATCTCTGAGGGGTTGAAAACTGCTTTCATATCTTCCTCAAGCTGCTGCACTTGTCCTTTTACTATCAAAACAGGGCAGGGGAGTACCAAGAGGCACCCAGGTGGACCAGCAGGATGCCAGATATATTCCTCTATGTCTCCATCAGGTAACAACTCTCCTTACTCCTCATAATGAGAATCCATTTCATAGCCAAGATAGTGAGGCCTCTTTTTGTGTCTGTTGGTTCCTTTGCACAAGGGGACCAAAGTTCCCAGGCAGCAGCTGGGACTCTTGCTGTTTCCCTGTGGGACACATTTTCTCTATGGAAAGCAGGACTTCTAAACCCACAGAGTCTAGGGTTGTGGAGCAAGAAGCATATTTCCCCAAGTGGATCACTGATAAGCAGGGCCATTCCTGCTTCCACCTCTTGGTTCTCAACTCAGGTACTCTATCTGTTGGGGACACAGCATCATATAAGGATGCAGGTTTCAAGTATATTGCATACTGGAGGATTGGACCCCATTCTGTAGGTATCAGTCCTAAGCTTGTCTTCCAGCTGTGCTTTCACCAGGTCGTTCCATCATCGATTGTATCAGATTGGTAGCTTCTGGGTGGTATGATATGTAATATCACCACTGAGTTCCATAGCCATGTGAGAATCCCATGCCTCCTTTTTAGATCCAATGTGTTGAGATCTCATACCTGTTGCTCAGACACTCTGTGAGCCTTTAAATAGTGATGATGGTTGAGGCCCAGTAGGCAAAAAAGGTAAACTCACACCTGAAACAGGTATCTATTTGGCCACAACAAATTGCTTCACCCTCTAAGGTGGAAGAAGTCCCATATAGTCAATGCCACCAAGAGGTTGGTTGGTCTACTCAAAACTTGGTGCCATACTGGGGACTCAGTTATTGTTGTTGCTGCTGGTAGGTTGGATATTTGACAGAGGCAGTATCTGGATCAGTCTTGGTAAATAGGAGTCCCTGTTGTTGGGCTTATGCTCTTGGGCTTCTGATGGTTTCAGGCTGCCACCTGGGCTATTTTTCTGGGGCAAAGTCCTAACATCCTCGTTGATATCAGTGAGCCCAGCTCAGTGGCAGGCATTTTCTATCACCAGTCTTGACCTACAGAGGAGAGATATTCTGGCACTTAGTGATGCTGGTGTCCCTCTCCCCATGTATTCCTTATTACTTTGGCAATGCTGTATCCTCCAGGCTGTTCCATGGAACATAGCTATTTGGTGAGTTTTTTGGCCTTATATAGTATATCAACTCTCAATAATCACTTCTCTGAGCCTTTTAATCATCATTTTCATCTCACTCATGGTGTTTCTACTCATGTTGTGTGGATCATCACTTTATCCATGCTTTTAATTGCAGATTAATTACTTCCAATCCTTTATTATTTTTTCCAGAGTGTTGATTGAACAATGCCACTCAATTCCTTTGTCCTTTGTTGTTAGGTGCCATTGAGTTGGTTCCAATTCATGAAGACCTTATATATAATAGAATGAAATGTTACCTGGTCCTACGCCAACTTCACAATTGTTCCTCTGTTTCAGCCCATTGTTGCAGCCAGTGTGTCAAGCCATCTTATTGAGGGTCTTCCTCTTTTTCACTGACCTCTGCTTTACCAAGTATGATGTCTACAAAAAGGGCATGGAGGTGGCATCTTCGGATCTCCTCTAATTTCACAATCACCATCAGCAGTTCAAGGCTGAGTCCTACGAGGCTAGACATACCACCACCCTCCAGCCTTTTGCCAATTCTAACACCAACTGACCCTCCTATGGCACTCACTACTTCTCTGCTGGGTTCGATAATTTGTTCCAATGGCCACACAGATCTCACAGACAATACTCACAGTTATGGGGTTTATTAGGAAAGTAATAGGCTACAATTCAGGTTCAGGAACACACTTAGGATACATTTCTTCCATCAGGACAGTCCCCCCTCTGCTGTGCCCTCAGACATGCCTCTCAGCCTGGCCTCTGCCCGCTTGGGTTAAGTGTTACAAAGCTCTTTTAGCTCTGCCGATAGGTACCTACTTGCACTCCACTCAGCCAGCGAGCCTCCTGCCCAAGGGTACTCAGCTTTCTCACTCTGGGGGCCGGTAAGCCCGCCGCTCTGTCTCATGCCTGTCGAGTCCACTGCCAGTCTCTCTGCCGGTGTGGAAGGTTGAAGTAGAAAGCTGAAGGGGCCCCTCAATGAAAATTACAGAACTTTAACAGACTAGCAGGCATAATTAAAGTAGACATTAATCATAGTGACTAACTTGCTCCTTTTCCTTCCCTTTGTCTTTCTTTTAAGTAAATAGAATAGCCAACCTCTTTATGGACGCTGAGTTCTTTAGGTTTGTTATCTTCAATTATACATTCTTCTAAGCATAACCCTTTTCCACCGCCTCTTGCCACAGATGTAGTCAATCTGATTCCTGTGTGTTCCATCTGGTGAAGTCCATGTGTACAGCCTC
>NW_006921601.1:1961262-1964685 GCF_000298275.1 Orycteropus afer afer | reverse complement strand
TAGGGCAGTGTTTCGTTCTGCTGTGCATGGGGTTGCTATGAGTCGGAAACGACTCGACGGCACTTAACAACAACAACAACAACAAAGCATAACCCTCTCCCACCACTGGTTTCAGCTGAGAACTGTAACCTATGAAGCAAGATGAACCTGGGAAGAGGGACACTGAGTCTGGAGTAACCAGGGAAGGGAAGAACAGTCCAAGGGATCTTCAACCCCCTTCCCATCTCCCTATATAATCATGTTTATGCCTTTGCTCAGGGAGGCAGTCATTTTAGACAAGTGATTCTCACTGTCTCCTGGGGTATTGATACTCAACCCACTTCATCCTGTTGTGACCATTGGCTCTTCACAACAGGGGGTAAGGACCTCGTTCTCCTAGATTTCTGGCAGCACCAGGTGGGCTTTTTGCCCCCTGATACAAGGTGGCCCCATCTCTGACGGAGGCATGGGTGGTCTGCTCTAATGGGCCACTGGGATTTTCTTTTCCCAGGCAGAATGCCCACTGCCTCTGTCCACAGACGGTACTACCATCCATTTTGTATAGAAGAGGAAAAGCAAAAGGAAAAATTCAGGTGCCGGCTTCTGGTTAGTCCCCTACTCTTTTCCTGGGTGCCACAGGACTGGGACTGAGGGGGGTGGGAGGGGCTTGCCCCTAGTCACTATAGGAGCGCTCCTCCATGGGAGGAGGGCAGGCTTAGTTGACTGTCCTGTGAGGGAACCCTGCCTCGTGTCATTCCTCAGAAGAGAAAGGCTGACCTGGTTCAGGGGGGCACTATTTCAGGATCAGGGACTCTGGAGCATCTGGTATGTGAGTGTGGTTTTGTTTTTGTTTGAATGGTTTGTGTGTTTTGTTTTTGTTGAAATAGTTTATGTATAAATTGTCTATTTCTTATTTTTATGTCCTTACTACCTCATGTTCTCACTACCTCTTGATAACTTGAAAGCAAGTATAGTAAGCTCATGTTATTATTTGCTGACCTTGTCAAGTTGTTGTTGTTGTTGTTGTTATGTGCCGTCGAGTCGGCCCCGACTCATAGCGACCCCTCCCTGGGTTTCCGAGGCAGTATCACTATGGAAGTAGATTGCCCCATCTTCCTTCCGAGGAGTGGCTGGTGGGTTTGAACCACCAGCCTTCTGGTTAGCAGTCAAGTGCCTTAGGCACTGTGCTACTAGAGCTCCTGGTAGAGTGACAAAACTAACCAATCCCAACACTTTATTTGCATGGTCCCACCCAGTAATGTGGTGGGAGTTACAAAGACTATGACTAGAAAAGACCTATCAACTAATTCACTGTACCACAATATCCTTCTTCAGGGACTGGTCCCTCCTGATAATATGTCCAAAGTGTGTGAGATGATGTCTCACCATCCTCACATCTAAGGAGAGTTCTGGCTGTACTTACAAGACAGATTTGTTCGTTCTTCTGGCAGTCCATGGTATATTCAATATTCTTCACCAGCACCATAATTCAAGTGCATCAATTCTTCTTTGGTCTTCTTTATTCACTGTCCAGCTTTCACATGCACACGAGGCAGTTGAAAATACCATGGCTTGGGTCAGGAGCATCTTAGTCCTCAGAGTGACATCTTTGCTTTTTAACACTTTAAAGAGATCTTTTGCAGCAGATTTGCCCAATGCAATATGTCATTTGATTTCATAATTGATGTTCCCATGGGTGTTGATGTGAATCCAAGTAAAACGAAATTCTTGACAACTTCAATATTTTCTTCATTTATTGTGATGTTGCTTATTGGTCCAGTTGTTAGAACTTTTGTTTTCTTTATGGTTAGGTGTAGTCCATACTGAAGGCTGGAGTCCTTTGTCCTTATAGTTACTATTTCCCCTGTATTTCTCAAAAGCCTGGTGCTTGAAGCAGCTAATTTGTTCCTTTCCACAAGTATACTATTCCAGATCACAAGGGGCTATCTGAGCTCCACCTAAGCAGGGATAAGGTCCTCACTGGCAGCTGAGTGGCACAAAGTTCCATCCCAGCAACTGCTTTTTCAGAACATACATGGTACCAAATGTCAATGGTTGGATTACTGTTATGAATTTATTTGCATCCTCCCCAAAATATGTGTTAGAATCCTAACTTCTATACCTGTGTCTGTAATACTGCTTGGAAATATGGCTTTCTTTGTTAATGAGGCCATGTTAATGCAGGGTGTGTTCCAAACCTAATTACTTCTGAATTATTAAAAGAGCAGATTAGACACAGATGCCAAGAATAAAATGGGAAAGATAGATGCCATGTGAGGATCACCAAGGAACCAAGGAACATCCAGGACTATAGACAAGAAAGAAATCAATATGGCCAAGACCACATCAGATTTTCAGTTTCCAGAACTGTGAGAAAATAAATTTCTGTTCTTTAAAGCCACTCCCTTGTGGTATCTGTGTTACAACAGCACAAGGGAACTAAAACAGTTTCTCAGAAAGCTGACCCTAAAATGGTAATGAACTCACTAAAGGTTTATTAGAGGGTGCTCTCAGGATAAAATGAGCACTGGTGGCATAGTGGTTAAGTGCCTGACTGCCAACAGAGACGCTGGTGGTTTGAAACCACCAGCTGCTCTGAGGAGAAGAATGTAGCAATCTGTTCTCATAAAGGTTTACATCCTTGGAAATCCTATGAGGGCAGATCTGTTCTGCCCTGTTGGGTCACTATGAGTTGGAATTGACTCCATAGCAACAGATCTGGGATTTGAGTGTGTGTGTGTGTATTTTATTTGCTCTCAGGATTACCACCTGTGCAAGAAAGAGAAAGTAGGACTGGGCAGGAGAGGATGAGTTGCAATGCACTCACTACAGAGGCTGACTATAGGGAGTTCTGAAATTAAGAGGACCCTTGAGAATTGCTATGAGCTGAGGCAAGGAGGCTGGCCTTTTATTTCTTTGTAAATTGATCAGTCATTGGATAGGACTGCCCAATAAAGGGTATGTGACCTTGGGCAAAGGGGCTGTCCTTGGTGAAGGCAATTTTTTTTTTTTTTTAAATTGTGATTTGGGTGAAAATTTACAGAGCAAATTTGCTTTCCATACAGCAGTTTCACATACAGTTTGTCTCATGACATTGACCACAATTCACCACAATGCAACAGCTCCCCTCCCACTTCCTTCAGACAGTCACCTCTTCCCTATGTCCATCCCTCCATGCACCCCTGCCCCCTGAGTTGTCTCCCTGTGCATAAACAGCCCTTCTTTCTCCCATGATTGTTCTCTCCAAGGACTGTATTTACTTCAGGAAAATGTTCAGCTCCTATGCCTGTCTTTTGCTTAGCTGGAAGCCACAAGTGTGGGTTCAATTCCAGACCTGAAGGGCAGCTGGGGGCCATAGTCTCAGTGGTTCCACCAGGCTCTATCAGACCAGCAAACCTGGTCCCCCCCCCCTTTTTTTTTCCAAATGATTTTGAGTTTTGTTCC
>NW_006921601.1:1959327-1960407 GCF_000298275.1 Orycteropus afer afer | reverse complement strand
CTTTAGGGTTGCATAGTATTCCATTGTGTGTATGTACCATAGTTTGGTTATACATTCCTCAGTTGATGGACACCTAGGTTGTTTCCATCTTTCGACTATTGTAAATAGTGCTGTGATGAACATGGGTGTGCATATATCTGTTCTTGTCATGGCTCTCACTTCTTTAGGATATATACCTAGTCAATGGAATGGCTGGGTCAAATGGTATTTCTAATTCCAACTTTTTAAGGAATCGCCATACTGCTGTCCACAGTGTTTGTACCATTTTACAGTCCCACGAGCAGTGTATGAGAGTCTCAGTCTCTCCACATCCTCGCCAGCATTTGTTATTTTGTGTCTTGTTGAACTTTGCTGCTAGTGCTGGAGCAAGATGGTACCTCATTGTTGTTTTGATTTGCATCTCTCTAATGGCTAATGATCGTTAGCATTTCTTCATATGTTTGTTGGCCGCCTGAATATCCTCCTTGGTGAAGCGCCTATTCATGTGGTGAAGGCAATTCTTGTATGGGCTGACAGTTGAGGGCTGTCCTTCCAGTCACACTCCTGGCAGGTGGGGGATAAGTCCTTCATTCTTGTAGGGGAATCTGGACAACATATCACAGTGTCCACCACACTCTTATTCATAGTGTCTGCCATAGAAAGGGACAAAGATATAACTTGGTGTCCTGTGGCCTATGATTTATGAATGATGAGCAGGACTCTGACAGGGCTGGTAGTAAGAGTGGTGAGGACAATTTTATTCTTTATTTGCTCTGAGTTTTAGAACCTCTGAAACCTAGTTTGGAGACTTCTTGGCTACTTGACAATGGTTAGAATTTGGTAAGGGAGGGGAGCATGGTGTGTAAAGATCTAAGGCTTCCACAAGCCCCTGCCACTGTGGTCAAATTGGTACCAGGCTTGGAGAATGACTGGCAGACAGCTAATATGAGCTGCCTGGCTGGGATGGAAAATTGCCTAGTTAAAAACCTACTGAACTACTGAGTTGTCAGTGAAAGCAAACATGGGTATATGGACGGATAGATAGGTGGACAGGCTAAACAATTAGGTATGTCTAAATGGGGAGTGTATCCAAGATCATAT
>NW_006921601.1:1949256-1958478 GCF_000298275.1 Orycteropus afer afer | reverse complement strand
ATATGTGAACTGCTGTATGAAAAGTGAATTTACTCTGTAAATCTTCACCCAAATCAAAATAAAATTGAAAAAAAAAAAAAAAAAAAAAACTACTGAACTAATTTGATCAGTACTTCTTAGGGCACCTATGCTCCACTCTTTCAGGAAACCTGGATAAACTCTATAGAAGGAACCAGCCAACTCAAATTGCCTATGAAACAATTAAATCCATAATCCCAAAGCCAGCAGTCTAGAATGATGGAGAAAGGTCCCCCTCTTGTGGCATTTTAGAAGTATTTCAGAAAACTAGGCATCTATGACATTTAAGGGTACAGATCCTGAGGACATTGCATCTCTGACAGCAGTTCCAACATATTGTGTGTAAACAAATGAACAAATGAACAAACAAACAAAAAATAGAAAAGGACAAAGAAATGCTTGGGGGTCCTGTGGCCCATTGCTGTCGAGGTGATTTTGACTCTTGGAGGCTCTTTAGGACAGGGTAGAACTGTCCCACAGGGTTTCCAAGGCTGTAAATCTTTAGAGAAATAGACTGCCACATCTTTCTCCCATGGAGCTGCTGGTGGGTTCGAACTGTTGACCTTCTGGTTAGCAGCCAAGTGCTTAACTACTGTGCTACCAGGGCTTCTGCAGTGTTCATGGTACCCCCAATCTTAGAGACAGTGGTTAAGGGGATGGACTTTGGTTCAGGCTGCCTGGGTTAGAATCCTGCTTCTGCCACTCACTAGTTGTGTAACTCTGGACAAAGCACATCATTTTCTGAGCTTCAGTTTCCTCCTGTATGACACGGAGGTAATGAGAGTACAAGGCAGTTGTGAGAATTCAATGAGATGAAGAAGGCAAAATGCTTAGCACAATAGTTGTTGCTGTGGAGTGAATCCTGACTCACAATGACCTGATAGGACAGAATAGAACTGCTACATAGGATTTCCTAGTCTGGAATCTCAACGGGGAAGGAGTTTGGGAGGCATAGAGGTTAAAGCTTTAGGCTGCTAACCAAAACGTTGGCAGTTTAAACCCACCAGCCACTCTTCAGGAGAAAGATGAGACAGTCTGCTTCCATAAAGGCTTGTAGCCTTGGAAACTCAATGAGGCAGTTCTACTCTGTCCTAAATGGTCACTATGGGTTGAACTGACTCAATGGCAGTTTAAAAAAAAAAAATCTTTGTGGGAGCAGATCATCAGACCATTCCTCCCATGGAGCTACTGGTAAGTTTGAACCACCAACATTTTGGTCACAGCTGAGCGCTTAATCATTGTGCCACCAGGGCTCCTTAGCACAATAGACAGTACAGGGGAAGGCTTTAATAGCTGATACAACCTCTGTAAGTTGCGTCTTATATTTCCTCATCAGCCATACAGTACTTTGTTGTTATTATGTGCCGTCGAGTCGGCCGTGACTCACAGTGACCCCTCCTTGGGTTTTCGAGGCGGTATCACATGGAAGTAGATTGCCCAACCTTCCTTCCGAGGAGTGGCTGGTGGGTTTGAACTGCCAGCCTTCTGGTTAGCAGTCAAATGCCTTAGGCACTACGCTACCAGAGACCCCTAAACAGTACTTACTACTGTCTTACACATTTCTTGTGAGCTGCCATGGAGTTGGCTTCTGACTCATGGCAACTCCATGACAATGGGATCAGACTCTTGTGATCCATAGGGTTTTTGTTACGTGATGTTTTGCAGGTAGATCACCTGGTCTTTCTTCCTCCTCCGACTCAGCCTGGAAGCTCTGCTGAAACCTGTTCGGCATCATAGCACCACGCAAGCCTCCACTGACAGAGCCTTACACATAGTAGGTGCTAGATCTCTACTGACTAACACTGATTTACTGAGGTTAGCCCCACCAGCTCTTCCTAGTCTCCCATCCATACCATCCAGCCTCAGCCAAGAGAAGAACTCTGTGGTTGCAATGAGGTAGAGACCAAAGGGAAGAATGTGAGAAATTTTAGAAAATCCACCATTTTTCCCTTGTAGAAGATATAGGGAACATTTATTTAACAGACCCTATCTCAGCCCTTTCTTTTGCCAGGCATCCATTCATTAAGCACATATTTATAAAGCAAACACTCTGTGCCAGGCACTAGTCAAGAACAGTCCTGCGTTGCAAGACATTCCAGCTTAGAAGTGCAGACAGGCAGGAAAAACCTGGATGTGGCGGTCACTTTTGGGCAGCCTCTCTCTGCTTTTCCCCATGATCAATCTGAGGCCAGACTCAGTTTCTCCAAAAAAATCCAGCTCCAAAATCCTTGGTGAGCAATGCAGCTTTTACTGAAGTTTTCATGAGGTGAGAAAACACGGGGAGTATATCACACACCATCTAGAGATTTTAAACTTCTCCGTTATATATGTGCTTCCCTCTCGCAAACTTCCCTCTCTCAACCTTCCCCACTTTCTCTATACAACCTCTAAAATCTGTTTGCTTGTTTTTTTCCTTTCTTTATCTTCTTCTTTTCTTTGTTTTTGTTCTGGAACTTTCAGCTCTGGCCTGGAGATTGTATACGGCGTTTGTCAACACTAAGCCCTCACTGAATTCAGCCTTTCTAGAAAAGTAGTGTGGCCATCTATTATTATTCATGGACCCTTTTGACTACTTAAGTCTCCCCACCCCAAACTCCTTGTGAAAGTATTCATTCTATAAGAATAGTCTTCTTCTGAGGAGAAAGGAAGAAATCCTGCAGCTAAAAAGAAGGCAATTTAAATTTTTTTCAATATTGTCACGTTAGGTAACTGAGTGATTATCATCCAATCTTGTAAGCACTTCATAAGAGAAGTGCAGAGAGTTACAAGGGTAGAGAAGAGCAGTGTCACCTTGAATCGAGGGCCTTAGCTGAGGTGCCATATGACATATATTTAAACTGAGGCCTGAAGGATACCTGAATGTACCAAGACTGACACCCCAGGCAGAGAGAACTGCCTGTACAACAGTCCTCTGGCAGTGCAGTGCAGTAAATTACGTGGTATGGCTTAGTCTTGGGAATTCCCACTTTGCTGTGAGCAACCGAGTACCTGATTGTTAAAATTATTCACCTGGTATATTTCTGTTGGAGCAGCAGGAAGCAATCTTCTGGGAAGTTACCTCTTTTTCAGGTGTGTAGAATTCTGATGTTGGGATTGGTTAGTTTTGCCACACTGCCAGACTCAAATTGAGCCCTCCTAGAGGCAGGAGCCACTCCTCGGAAGGAAGGTTGGGCAATCCTACTTCCATAGTGATACTGCCTCGGAAACCCAAGGAGGGGTCGCTATGAGTCGGGGCCGACTCGACGGCACATAACAACAACAGAGGCAGGAGCTCTGGTGGCATAGTGCCTAAGGCATATGACTGCTAACCAGGTGGTTCAAACCCACCAGCCACTCCTCAGAAGGCAGATTGGGCAATCTACTTCTGTAGTGATACTGCCTTGGAAACCCAAGGAGGGGTCGCTATGAGTCAGATCCGACTCCATGGCAGTGAGTTTGACTGCCAGCTGAGAGAGATGCTCTGCTGAGAGAGAGGCTTGAGAGAAATGTGCTGCTGAGAGAGATGCGAGAGACAAGTCCTCTGAGAGAGACACATGCTACTGAGGGACTGGGAGAGACAGCCAGCTGCTGAGGGAGGCAGCTGGCTGAGAGAGACAAAGCCTGTTCTTGAACTTGAATTGTAGCTTGTTGCTTCCCTAACAAACCCCATGATCTGTGAGTTCTGTGTGGCCACTGCAGTGAATTATCTAACCCAGCAGAGAGGTGGTGGGTACTGTGGGAGGGATGGTTGGTAAGAGGGCTGGAGGGTGGTGGCATGTCTGGCCTCATGGGAATAGGCCTTGGGCTGCTGATGGTGATTCTGTTCTCCTCTCGTGTAGTTAGAGGAGGTTGGAAGTTGCTGCCTCCTTGCCCCTTAAGCAGGCAGGGAAGTGCTGGCAGGTTCAGAAACAGAAGGCATCAAGGCTGGAACCCACAGAGGGAGTCTGGAGTTGATGAGTGCTGAGGGTTGAGGCATTGGCCATATTAGGAGGATTATGTTAAGGAGTTTAGTGTTCATCAAGGAATAGATGCATTTATTATTAATTTCATTTATTTATTCAGCCACTCAGCCAGCCAGCCATTCAGGTGAACACTTTTAGAAGTCTACTCTGTGCATTGTACTAGGGGCCATGAAACACAGAGATGACTAAGACACCATCACTTCCCTCTGACAGCTCATGAACTAGTGGGAAGAAACAGACATGAAAGCACATACTTATAATAAAGGTCTTTTGATGAGGTGCCTACTTGGTACTATAGGACTCAAAGTAGGAAGTGGTTGATTCTAGCTGATTGGGGAGCAAGAGTTGCTGAGAATGAGAAAGTTCCAAGAAGGGACCAATCCTGAAAAAAAATGAGTTAGTATTTGCCTAGAAGACAAGATTGGGAAGAGCTTTCCCTTGTGATGCTTGAGATGCACTAATCTTTCAGAACAAACTACCCAACATGCTCCCAGCTCCCTGAGGACTTTTGCACCTGCTGTTTCTTATGCCTAGAAAAAGATCTTCCTTCTCTTTTACTTAATAAACTTCTACTCATTCTTCAGCTCACTTGTTATTTCTCAGGGAAGATTTCCCTGACTTCTTTAACTATGTAACTGACTTAATGCATTCATCACCATAATTCTAATCATAGCTAAAATTTTACCTTCATGTGCTATTTGATTAATATCTGACTTCTCCAACAGCCTATAGTCATCTTCACAGGGACCATATCTGGTTTTACTCATATCCTCAGCATCTTCACAATGTCTGGTGCAATGTCTCAGTAAACATTGTTGCTCGAATGAATTGGAAGTGGGAGTATGAGCAAAGGCTCAGAGACATGAAACACTGTTCAACATAGAGAGACTTTCAAAAGTCTGAATGAGGGGTAGTGTCAAGAGGAGATACTGGGCAGATAGACAGGAACCAGATCTTGGAGAGTTTAGTTATAATCTGGTTAACTGAGAATCATGAAAGGATTTTAATTGACAGATAGGGTACCATGGGTCAGAACTGACAACCAACAGCAACCAAGAACAATTGACATTTGTCCTGATAAAATTTGGCATTCAGTGAGAAAGCTCTGGTAAAGATGAGCTGCTACAGAATGTAATAGGCAACATTTTGTTAGTTGCCATTGGGTAGGCTCCAATTCATGGCAACCTCACGTATAACAGAATGCAGTGCTGTCAGTACTGTGCCATCTTCACAATCACTGGTGTGTTTAAGTCCGTTGTTGTGGCTGCGTGACCAAAAAAAAAAAAAATCTTAGAAGAAACATAACCAGAATGTTTCTTTAGAAGTGAACTTGTTTACTTTGGACATGTCATCAGGAGAGACCTATTGCTAGTACAGGATACCATGTTTAGTAAAGTAGGTGAAGTCGGACATGAGAGATTCTGAAAAGTGAGAGGGTCAGCAAGGGAAATAGATAGAAGAGATGTTAAGAAAACAGAACCATGTTGGGAAGAGGACTCTGTGATGCCTTCCTTCTAGGTAGCCACCTCTGATTCAGGAATAAACAAATTAAGAAAAGTGAATACACAAAGACATCAGGGTTTCTGGTGTAGGAGTTAAGCAGATGGAGCACATGTGGAAATGCTGCCCTGGGACAAGAAGAGGGATATGTCTTCCTCCGAGGTTGAAGGTAATGGACCTCAGATTCGTGTAGGCATTTGGGCAGAATATGGAGGCTTTCACAACCTCAGTGATCTCTGTCAGGTAGAATTTAGGTCAGGCCTTGGTCTATACTACCTTCACCCACTTCTGCCCAACTTCTCTTTTTCCTTCAAGTTTCAGCTTAACCACTCCAACACATACAAGGGGCATCTCCCTAGTGCTCCCACCCACAACACATCTATCAATTACCTAACACTTTGTGCCATAATTGCATCCTACCCATTGGTTTGTCTGTCTTCTCCACTAGACCATGAGTGACAAAACCGCAGAGACCTTCAGTTTCAGCATTTTATCCCAAGTGCCTGGGGGAGAGTAGACTCAATGTTAATTTGTGGGGCTGAGGTAGGTAGGGGCTGTAGGAGAATGCAGCCAGTATATTGATGAGGAACACTGGAAAGAATTTAAGCAGAAACGAACATAGTTATTATCAAGTACATCAGAACTCAGCTGAAGTTAGAAATTGAGGGAAAACAAAATCTCACACCTGAAAAAGAGGGAAATCCCATGTTATTACAATGATAATAAAGCAGAACCATCCTAATGGGTGGAATCAAAAACAACTTTGTTGTTTGATTTGAGTAATAAACCCTTTGGAAAGTTAAACATTAACCCACTCAGCTGACCATTATTCACATGATGAGAATAATAACCTATAACCAAATAATTTTTCTTGCTTTAACAAAGCCATTGCTTTGCTTTATGTGAGTAATACTATTCACATATTGTCACATCAATGTAGAGACAGACCTCATTGAAGTGTTTCAGACACTATCCTGGAGAAAAGAGAGTGACTAAGAAAGCTGTCATTTTTTTTTTTTTTTTTTTTAAAGGCTAATTTCCTTCAATTGAAAAAGTAATACAAGCACGCATTCAATTTTTTCAAGTAATTTAAAGGGTATACAATGAGTGTTTTCTTCCTGCCCCAACCTCCTGAGCCTTTCCCTGGAAATCACCATGACTAGCAGTTTCTTGTGTATTCTTTTGGTATGTCTCTTGCATTAGAGCTTAAATTGTGGAGCACTTAGTTTGTGGAAGGGTGAGCCCCATCAGGGAACGGTTTCTTCTACTACTCATTGCCTTTGAGTCATTTCTAACTTATAGCAATCAACCCCTCCCTGGGTTTCTAAGGCAATATCTCTACAGAAGTAGATCATCCAATCTTCCTTCCGAGGGGTGGCTGGTGGGTTTGAACCACCAGCCTTCTGGTTAGCAGTCAAATGCCTTAGGCACTATGCTACCAGAGCTCCCAGGGAACTGTGTAGTATAGATAAATCTACTGGCCCCTAAAATCCACAAATGTCTCTGAAGAGAGCCAAATACCTGCCATACAGATGGTGTGATGGTTAATTGATATATCAGTTTGCCTAGGCTATGGTGTCCATTTGATCAAACACTAGTCTATTTGTTTCTATAAATGTACTTTGTAGATGTGATTAACATTTACAGGCTACTGATTTTAAGTAAAGGAGATTACCCCTAGATAACATGGGTGGGCCTCATCCAATCAGGTGAAAGTCTTAGGGCAAAAACTGAGGCTTCTCAGATAAGCAGGAATTCGGCCTCAAGATTTTATCATAGGTATCCTGCCTGAGTTTCCAGTCTGCCAGCCTGACCAACAAATTTCAGACTCAAGACATCAATATGAACTCTTTCTTGAGTTTCCAGCCTGCTTCCTGCCCTACAAATTTCAGCCTTGCCAGCCCCAAGATTGCATAAGTCATGTTCTCAAAATATATATGAACTCCTATTGTTTCTGTTCCTCTGGAGAATCCTGACTGATCAGTATCAAGAGCTCAGTTACAATGGTCTAGAACCACACACAAAAGCTCACACTCAAACACTCCCTGAGAACTCTGAGGAGGCCAGTTTCAGGAGGTAGAGGAGGTAAATGTGTGAAAGCTGTGGGTGGAAAAAATTAAGCTGAGAAATGTTTGTCCTCCACTGAGTTCAGTTTATTTAATTAACTTGGTAAACCAAAACACCCACTGCCCTGGAGTCAATTCAGACTCATATGACCCTATAGGACAGAGTAGAACTGCTCCATAGGGTTGCCAAGGTCATAAATCTTTACAGAAGCAGACTGGTTCATCTTTCTCCCACAAAACAGCTGGTGGGTTCAACCTGCTGACCTTCTGGTTAGCAGCTGAATGCTTTAATCACTGCACCATCAGAGTACCTGTAAACTTGTTACATGGGTATTTATATTTCTACATCATATAAATAAATACAAATAGATAACATGTAAACTGGTTACATGTGTTTTTATATTGTGTAGAAATATTTAAAATCTAAGGCATTTGACAGTCTTTGGGCAGCTAAGAGGCAAGCCAATTCCATTTTGTTGATGTGTAAGAGTATTTTAAAATTGAGGCTTTCAGCATACCCAGAAATGGCTGACCGAGGGTTGAATCAGACTCCATCTTAGCTCTTTAGACTCCATTTTGTTTCAGGCCCCATTCGTGCTTTAAAGTGTAAGGACACTTGAAAATCTGTGGTGCTTGGCTTCATAAAATGGCCAATGCAGGGACAAACTGAACTTCATTTTGGTGGATGCCTGCTTCTGCTTTAAAGCTATAACTCTTGTATTAATTTCAACAGTTTGCTATTGAACAGTTTGCTAAACAGGTAATTTGGCTATACCTAGACAAATTTGGACAAGCCCAAGGAGGGTAAGCCAATCAGAATTTTGCTGAGAAGTTCCTATTTCATGGCTGCAAATATTTCTCCTCAGCTTCAGCAAACTGGAGCACTTTGCAACTAACTGATTGCTCTCTGCTACCCTCATCCACAAATTGCTCTATCCCTCATTAAACCGCTTATGCTTCATTTTAAGCATACTCTGTGATTTTGCTGTATGACAATATGTAAGAATACCAAATTTTTTAAAAAATATATCACCTTGTTTCTTTCACTTAACAAAGCAACATGCAGAGTCCATGGCAACATGCAGAGAGTCACTTTCTGGGTAGTTCCATGGAACCAGCTAATCACATATTTTAGTTTCCTAGGAGCTCTGGTAGCATAGAGGCTAAGACAGTTGCCTGCTAACCAGACAGCTGGCGGTTCAAACCCACCAGCCACTCCTCGGAAGGAAGGTTGGGCAATCCTACTTCCATAGTGACACTGTCTCGGAAACCCAAGGAGGGGTTGCTATGAGTCAGGTATGACTCGACGGCACATAACAACAACAACAACAGTGTGGCTGTAGGAGGCTGGCGGTTCAAACCCACCAGCTACTCCTTGGAAGGAAAGTTGGGCAATCCTACTTCCGTAGTGATAACTGCCTCGAAAACCCAAGGAGGGGTCGCTATGAGTCGGGCCGACTCGACAGCAAATAACAACAACAGTGTGGCTGTAACACAAATACCACAAGCAGTTGGGTTTAAAAGACAAAAATTTGGAGGCGGGGCAAGATGGCGGACTAGGCAGAAGGATTGCACAGACCCTCTTCAACAAAGAAAAGGGAAACCAATAAATACAGACACAGAAGATAATCTTGGACCCCTGAGCCTTGAAGGAAAGGATGCAGATTTGGACTAAACCCCAACTAGCAGAAGAATTT
>NW_006921601.1:1904454-1941506 GCF_000298275.1 Orycteropus afer afer | reverse complement strand
CAATGACATGAGACAAAGTATATGTGAACTGCTGTATGAAAAGTGAATTTACTCTGTAAATCTTCACCCAAATCCTAATAAAAAAAAAAAGACAAAAATTTATTTTCTCACAGTTTTGGAGGCTAGAAATCCAAATTCAGGATGTAGTTTTATGGAGAGCCCTTCCTTGTTTATTTAAACTACTAGTAAAACCCACTGCCATAGGGTGGATTCTGACTCAAAGTGACCATATAGAACAGAGTAAGACTGCCACACAGAGTTTCCAAGGCTATAATCTTTACAGAAGCAGACTGACCCATCTTTCTCCCATTGAGTGGCTGGTGAATTTGAACCATTGATGTTTTGGTTAGCAGCTGAATGCCTTAACCGCTGTACCACTAGAGCTCCAAAACTACTGGCAGCTGCCAGCGATCCTTGTAGTTTGGGGGCTTGTAGATACATCTATCTCTGTAGTCAGTCTTCCTCCATATGTACTCTGTATTTATCCTTCTTTTTTTAGAACTCAGAAGTGATTATGTTTAGGATGCACCCTTTCCTGGTATGGCCACATTAATGCAACCTTAGATTGCATTATGGAAAGGTGATTACTTTACATTATATGACATCCATAGATAAGGGTTAGGATTCCAACACATACTTTGAGGGAGCACAATTCAATCCATAATATCATACCTCTTCTTCTAAGTGCATTTTGAATTGAGGATAAATGCTCAAAGGCATTTATTAAACTGAGGATTAAGGTGCACCATGTGCTTCAACCTGGGACTATACTGGAAGAAAATGCTTGGGGCCAAGGCCAAAGGGAGACTTCCCATTAATCTTCTCCCCTACTTACTCCTCAGACAGATTTAGACTTTGAGGCCTACCCAATAGGAGCTCTGGTGATGTAGTGCCTAAGGCATTTGACTGCTAACCAGAAGGCTGGTGGTTCAAAAACCCACTAGCCAATCCTCGGAAGGAAGATTGGACAATCTAGAGATACTGCCTCAGAAACCCAAGGAAGGGTCACTATGAGTCGGATTTGACTCAACAGCAGTGAGTTTGAGTTCATGGGGAGAATTGGGACCATAATACAGGCCTTCCCCCAGCAAGCAGCAGAGAAGATCACATCTGCTACACGCCTCATCTACTGGAAGAGAGTAACACACTTTCTATACGGTCTCTAGAATAATCATCTTTAAACTCACACTCATATCCCTACAAAAAAATTATTTTTGATCCTTCATCCATAATATGAAGCCTTTCTGACAAGGGGTATTTAATATGTTGGAAGAGGAGTGGAAAAAGAGTATGGGGAGCATGCAAGCCCTGGAGAGACAGACAGCAAGAGCCATGATGCTTTGCCCTATCTCAGCAATTGAGAGAGGAGAAAGGGAACACAAGTGTTCCGCCAGCAGAGTTCTCTCTTGGAGCATGGAGGAGAAGTCCTTCCCTTCCATGAAAACAGTAATGGACAACTCCTCCAACATGCTTTAAAATGTAAAAGTATTCTACTATAAATAATCATGAGGTATCTTGGAACATTTATATTTGTGTTTTTTCCTTTCTGCATGTACTTCCTTTAGACTTGTGTGCCGTCAGGTTGATTCTGAGTCCTAGTGACCCTATGTTGTTGTGTGCCGTTGAGTCGGCCCCAACTCATAGCGACCCCTCCTTGGGTTTCCGAGGCAGTATCACTACGGATGTAGGATTGCCCAACCTTCCTTCCGAGGAGTGGCTGGTGGGTTTGAACCGCCAGCCGTCTGTAGGACAGATTAAAACTGCCCATAGAGTTTTCTAGGCTGTAACCCCTATGGTAGCAGCTCACTGGGACTTTTCTCCTGCAGAGCTACTGGTGGGTTTGAACTGTGTGAGAGTTTCAAAATTGAGTGCTTGACTCATCAGAATGATTGGTCCAGGTCCGAGCCCTGACACATCTTAGCTTTTGCTTATTTCCCTAGCAAATGTAGAACTCTTAGACATACTCAACTACATATAAAGGGAACATTTTTTTCTCTATGTTTAAATTAAAAATGTTCCTAAGGAAGGATCTTGACACAAGACCCTTACCAGAAATTCTCTCAACAGACCTCAGGGGATGTTTCCAGATAATTACCTTATAACCACCCTGTCACCCCTTCCCCCAAACAAACCAATCCAAATTGTCCACATTAATTTTTCCAACTAATCATTGTAAAGCCCACCCCTTCCCCCCCTTACTTTCATACACTGCTAGTGGGACTGTAAAATGATACAACCACTGTGGAAATTGGTATGGCAGTTCCTTAAAAAGTTGGAAACAGAAATACCATTTGATCCAGCAATCCCATTACTAGGCATATATCCTAAAAAAGTGAGAGGCAGGACATGAACAGATATATGCACACCCACGTCATTGCAGCACTATTCACAATAGCAAAGAGATGGAAACAACTTAAGTGCCTGTCAACTGAGGAATGGATAAACAAACTGGTACATACACACCATGGAATACTATGCAACCCTAAAGAACAATGTAGAATCTGCAAAACACTGCGTAACATGGATGAACTTGGAGGACATTATGCTGAGTGAAATAAGTCAATTATAGAAAGACAAATATTGTATTAATCCACTATTGTAAAAAGTCAAGGAAAGGTTTATATATGGAAGGAAACTTTCTTTGTTGGTTACCAGGGATGGGAGGGGAGGGGAGGCTAAATTCCTAGATAGGTTGAAAAAATATACATATAGAAACCAAAGATTCTTAGTGGTTCCCAGGGGTAGGAGGAGCTCTGCCTAACACACCAGTCACTCCTTGGAAGATAGATTGGGCAATCTACTTCCCTAGAGACACTAGCTTGGAAACCCAAGGAGGGGTTGGTTGCTATGAGTTGAATCCAACTTGACAGCAGTGAGGTTTTTTTTTTTTTTTTTTTAACCAGGGGTACGAGGGAGGGAGGTGCTCTGGTAGTGTAGGGTCTAAGGCACTTGACTGCTAACCAGAAGGCTGGAGGTTGAAACCCACCAGCCACTCCTCAAAAGGAAGGTTGGGCAATCTACTTCCATAGTGATACCGCCTCGGAAACCCAAGGAGAGGTCGCTATGAGTGGGTCTGACTCCACCACATGTAACAACAACAAGGAGGGAGGGGTGAAAGGGGAAGCTTTTGTTTGCTGGGCATGCTAATGATAGTGGAATATTTTGGAAAAAGACAGCAATAAGGTGGCACAACATGAAAAATGTCATCAATGTCTCTGAGCTATAAATGGGGAAGTTGCTATGGTGGCAAATGTCTTGTATATGTTTTCACCACAATAAAAGTTGACTGCTAACCAGAAGGCTGGTGGTCAAACCCACCAGCCACTTCTCAGAAGGAAGGCTGGGCAATCTGTTTCCGTAGTGATACTGCCTTGGAAACCAAGCAGGGGTCGCTATGAGTCGGGTCCGACTTGATGGCACATAACAACAACAACACAGTTATGAACACTTGCTGTATGGAAGGTACTGTGAGGATTCTATCGGTATCTGAGAAAAGACTCCCACCTCCTAGGGAAGCTTGCTATCTAATAGAGAAACCAGATAGACACAAATGGCTATAGTACAAAGCAGAACATCCTGGTGTTCTACGAGTGGCCCAGATCAGAGCTTTAAGACTCATCAGTGGTTTGTGAAATGGTTTTAGTAGGTTGTAACCACAATTTTTAACAATGGAACAGAATAGATTAGAAAATAGCAGAGTATACCATATGTAAGAAAGGCAAGAAACTTTTTGTTTCAATTAGGTATGTCCAGCTTTGTTTTTTCCCTGTGGGTCTTAGTCAAAAAACCCTGGAAGTCTCTGAGCTAGATTCTTGAAGGTCAGGAGTTGAGGATGGTGGATTTGGGACATTAATAGGGTACCCATTGTTGACGTAAATGGCTGCCTTGCTAGATTTCTGCCTGCTCTTTCCTCAAGACCTGGTGTGACCCAGAAAGGCCCACACATCTCTGTACCCTCAGGCTTGCCAGATCCTTCGCAACTTTAACTTCCTGTCCTTGCTCTGAAGGAAGCCAGGCAGAACTGCAGGTGTTGTAAACACCACGTGCTCTTCACTGCACTGTTTATTTCACCAGAGAGACCTGTTTCCTGGGTAGAAAGACCTTGGTGTTTGTAAGCTGTCTGCTAACCCCAGTCTTATTACCAGAGGGTTCAGGGTGCAAGGGATGAAATCTGGGTTGAAAACTAAAACTGTGGTTCTGCTCTCAGCTTCAAATAGCACCAAAAGCTCTGGATCTTATTTTTGATAATCCCTAGTTTTGTCCTCCTTTCAGCTGGCCTTCCTGGCTTTTTGCCCTTACTCCTTTATACCACTCAGCTCTGACATAACCAACCTATAATACAGTTGCTCAAAGTGATGGGGGTGGGGGTGGGGGCGAGGGAGACTGCCTCTTGTCTAAGACACCTAATGTTAGCCTCCATCACTAAAAAGTATAAGGAAGTTGACTGTCGAAGATAAAGGAATATATCCCATAAATAGGCCTTTGCCTGCTTGGCTCAGAATGTTGTTATTATGTGCCATCAAGTTGATTCCAACTCATAACAACTGCAATGCAGTGAGTTACTCAGTAAGGCTCTTCTAGGCATGGTCTTTGTGACTCCTACCAGATGACTGGGTGGAACTATGCAAATGTGAGGTGCTTGTAGCCCACCAAGGGAATTAGATAGCTTGTTCATAATGCAAATCAGGTACATGGTGCCCTTGTGAGGGTGGGACCATGAGAATAAATTGTATGGAAACCTAATGTGAAGATTGGTCATCTAGCCTTAATATTAGCCATCTTAAAGGTGGAAAGGGAGGATCTCACTACTATCAAGAGAGAAGAGCCAGGAGTGGAGAGCGTCCATGGACCTGAGATCCCTGCACTGAGAGATGGTGGCTGCAGAGGCAGTAGAACCAGAAGACTGGCATGAGTCAGAGTGGTGGGCTTTCTGGGGCCATGAAGCAAGAAAGCTGAGTGCCTTCAGGCAGAATGTGGATGCCTCTCTGGGCACCTGTTAAGCAAAGTTAAAAGAGTTTCATAATACTGGCCCAAACAGGGCAGAGGCTGAGAGCAGAGAGAAGCATGCCGCTGGCACAGCTGAGAAGCAGTCCTGATTGAAGAACTGTATCCTGACTTGCTTCTGATCTTGAATTGTAATCTGTTACTTCTCTAACAAACTCTATAATCTTGAGTATTGTCTGATAGTTCTGTGTAGCCTGTGAGACAAATTATTGAACCCAGCAGAGAAATAGAGAGTGCTATGGGAGGAATGGTGGGTGTCAGAATAGGTAAAAAGTTTGCATGGTGGCAGCATGTCTAACCTCTGCCTCATAAGGAATCAGTCTTGGGCTGTTGGTGTTGTTCTGGATCCTCCTTCCCCTTTGTGAAGTTAGACGAGGTCAGAGGATGCTGCTCCCATTCCTTTTTTGCCACAACCATATAGGACAAAGTAGCACTGTCTAATAGGGTTTCCTAAGCTGTAATGTTTATGGGAGCAGACCACCAGGGCTTTTCTTCCATGTAGCTACTGGTGAGTGCAGACTGCCAACCTTGCAGTTAGCAGCTGAGTGCTTAATCATCGTGCCATCAGGGTTTGCTCAGAACTTTACCTCCTGGTATTTCTTTTATCTTTGGTTTGCCTATCTCAAATCTAAACCAAGAAGAAAGTATATTAATTTCTGCAACTATTTTCATCTTTTTTCTCCCCATCTTTTACAAAAGATCTTTTATCTACTTCTCTCTTATGACACTGTCTATGGTGCTATCAGTAACCAATAATGAACTTTTCTTTGACTATTTACCAGCTTTAGAGCTTCAGCCAAAGGCAGACTTCAACATCCCATGCAACTCAGAAGCTTACACATGAACCACTTGAGCCAGGAGTTGCTGGATACAGGCCTAAAAGTTCTGCCTCACTCCAGAACAGGCTACTTTACAAGTCCTGGGCAGTTTTGCAGTGTGAACAGGGCAGGGGACTATCCAGAACTTGTCCGGACTGCTGAGCCCTTGCTGTTGAAATCCAATTTGTCTCTCTCATCATTGCTTTGGAGGCAAAATGATAGATTTCTTATTTTCATTTGCTGCAGTCAGAGATTTATTCCAGTTTCTGGAGCTGAGGCCTAGTATCTTTGCAGTTAAGATAAGGGGGAAAAGCCTGACAGGACTGAGAAATTGAATCAAATTATCACAATAAACTCTCAAAATGGGTACTATTTTTTATCCCCAATTTTCATGAGACTGAGGCTTAGAGAGATTCAATGAGTTGGCCAAAGTCATCTAGCCAGCAAGTGGTGGAATCAAAGTTTGGGACTTGATTCCAGGTTGTCCAAACCTCAACTGTGCTCTTGGTCATTCCATTCCATAGTGGAAATCTTGCCACTCAATGAAAGGCTTATAAGATTTCAAGATATTTTCTCCAGTTTATTAACTAGTTGTAGATCTCAGGATGCCATACAAACCTCTCAGGTAGAGTGCCTCAGGGATTAGACATTATTGCAAAGTGGGAAATGCGTAGCATGACAATGCTACATGGTCCAAACCAAAAACAAAAAAACCAAAGTCATTGCCGTTGAGTCAGATCCAACTCATAGGGACCCCTTCTTGGGTTTCCAAGGTGGTATCGCTATGGAAATATATCACCCAATCTTCCTTCCAAAGAGTGGCTGGTGGGTTTGAACCACCCGCCTTCTGGTTAGCAGTTAAATGCCTTGGGCACTATGCCACCAGAGCTCCAAGCTTGCCAAATGGCTCCAGGGACCTTTCTCAAAGCTGTATTCTTATATACAGGAAGCAGACCACATCTCTAAGGCAGCTACTCAGCTGCTCACAGTAGATTCCGCCATGGAATTGATTACCAGTCTTATTATGGGAAATAAATACATCCAAGGTTTTAACCTTTATGGACACAGACTGCCACATCTTTCTCCTGAGGAGCAGCTGGTGGGTTCCAACCACTGATCTTTCAGTTGGCAGCCAAATGTTTAACCACTGTGCCACCAGGGCTCCTTGTTTGGCATGTAACAAGTGCTAAATATTTGTTAAATGAGTGAATGGATGTTCAAATATTAATGTTAATTCTACTAGCCTAATCTTTCTAATAAATTTTTTTTTTTATATAAAGATTTCTCATATTACTTTTCACTGTGGAGTTCTTCACTGGTTTTCCATTGTAGGAGGAAAACATTCAAAGCCTCAGCTATGAGACCTTCTAAGGGCTGACTCCTGACTCTGTGACCAGGTTTCTCTTTTCTCTCCTTTCCTCTTTCCACTTCGTGCTCCAGGTGCAGGGGTGTGTGTTTCCCTGCTCTCTGTGCCTTTGGGTATGCAGTTCTATCGTCTTCAAATACTTTCCTCTCCTTTGACTTTTTTTGGCAGACTCCTAGTCATCCTCTAAATCTCAACCAAGATGCCTCTTCTGTGCTACTGTCCCTCCTGCTGCCTGCCTCTTTCCCCCACTTATGTGATTCCTAAATGTAGGTGCTCATTTAATGATCATTGGAATCGGTAAATAAGCCTGAGTGGGGTGGGGGACTGAGGAGCGTTGGGCCTGAATTGTGCTGGGGCCTAGATGAAAGGGAGAATGGGAAGAGTTGGCACTAAGGGCCTGGGGGATCAGCACTAAGGTTAGGGCTTGGTGGGCTCCTGGATGTGAAATGAGTTTACTCTTTGTGACAAAGGACCTGTGATATGATGGAAGGCCTACCTATGAAGGAGAGATGGTGAGATAGTGCAAAAGTATGTGATTTGGTGTAGGAAGATCAGTGGACATGAGCCTCACATGCTGGTGGTGATGTCCTAATGTACGAAATAGCCTTGGGAAGAGAAAGAGCACTTAGATCCAGAGGCTCAATATCCAAAGACATCAAGAATATAGTCTGAGATATTCTAAGGAGGTCAGGCTTGAGAGAAGAACAGAATCTACCTGGTGCTGATGCTGTCCAGAGCTAAGAGATAAGGTTTATATTCATGATTTAAGGACTTCTCTTTGTCCTTTTCATAGTTTAAACAGTCCTTGGGAATGAAATGTGTACATGTGATCATGAACTTTAGCTTAACCTCTATTAACTCTGTATTTTCCCACTGGGGGTGGGTGGACTATCCATTCCCCACTTATGCATAAGTGATTAACTCTTTCTTCTCTCTTATCTTGGTGTGGCTGAATTGACTCTGTGTCACTCTGGGCACAAGCCCACATTTTTGGGTAATAGTGGGTGGGCTGGCATGTTACAGAATCTGGTTTTCTCAGGCCAGAGTCCCTGGGATGGGATGAATTACCCCAGCAGAACCCACCTTCTTCATAAGACTTCGATGCAGCTGCAGCCACATTGAAGCAGAGACCCAGCAGCACAGGCAAATCAAGATGGAACATCCAGGTTCCTAGAGGCCTCTGTCTTGTCCTCTCAGGAGATGAGGTGGAGGGGGAAGATAGGGAATCATATGAGACTTGTCCAGGTCTCCATATGTGCAGAGGGTCCTGAGTGAGTGGCTTCAAGATACTGAGGGACCCTGGTCACAAAGAGCTGGTTGAAGGGGCCTGATCTGAGGGCATCATGAGCTTTAGGTCCCGGTCATTGAGTGGCCTGAGTGTGAAGCAAGGTCAATGAGGGGCTGAAGGAAGGGCTTAGTCACTGTGGAGCTTCAGTGAGAGGTTCTGGTTACCGAGGTCCAAGTGATGCTCTGGCCATTAGGCCTGAGTAAGAGGCTCTAGTCACTGGGAGGTGATTAGGGGCCTTGATCCTTCAAGCATCTGACCTAGGGGCCCTGGTCACTGAGGAGCCTGAGTGAGAGGCCCTGGTCACTGAGAGGAAGGTTGGAAGGTGGGTGAGGGACCCTGTTCCTTGAGGAATCTGACCTAGAGTCATAGTCACTAAAGAACTTGTGCAGAGGGTCTAGTTACTTAAGCCTGAGTGAGGGGCCCTTGTCACTGGAAGACCTGAGTGAGAGCCCTTGGTCAGTGAGGCCTGAGTAAGGGGCCCCGGGTCACTTAGGGGCTTAAGGAAGAGGCCACTTCTCTTAATCCCCGGTGCAGGTATGTGGGAAAGACTTGGCAGTGTTTCAAATTAGTCCAGCGTGCCTCTGCATGCTCCAAGTCCGACCAGCACGCTCCACGATAGCCAGTAGATGGCACTGTGGACTTGCATGAGGACCAGACTCAGACAGGGCAGCTGGCAGGCAGTCCTTGGGGTGAAGTTTACATAGGCTCAGGTGCAGCGTCCATCAACTCCGGGAGCTGCAGGGTGGAGGAGGGGGTTAGGAGGCCCCTGACTGAACTCCCTGGGGTGATGGTCCAAGGCAGATGTCTTGGAAACGGAATTCTGTGCTGTGAGTTGGGAGTTCTGGGACTGCTCCCTTGCGCCGGAGCCAGGACAGGCTTAATCTATAGCTCCGGAGCTTGGAAAAAACTATTTCAAATATGGTCTAACACACTCAGGTATCCTTTCACTTCTAGGTGGTTCAGCCGTGCCTGTTATAGACCCAAGTCAAACTAGGACCTACCCTGGACGCTAGCGCTGTTGTTTCCCAGGGCTTCCAGTGTCCCCAGCCCTGTGAAGCCCAGACAGAACTAGAGTCTGGACTCTGTCACAGCCAGAACTTATCATAGCTCAGAATGTGTTAACATCTCACAGCCCAGGGCCTGGTCACGTTCCAGAACCACACCACCTTCCAGGGCCTTGTTGCACCAGATACAGTCACTCATCAGGGCTCTGTCATCCCTCAGGTAAAGACACATCCTGGGACCCTATCACCTTCATAAATGGACACCTCAGGGCCCTGTCCTATCATTCCTTAGATATTGACACTTCCTAAGGTCATGTTGTTCTCTCTGCTTGTCCCTGAGCTGTGACAGTATCTGGTATGTGACAGCCAGTATGTGACAGGCTCTGGGCTGTGTCAGTTTAGGGTATGTAGGAAAGCCCTGAAATATGCCTCTATTTGAGGCATGACAGAACCCTGAGGTATGACTTCATCCACAGTGTGCAGCAACTCGTTCCTAAAACTTGTACCTGTGGGTTTGATTACCATTAATAGCACTCATGATTAGCATCCATAATGGCCAGTGGTGAGTGTTGTGGAGACAGACTGTTTAAGGCAGTGCTTCTCAAGCCAGCTGTGGTGAAATATGAGTTTCATTTTTTAAATTTTCCAGCCATTGCAAACGGACACTTTTGTAAAATTTAGTTAAAACAAACCACTTGAAAAAGAAATTACAAAACAAAAAGGACAATGAAATATAAGGAGGCATTTCACTTTCTATTTTGGAATACTTTTAGATTTACAGAAAAGTTGCAGAGAGAGTAGAGAGAATTGCTGTTATACCCTTCATCCAGCTTCCTCTCATGTTAACATCTTATGTAAAACAACAGTATAAACAAACCAAACTCACTGCCATTGAGTCGTTTCAGACTCATAGCGACCCTCATTTGGGTTTCCAAGGCTTGGAACAGATTTGTATTGGAATAGATCTTGTAAATCGCCCATTTTCCTTCTGTGGAGCAGTGGTGGGTTTGAACCACTGACCTTCCGCTTAGCAGTCAAGTGCTTTATAACTATGCTAACCAGAGCTCCTAACATCTTATATAACCATGGTAAATTTGTCAAAACCAGCAAATTGACATTACTACAGTACTATTAAGAAGTTTCTGGGAGATGCAAATGGTTAAGCACTTGACTACTAGCCAAAAGGTTGATGGTTGGAACCTATCCAGAGACACTCCAGAAGAAAGTCCTTAAAACCCAGTGGATTACAGTTCTAATCTGTACTCATGGGGTCGCCATGACTCAGAATTGACCTGCCAGCAACTGGTTTGATATTTTGGTTTTATTAACTAAAATACAGACTTTCTTTTGATTTAAGCTAATGTCTTTTTCTGTTCTAAAACCCAATCCTGAATACCATAGTGCATTTAGCGCTTTTTTAAAGTGATTCGATTCTGTGGTAGTTAAGTTTGTGTGTTAAGTTGGCAGGGCTGGGTTGAGTGGCTGGGCAGCTGGATGTAGTTATTCCTCATGAGGACACTGGTAATCATCTCCATGGTGGAATCTATAGTGAGCAGCTGAGTAGCTGACTTGGGGATGTGGTCTGCTTACTCTATATAAGGAGAAGCCTTAGGGATAGTCTCTAGCTTATGGCATGCTTGAACCCTGCATGTAGCCATGTCATTATTCAGCAGCCTGCCATGCTCTGCCAACCTTGGGGCTTTCAATGCACTTGAATGAACGGCCTGCCATGTGGTTTGGTAACATCTGGACTGTGGCTTTTCACTTATCAACCTTGGGCTTGTCAGCCTCAGCAGCCAGCAGCTGTCTGAGTGAAGAAAAGCCTCTAGCTCCAGTGAGCCAGGAGCAGGAGGCAGAGATGAAGCTCAGGGTTGAGGGGCTTTCACTCAGCCGCTAGAGCCTGGCACTTTGAACTCGGACTTAAAGCCTCCAAACTGTAAAAGAATAAACTCCTGTTTGTTAAAGTCATTGCATTCGTGGTATATTCTTGTCAGAGCTGCACTTGGTAACCAGAACAGATTCAAATGGTGTATTAATATATTCTGCCAAGTTGCCATAAAGATTTTTAAGCACTTGCAAAAAGCACAAGGAGGTGACATCCTCCTCTGATCTCCTCTAACTTCACAAGGGGGAGAGAGGATCACCAACAGCACCCCAAGGCTTATTCCTCTGAGGCCAGACATGCCACCACCCTCTAGCCTTTTTATCAATTCTGACACCAACCGTCTCTCCCAAGGCACTCACTACTCTGCTGGGTTCAATAATTCATTGCAATGGCCACACAGAACTCACAGAAAATACTCACGATTGTGGTGTTTATTAGGAACGTAACAGGTTACAATTCAGGTTTAGGAACATGCTCAGGAGACAATTCTTTGATTAGGACAGTCTTCCTTCAGCCATGCCCTCAGGCATATCTCTCTGCTTCTTGGCCTCTGGGCCTGGTCTCTGCCCTGCTCAGGCAAGCGTTACAAAATTCTTTTAGCTCTGCTGATAGGTTCACTCCATTCCTCCAGCAAGCCTACTGCCCAAAGGCACCCAGCTTTCTTGCTCCATGGGCTGGCAAGCCCACAGCTAGAGTGTGCCTCTTGGTTTCATTGCCACCATCATTTCAGCTGGTCATCTCTGCTGTCTCTCTACCAAGAAGGTCCAGCCCAAGGATCTCAGGTCCAAGGATGCGCACCACTCCATGTCTGGCTCTTCTCTCTTGATGGTAGTGCAATCCCCCTTTCTGCCTCTAGGAGGGCTCATTTTAAACCTACCAGAATGACAAAACTAACCAATCTCCACATTAGAGTTCCATATACCTTATTTCTGTGGTCCCACCCCCACAAGGTGCTATGTACCTTATTTACATTACTAACAAGCTATCCAATCCCTTTGGTGGGCCACAAGCACCTCACATTTGCATAGTTCCACCCGGTCATCTGGTGGGACTCACAAAGACCGTGGATAGGAGAGCCATACCAAGTACTTCACTGCATCACAGCACTTCTCAATTTCTGAGCTTATCTCATCATGGACTGCTAGTAAACAACTTGTACACTGGCACTGGTCTGTTGGCTACACCTTGAGCAGCACAGGTATAAAGAATAGCTGCCACATTTGTGGTGGACTGACAGGGGAGTGAGGGAAGTGAGGAGCAACTGGCATAACAACTAGAGCACAGAGTTGCAGAGGAAGTGGAGAGGGTGACCATACCAGTGGGCTGTTGCCATGGATTGCATGGAACAGAGTGATATGAATGGGAAGCTTTTGGGAATTGTGATAGTTGCAGCTGTGTGTCAACTTGGCTTGACAACAATTCTGTGTGGTTTAGGCAATTGTGATGTGGGTTGTTCCAATGATGGGATCAGATGTATATGTTTCGAGCAGCCTATCTGTTGAAAGGGAGTTTCCCTAGGGGTGTGGCCTGCTTCCAGTATATTTATGGACACTCTTCTGTGGAAAAGAGACACTCTTCTGTGGATCGGGATTCTGTTGTGCTACGTACAACTGTCTGTGATCGAACAATCCACCATGTGGCCTGGAGATCTTGGATTCGTCATTCGTTGGAATCAACAGCCAGCATACTGCCTGCCAACCTTGAGCTCCTCAACCCCTGCAGCTGCGTGAGTCGGGAAAAGCCTCCAGCTTGACGTTTGACCCAAGAACTTTGGACTTGCCAGCTTCTCTAAGTGTGTGAGGCATTTTCCTAAGATAAATTTCTCTTTCTCTCTATATAAACCAGCTTTACTGGTTTCGTTTCTGTACAGAACCCAGTCTAACACAGGAATGAAGTCCCAAAAGGAACCCAATGAGGTTGTGCATTTGTGTGCATTGTACTGAAGCTTTGGTGTAAATATCCACAAAACCCAGCAGGTCCCACTGAGGAATAAAAGTGCCTGGATGGAAAGCTTAGATCTTGTAAAGAAACGGCGTATGTGGCCTTGGAGGTCTGTTTAAGGACTCTGGTGAGTCAGCACCATCTTATGAAGACTTGGGTCTAAGATGGCATGCCAGGAAATCAGGGATGGAGCACAAAGGTTCAAAGACGGCAAATACCTCCCCTTTAAGTAAGGCAACCAGGGCAAGGTAGATGTGCCACCTTCATCCTGCCCATGAGGTGATCTTAGCCCCTAGCAAATGGGTGATATAAATACTCCTAGCCTTAGTCTCCCTATCTGTGCAGTGGAGTAAATAATGCAACCTCAAGGAGAATTCTGAGAATGAAATGAGAATCATATGGAAGTGTTAGCATAATGTCTGGTATGGAGCAGGAATTCCCCTTTCCTGCCCAGGACAGCCCAGTTGGGGTTATCAGGTTCCTGTCTACATCTGCTTCTTTTCCTCTGAGCCCCATTAGTTCTATGGAGCTGGAGTCAAGGTGCTAGCAGGTTGTCTGGCTCAGGTCTCATTACATTAAACCAAACCAAACTCATTGGCATTGAGTTGATTTGACTCATAGCAACCCCTCCTTGGGTTTCCAAAGTGGTATCTCTACAGAAGTAGATTGCCCAACCTTCCTTTCCAGGAATGGCTGGTGGGTTTGAACCACCAGCATTCTGGTGAATAGTCAAATGCCTTAGGCACTATGCTACCAGAGCTCCTCTCATTACACTAGGTACTTGCATTAGTGCCTACTCACCCTTCAGGTATCAGGAGGAAGCCTGAATGCCAGAGGGCATTCTCCAACCCTTCCCTCCCATCATCACTAAGATGCACAGATTACTGCTAAACATTTTTCATATTTTTTCATTATTTAATTGTAAGTTTAGTAATATCAGGAACTATGGCTAATTTATTCTGTTTCTGACACCCAGCAAGTTCCTAGCCTATAGTCAACATTTAATATTTGTTGAGTGAGTAATTGGGAGGATGATATGTGGTTTCTTCCTTCAAATAATTTAGGGTCAAATTAACAGAGAGTGACAGAAAGTACAATAGAGTGTCCAAATAATATTTTCTTGGAAATGAATAGGTTACCTGGATAAAAGTTGGCTCTGTTATACCTGGGAGTTGCTGGGTAGTACAAATGGTTAAGTGCTTGGCTACTAACCAGAAGGCTGACAGCTCAAATTCACCCAGAGGTGCCTTAGAGGAAAGACCTGGTGACCTCCTTATGAAAGGTCACAGCCATGAAAACCGTATGAAGCATAGTTCTGCTCTGAAACACATGGGGTAATCATGAGTCAAAATGGACCGAATGGCAGTTTTTTCTTGTTATTATTTTTACTATATATGAGTTCAGTATACCATAAAATGTAGAATCAGAAATCATTGGGTTCTGGGAAAACTGGTTAGCATAAAAAATAATCTAGATCTTCTTCTCACACTGCATATCAAGTACTTTCCAGATGGACTAGAGAACTAAAAAAAAAAAAAAAACCCTTGGAAACACTAAAATATTTATCAAATCTCTGGAAGGAAGTAATGTTTCCATCTTAGAAGCAGTAGAAGCAATAACAAAGCGAAGGATTAACTGCCTTGACTGCACAAGTCTTCAATATTTTCACATGTCAAAAAATAAAAGGTAACCAAAACAAAAAGTGAAACAAATGAGGGAAATATTTCCAGTCAGTGCAGCAAGAACTTCCATAAATTGATTGAAAAGGAAACACTGAGGCCCTGATAAATAAACAGGTAGAATATACAAATGATCAGATGGTTTCCAAAGGAGGAAAGACACAGGATGCTGCTTAATTTTAATAATTATGGATAAATTCCAGGAAGGGGTTAGTGGTGGCCAAAAGGGCCAGGGAAAATCACACAGGTGAGGTGGATTATGGGCTCATCCTCAAAGATATGGACTACAAAGGATGGAGGGAAGAAAGGCCCCATCTTTCTGGGACAGTCTCTGCTCACTAACCTCTCCTGGCTCCCTTCTGGCTTTGCCAGGCTTTTGACACTGAAAGCATGACTCTCTCCTTAGTGTCTCCCTGGTCAGCCATTATCCATCTATAATGGAAATAATTCTATTCATGGAGACAAAACACCATGGAACCTTGGGAAAGTCTAGCAGAGAGGCGTCTTGGAAGAATTCTGTGACAGTGGCTGGGGAGGGCAAATGGTTAAACACATGACCACTAACCTAAAGGTTGCTGGTTCAAATCCAGAAATGCTTTGGAAGAAAGGCCTGGGAATTTACTTATGAAGGGTCATAGCCAAGAAAACTATGGAGCACAATTCTACTCTGAAACACATGAGGCCATGAGTTGGAACAAACTTGAAAGCTATAGGCTTAGTTTGGTTTTTGGTTTTGGTGATGTGGACAAGCCAAAGATCCCAACTCTTGCTCAATCCAAGCAGCCCTAGAATTTTCTGACTTAAAAAAGAAAAAACCCAGCTGACTGTCCACTCCTGCCTTCAACTCCTGACCAGTTGGGTTGGGCTGCTCCTTTTCATCAACTCTAACAGGAATGTGGATAATATTCTCTTTAATTCCTCTAAAAATAGCTCAAACTGACATTTTCATTTTAGGATCTTTTCTTTATATTATTTTAAATAAATATCTTTAAGAAAATCAAAAGATTGGGAAAAATATTTATTTAGCAATGGCAATATTGTAAAAGTCAAGGGACTTATCTCTAAAATTTATAGAAGCTCCAACACCTCAACATCAAAAAGATAAGCAATCCAATTAAAAAATGGGCAGAGGTGGCTACCAATGCCAACCACTTAGAAAGGGATCAAAATTGGAGATCCTCGGTAGAGTGGGAGGAAAAATGTGGAACAAAATTCAAAAACACAAAAGTGACCAGAGTTAATGGTCAGATAGGGACTGGTGGAACCACTGAGACTATGGCCTCAGGTTATCCTTCAGGCCTGGAAATGGACTTGCTTCTATGAATTATCTCTCAGCCCAACAGTAGAAAAACCTACAAGCAGAGTACCTACCACAGGGAGATGTACTCAACTACCCCAGGGAGATGCAAGCCTTCGATCAATCAACCATGAGACATCAGAAGGGTGGCATTCACATACAGGGAAAGCTGGACAGATAGGAATGCCTAAGGATGAAGGTCACAGGGAAGGAGTAGTCAAGGAATGAGAGGAGAGGAGAGCTTTCCATGGTTGGGGATTATAATCAGGCAGTGAAACCAGATGTGTATAAACTGTTGAGAGTAAAATGGATCTGCTTTGTAAACTTGCACTCAAATCACAATAAAATTTGTTTTTTAAAAAAGTGAGCAGAGGACATGAACAGACACTTCACCAAAGAAGATAGATATTCAGGTGGTCAACAAGCACATGAAGAAATGTTCAGGATCAGTAGCCATTAAACCAAACCAAACCAAACACACTGTCGTTGAGTCAGATCCGACTCAAAGCGACCCCTCCTTGGGTTTCCAAGGAGGTATCACTATGGAAGTAGATGGCCCAACCTTCCTTCCTAGTAGTGGCTGGTGGATTTGAACCACCAGCCTTCTGGTTAGCAGTCAAATGCCTTAGGCACTACACCACCAGAGCTGCTTATTAGCCAATGTTGTTGTTATGTGCCGTCGAGTCGCCCCGACTCATAGCGACCCCTCCTTGGGTTGCCGAGGCAGTATCACTACAGAAGTAGATTGCCCAACCTTCCTTCTGAGGAGTGGCTGGTGGGTTTGAACCGCCAGTCTTCTGTCTAGCAGTAAAGTGCCTTAGGCACTACACCACCAGAGCTCCTTATTAGCCAATAGAGAGATGTAAATCAAAACAACAATGAGATACCATCTCATCCCAGCAGTAACAGCAAAATTCAACAAGACCGAAAATAAATGTTGATGAAGGGATGGAGAGATTAGCACTCTTACACACTGCTGGTGGGACTGTAAAATGATCCAACCACTGTGGAAAACAGTGTGGTGCTTCCTTAAAGCTGGGATCTTAAAAGCTAGCAAGCTGCCATCTAGATGCAACAATGGGTCTCTCCTCGTCAAGAAGAAAATCAAAATTAATGGAAACAATCAATCCTAGCGACTGGTGCACCATCTGATCTGCAACCTATACAACTATGAGACCAGAAGAACTAGATGGTGCCCGGCTACCACTGTCATCCACTTGGAAGGGATGTGTATGTACGAGATCCTGCATAGAGAGGGAGAACAATGTGGAACAAAACTCAAAATCATTTGGAGGCAAAAAAAGAAAAAAAAAAAAAGAAGGTGGGGACCAGTTTTGCTGGTCCAATAGAGCATGGTGGAACCACTGAGACTATGGCCCCTAGCTGCCCTTCAGGTCTGGAATTGAAGCCACACCTGTGGTTTCCAGCCAAAGTACAGGCATGTGAGTTAAACATTTACCTCAAGTAGACACACGCCCTGGAGAGAACAATCATGGGAGAAGGAAGGGCTGCTTATGCACAGGGAGACAGCTCAGGGTGCAGGAGAGTATGGAGGGATGGACACTGGGAGGAGGTAACTATGGGGAGGAAGTGGGAGGGGAGCTGTTGCATTGGAAATTTTGGTCAATGACATGAGACAAAGTATATTATGTGAACTGCTGTATGAAAAGTGAATTTACTCTGTAAATCTTCACCCAAATCAAAATAAAATTAAAAAAAAAAAAAAGTCTAGGCCAATGGTTTTCAAAGTATGGGGGCCTCTGGACTATCAGCATCAACATCACTTTTAACTTTTTAGAAATGTACATTCTCAGGCTCTACCCCAGACTTGCTAAATCAGACATCCTGGATATAGGGCCCAGAGTCTATGTTTGAAGAAGCCTTCCAGGTTATTGTTATGCCTGCTGAAGTTTGAAAACCATTGGTCTAGGAAAGAGAAAAGAGAATCCATTTTCACATTTGGACATGGCAGTGGGAAAGAATAAAATGGGACAGATTTAAAAAAAAAAAAAAGTTGGAAATTGAAATACCATCTGATACAGAAATCCGACTATTAGGTATATATCCTAAAGAAGTAAGAGCCAGGGCATAAATAGATACATGCACACCCATGTTCAATGCAGCACTATTGACAATAACAAAGAAACACAAACAATCTGAATGCCCATCAAAAGGTGAGCCAAACTATGGTACATGCACACAATGGAATACTATGCAACACTAAAGAATAATGAAGAATCTGTGAAACACCTCATGATGTGGATGAACTTGGAGGACATTGTGCTGAGTGAAATAAGTCAATCACAGAAGGACAAATATTGTGTGAGTTCACAATTGTAAAAGTCAAGGAAAGGTTTACACATGGAAGGAAACTCTCTTTGCTGGTTACCAGGGATGCTAGGGGAGGGGAGGGAAAATTACAAGTTAGATAAGAAACACATATTGATTTGGGTGAAGGAAAAGGCAATATTTGAAAAGTGAGTGGCCGGCACAATAGCACTAAGGAAAAGTAAATACCTTTACATACACAATACTACATAATCAGTAATAAGAAACATTAATCTATGTGTGGATACATAGGTAGACAGGCAAAATGATCAGATATGGGTAGGTGAAAGGGAATTTATCTATAACCATATACAGGTTTGGCAGAGATATTTCTGCATATGTATTTGTGGGTGCTATAAGAATGTGCCTATATATAATAGAGCTAACAGGGGGCAAAGTTATGGTAATTTCTTAGCCACAGCCTAACACCTTGTGGGCTTGGGACCGTGGTCACAGAGGACATCAAACTCAATTGGCATACCATACTATACAAAAACAGTTCTACATCCTACTTTGGTGAGTAGTGACTGGGATCTTAAAAGCTTGCAAGCAGCCATGTAAGATATAATAATTGGTCTCTCCATCTGCAGCAAAAGAATGAAGAAAATCAAAGATGCATGGAAACAATTAGTCCAAGGAACCAGTAGACCATGGAAACCTCAGCATATATTACCCTGAAACCAAAAAACTGAATGATGCCCAGCTACCAATGCCAACCACTTGGAAAGGGGTTAAAATTGGAGTTCCTAGATAGAGTGAGCTCTGATAGCATAGTGCCTAAGGCACTTGACTGCTAAACAGAAGGCTGGAGGTTCAAATCCACCAGCCACTCCTCAGAAGGAAGGTTGGGCAATCTACTTCCATAGAGATATTGCCTTGGAAACCCAAGGAGGGGTTATTATGTGTCAGGGCTGACTTGACAGCATACAACTTGAAGATAGAGTGAGAGAAGAAGGTGGAACAGAACTCAAAATCACAAAGCCAAGCTTACTGGTCTGATAGAGACTGGTCAAACCTCCAAGACTATGACCGCTAATTATCCTTTGGGCTTGGTATTGAACCCATTCCTGTGGCTTAGCTTCCAGCCAAACAATAGACAGGGCTACAAGGTGAACAGTTATACCAGGTAGGTACACTCCTTAGAACAACTAACCATGAGAGATCAGAAGGACAACACTTGTACAGGGAAAAAGCTGAGAAGGCAGGAATGCATAGGAAAGGACACAGGGAAAAGGTAAGCACAGGAAGGAAGTGGCAAGAGAGCTATTATATGGTGGGGATTGCAATCAATGTCATGAAACAAAATGTGTGTCAGCTGTTGAATGGAAAAAGAATTTGCTCTGTAAACTTTCACTGAAATCACCGAAAAAAAAAAAAAATCAAACAAGCAGCACATAGTTGTTGGTGAAAATATAGATGTGGTTGACATTTTCTGAAAGTCTGTCTGGAGAGCAGAGAGGAGGAGAAAATAGAAATAGTTCACAAATTTCTAATGCACTGGATCCCACAATGAGGAGCCCCTGTCCTACCAATGGGAATCCCTGGGTGGTGTAAACATGCTTAGCTGGTAACCGGAAGGTTGTTGGTTCGAGTCCACCCAAAGGCACCCTGGAAGCTAGGTGATTTACTCCTACAAAAACCCCTATGAAGCACAATTCCACTCTGGCCAACATGGGGTCATCATGCATCAAAATAGACTCCCTGGCAACTGGTATTGGGCATTCTGGGCACCTGGGCTGGCTAAATCTGGGTGCCTCAATACCTCCCACTTTGGAGAGACATCCCGGACATTACTATTGCCTCCGGGCCAGACAACCCCCATTCATACTTGCAGCTCCTTTTCCATGGGCCCTCCCACTCAGCTCCCTTTCTCGGCTGAGGAGTGTGACTCATCCTTAGCCATGCTCAGCAGCAGTTCTCAGTTTTTTTCTCCACACCCACACGCCTGGAGGATGATATCCATATTCATACAAACCTCTCAAAGGTTAAATCCAATTTTGTCTAAACCCAGGAAGAATTTTTGCAAGAAATCAAAGCTGATGGTAAAAATACCTCTTACATCTCAATGCAATGGGATAATTTGAAATTGCACGACCATTGGTATACCAGCAGCCTGCCCATTCCTGGCTGTTGTGTGTATAGCCCAGGCTTTGGAAAAGAAATTCCTGAGTGCTGGCTGTGGTGCCACCCCATCTTCTCCCAAATTAGTGAGAATGACATTCTTATAGGGGTAACCTTAGTACTGGAGCCCTACCCTACTAAGCCTCAGGCATATATTTTTTTATAGCAATTATTTTATATAGTTGTTCTTTTTTCCCAAATTTCTGATTTTGGGGAGTTGCCTGCATCTAAGAGCTGTTGTTCGGTATCTTGTAGTCAATTCTGACTTCTAAGTTGTTAGGTGCATTTGATAGCAACCCCATGGGACTGAGTAGAACTGCCCCATAAGCTCTTTCTAAACTGTAATCTTTACATTAGCAGATTGCCAGGTCTTCTTCCTGTGGAGCCGCTGTCAGACCACCCACATTTTGGTTAGTAACCAAGTGCTTAACTACTGCGCCACCAGAGCTCTTTCACGTTTTATTTTAAGTATCTCTTTATGTCTATTTTTCCAAATAAGCTTTTCTGTTACTGTTTTCCTAGTGCCCAGCACAGAGCCTGACATTGATCAATGGACAACTGTTGAACAAATGAATGAAGGAACGGATTTTGCTGTGAAGCAGGTACGCTTTGCTCTCACTCTTAGAAATCCTACCTTCTTTCCCTGTCTGCTTCCCTGGCCCATGTTACCGACAGCCCTGTGCTACTACATTTTATAAGCTCAGTTTGCTTTCTTCTTGGGCCTGTTTGAGCTCATCCAGCCCTGACATCTTGGTCCTGTTTTCTAAGCCTCTTTCTCTGCACTTTTCTTCTTTTCCAGGTATCAGGAATCTTTGAAGTATATTCTCAAGAACTTTATTTAGACTGAGAGATTTTTCCAACCTTCTCCCCCTTTCCCCCCAGCAGGAGTTCTAAGTTGGCTCTTCACCCATATTTTGACAATGGACTTAGGTCTTAACTACTTTTATATCACAGGCCTAGACACAGGATAGGAGCTCTGGTGGTGTAGTGCCTAAGGCATTTGATTGATAACCAGAAGGCTAGCAGTTCAAACTCACCAGCCACTCCACGGAAGGAAGGTTGGGCCATCTACTTCCGTAGACATACCACCTCGGAAACCCAAGGGGGGGTGGTGCGTAGCTATGAGTCAGGATTGACTCGAGGGCAGTGAGTTTTGTTTTTTTTTTTTTTTTTTCTGGTAGACACAGGATAGGTTCATCTCCTTTTTGCTGTATATCACACTTTTTATGAAATCATCTTGTGGTTTCTCTAACATCTGTGTCCCCTATTGGAGTTCCACAAGGACAAGGACTCTGCTTTGTTTATTGTTGCATTCTGAACACCTAGAACATGGTTTGGGACATAGTTGTTGCTGTTGTTAGCTACTGTAGAGTCAGCCCCTGACTTATGGCAGCCTCAGGCACAACATGATTGAGCCATTGCGACCCATAGGCTTTTCATTGCCTGATATTTCAGAAGTATATCGCCAAGTTTTCCTTACTAGTCTGTCTTCGTCTGGAAGCTCTGCAGAAACTGTTGGACATCACAGCAACATGCAAGCTATCAACAGGGTCGTGGCTTCACTTGAGGTGCATTGGCCAGGAATTAAGCCCAGACCTCGTATGTAGAAGGTGAGACTTCTACCATTTCCCCCTGATATACAGTTGTTGTTATTGTTGTTAGGTGCCATTGAGTTGTCATCAACTCATAGTGACCCTATGTACAACAGAACAAAACAGTGTCCACTTGTGTTCTGTCCCCACAATCCTTGCTATACCCAAGCCCATTGTTGCAGCCACTGTATCAGTTCATCTCTTTGAGGGTCTTCCTCTTTTTCGTTGACTCTTCACTGATACACAGTAGATGCTCAATAAATATGTGTGGTAAGAATGAATTATATAAATGGAGTAGTAGAGTGAATGATTGACCAATTATAACTTTAATAAACAGGAAATGGTTTTGTTTCTCTGAAAGGAGGTATTCATGCTGAATGGGAAAATTATCTTAGGGCAGTTGGTGACAAGGGGAGTGGTTAATGGTTAAAGGGACTCCTTGGGCAGCTTGACTAAGTGCAGGTGAGGCTAGCTTGGGCCAAAATAGAGACAACAAATGGCTCTGGGAGGACTAGGGCTGGAAGAGGTGGAGGGATAGTGACTTATAATTTCCTATACTTGATCCACTAATTTGTCCCCTTTATAAGTCATATTTACTTTGGACCTGCTCTATGTTCCTAGAGGATTTTGGGTAAAAAGGAAACTTGGTTTGTTTATCTGTTGCTGGTGATATGGATCGGTGGCAACAGAAACCCTTCAAAGGGGGTCATTGCTAATCACACCTGATGCTGGGCTGGAGCTCAGTGGACAAATCTGGCCCTTTGAGGGATGATCCCTGGGATTACACCAGGGAGGTGTACTTAGCCCAGCAGGACCCTAGCCTCCTCAGAAGACCAAGGCACAGCTGTGGCCCCTGTGTGGACAAGGGATCGAAGGACAAAGCTGGGGCAGAAGCCCTGGAGGCAAGAGGCTCTGGTAGCTTCTCCAGGGACTGAGGGTAGAAGGTAGCCAGGAGATCTTGTTATGCTCACTGGACTTTAATTAGGGACCTTCAATCACTGAGCCCTTAGTGATGGGCACTAGGTCCACAAGGGATGGGGCCAGAACAAGACTGTCAAACATCTAAATAAACATTATACTTTGTCTGCATATACCATTCCAAATAACAGTAAAAACTATAAAATAAGTACAAATGAGTTAATAAAGTTCAGGATTAACCCATGATAGTGACATTGATGCTTTTATGAAATTATCAACTTCTTTTTTTAAAAACTAATTTTTTTCTGTTTCATGCCTATTGAGGAGTCCATTCCTGATGAAGGAAGGGTCTGAGGCAGTGGCCCTGTCACTGAGACCTGAGTGAGGACTGGAGAGAGCTGAGTGAGGGGCCCTAGCTGTTAAGAGAGTGGATTGAGGAGCTCTAGTAACTGAGGGATTTATGTGAGGGTCCCGGGCACTGAAGGGCATGAAGGAAGGTTCTTGGTCCTTGAGGGCCGAGGGAGGGGCCTCTGCTCACTGAGGGGGCTTATTTGGGGGAGGGGGCTTGTTGCTGAGATGTTTCAGTGAGGGACCCTAGTCACTGATGGTGCTGAAGGTGGGACCGTGGCCAATGAGGAGCCTAAACAAGATGCTTTGGTCATTGATGATGTGAGGAAAGGCTCTTGATTACACCAGGCCCGAGGTAGGGACCTTGCTTACTGAGGGGCTCTGGTCATCAAAGTCAGAGGGAGTGAGTGCTCTAGTCACAAATCCTAAGTTAGGCACTGTGGTCAGAGGGTCTTGAGTGAGAGGCCCCGTCACTGAGAGGACTGAGGAGAAACTTGGGTCACTGAGTTAGAGTCACTAGCTTCTGAGGGGACTGGGAGTGGGGTCCCTGGCTCTGAGAGGTTTAAAGAAAAGGCTCTGGAGACTGAGATGTGACTGAGGGGCTTTGATCAATGAGACGTCCAAATAAGGGGCTCCCTCCACAAAATTTGGGCTCAGAGAGGTAGGGGAAACTCCTCACTGTCAGGGCCAGTAACTGAAATTCCACAGCAGGATTAAATCACAGTGGCCTTCGATTCCTCCTCTCCCTTCCTTCTTCAGCCTGACCTGTAGGTCTTCTAGTGACCAGTAGATGGCAGTGTAGCTTCACATGAGGAGGGGGCAGCTGGCTTTGGTCCCAAGGGAGGGACCAGGTGTTAAGCAGGTGAGAAAGGGAGAGGGAATTAGGTGGCTCCCTGACCAGAGTCCCTGGGGACAGGGAGGAACCAAACTGTGATGGCCCAAGGCAGATCTGCTCAGCACTGGTCACCTAGAGGCCAATTCCTATTATTATCAGACCAACTATTTCCAAATTCAGTTTAACTTTTTACTTTTGATTCATTCATATATTAATTTGTTCAGCAAATGTGTATTCAATACATGCTAGAATTTACAATAGGCATTGAGGATACAAAGACTATTAAACAAGGTCACTATGACTGAGAAGTCCATAATCTTAGAGGTGAAAGATTAATAAAAACAAGATAATTGCAACAAACGTGATAAGGACTGTAATGCAAAGACATACACAGTACTGTGGAAGTCCAGAAAAGGAAAGAATACAGTTTTGGGAGGCTATGAACAAGAAAGAAGAAGGGGGTGGCATTGAAACAGGATCTAAAATTATGAATAGGGGTTTTATTTGTGAGACACAAACAAGGGAAGGTATTTGGGGCAGAGGCAACAGTATGAGTAAGAACATGAGGTGTGTGGAAGCCTACGATGTAGAGGGTTCTTCACGTAGTTCACAATGTTCAAGGTATAGGAAAGAAGGGTGGGTTGGAAGGATGGTGAGGAATAAAAGTGGCAAATCAAGGTCCTTCTTCTTCTTTTGTTTTTTATTGTGGTAAATATATAATTAAGGAAACATTTGCCATTTCAACGATCTTCACACATACAATTCAATGACATTAATTATGTTCACCATGTTGTTCAACCACCAGCCTTAACTGTTCCCAAATTTTTCCATCACTAATCAAGTCCTTTACATGATGAGGAAGCAGAAGAGTTTTCAAGTAGGCAGGTGGAATACTCAAATTTTTGTTTAATTGCTCTGGGAGTTAAGCCATGGCGTGAATTAGACAAGGGCCAGGATGCAGGCAGGAGCCGGGTAGGCAACCACGTGAGAGTTTCTGAGCTGAGGAAAGCAGGAATATCGTTGTGTGCCGTCGAATCAGTTCCAACTCACAGAGACCCTGTGTGACAGAGTAGAACCACCCCATAGGGTTTTTCTTGGCTGTAGTCTTTACAGAAGCAGATTGCCAGAGTTTTTGTCTGTGGAGCAAGTGGGTGTGTTTGAACAACCAAACTTTTGGTTAGCAACCAGGTGTTTAACCATTGTATTATAAAACAGAAAAAACAAACTCACTGCCACTGAGTCAATTCTGACTCATAGTGACCCCACATTGGGTTTCCAAGGCAGTAAATCTTTATGGAAGCAGATTTCCCCATCTTCCTTCCACCAAACACCTTGTGGGTTTGAACCATCAACCTTCTGGTTAGCAGTCAAATGCCTTAGGCACTGTGCCATGATTTGAGGGATGCTTAGGAGGAATTTTTTTTTTTTTTTTTTTGTCTGTGAATAAGATTTTGTACTCAAATAGATGTAAAAAGTAAGAGAGAGTGAGGAATTTAGGAAAATAATGAATGTCAGCATTCACTAAGCACTTAATATTTGTAATACATTATATCACAAATCAGGAGCTCTGGTGGCATAGTGCCTAAGGCATTTGACTGCTAACCAGAAGGCTGATAGTTCAAACCCACCAGCCATTCCTGAGAAGGAAGTCCGAGCAGTGGACAATCTACTTATGCACAAATACTGCCTCGGACACCCAAGGAGGGGTCATTATGAGTCAGATCCCACTCAACGGCAGTGAGTTTGGTTTTTTAATATCACTAATCACAACAACTCTAAACTCCAAACCAAACTTGAGTTGATTCACACTCATAGTGACCCGTCCTTGGGTTTCCGAGGCAGCGCCTCTATGGAAGTAGATTGCCAAACTTCCTTCCAAGGAGTGGCTGGTGGGTTTGAACTATCAGCCTTCTGGTTAGCAGTCAAGTGCCTTAGGTGGTAGGAATTATTACCCCATTTTCAGATGAGGAAACTGGAGCTCACACAGTTAGTGCTGTTCTCCTCTGGTTTTCCTGACTTCAGCCTCATCCTCCAGGCCACCCTCCATACTGCCACCAGAGTAAGCTTTAGAAAGTTCCTCCTTAAAATTGTCCAGTGGTTGCCAACTATGTGTGTACAGGATAAAATAAAGCCCAAGAACTTTACAATTGTACACAAAGTCCTTGGCCACCTTCATCCTTTCCCTACTCCATTGTAAAGTTGCTGCTGGCAACTCCCTAAAGGGCCAACCTTTTATCCCTGGATCCACTTGTATACATGCTGGGCTGATGCTGCACATCCATCCGGAAGGTTCAGTCTTATTAACCCTTGAAGTTATCATCTCTGCAGTGCTATCCTGAAACCATAGGCATTTTGCCCATGCTCCCACTTGTTATCACCAGCAGCTCCAATTTAAGAAGCTGATGTCTCTTCCCCTGAAGCAAAGGAAGAGGTTGGTTGGGGTAGCGCTTCCTTTCCCTTATAGTTCTCTCCTGAAACCTCTAGTATCTCCAAGATTACCAATAGCCTAGGTGGTTATATGCAAATTTCTTTACCGAAGACTTGAGGCAACTTCAGAAATGAGATTCAATGTCAAAGAGGGAAGGATAAAACATTCTAACTTAGACTTTCTCTATACTTCTTATAGGGATGATACTTACAGGCCTAGGTCCTTTACAAGGTCTCAGGTTTTTAGGTCCACATATTCTTCTTACAAGGTCTTTCTTTTTGAATTTGCTTCATCCAACACTCCACTAATTAATTCCGATCCACAGAAAGTAATCTCATTCCTTGACTCCTTCTCTCCCAAATCCACCATTCTCACCCTACCCCAGTGTCCCAAACCTGAGTGTGCCGATCTGATGTGGAGTTCCTGGGGCTCTGACTAAAACTGAGGCAGTTGCCATTGAGTTGATTCTGACTCATGGTGACCCCATGTGTGTCACAGTAGAATGGTTCTCCATAGCATATTCAATGGCTGTGTGGTGGCTAAGTCTGTGTGTCAACTTGGCTGGGCCTGGTTGAGTGGCTGGGCAGCTGGATGTAGTATTCCGCATGATTAGACTGGTAATTAACTCCATGGTGGGATCTACCACTAGCAGCTGAGTAGATGCCTTTGGGTATGTGGTTGGCTTCCCAATATAAGAAACAGCTTTGGGAATGATCTCTAGCTTATGGCATGCTGGAACTCTGCATGCAGTCATGTTGTTGTTCAGCAGCCTGCCATGCTCTGCCGACCTTGGGACTTACAATGGACTTGAATTAACGGCCTCCTGTGTGGTTAGGTAACATTGGGACTTTTATTTGTTGACCCTGGGCTTGTCAGCCTTAGCAGCCGGTAGCTGCCTGAGTGAAAAGATGCCTCTAGCTTCAGTGGGCCAGGAGCAAGAGGCAGAGCTGAAGCCCAAAGTTGAGGAGCTTTCACACAGCCCCTAGAGCCTGGCACTTTGAACTTGAACTTAAAGACTCCACATTGTTAGAGAATGAACTCCTGTTTGTTAAGGCCATCCCACTGGTGGTATATTCCTGTCAGAGTGGCACTAGGTAACCAAAATAGGCTGTGACCTTTTGAAAGCAAATCTCTAGGTCTTTCTTTCAAGGCACCTCTGGAAGGATTTGAACTGCCAACCTACTGATTACTAGCTGAATACTTAACTTTTTGTGGCATCCAGGGATGCCCAGCACTCTACCTGGTTGAAAAGAATGCTGATTGCTACTCAAGTCTTGCAGAATTATTTATATGGGGGAAGGCAGAGGAAGAAGAGCCTCTTGGTCTGAAGTTAGTGGTAGATTTAGATATTCCTGCCCAAATTTCCTTTTCAATGGTTCTACATGTGTGAACAGGAATCATGTCAGTTCGTTTGATTAATACAATTGTTGTAATAGCTCATGCACCACTCCTAGGAACAGACATTAATTTTTAGAGAGTGCAATCTAAACCCATATTGAGAAAGGATATATTCCTCAATTAGAAAGCTGTCTAGCCTTTTTCCCAGAGTTAGTGGGTCTCATTATTGTGCAGAAAAGAGGTCTAGTTTCTTTCCTGCTCTGCTTGGGAAGCAAACAAAATAATAAATAAGCTATATTATCCTTTAATGGCTCCCCTCTGTGTTAATTCAGGAAGCCCTCAAGACTCAATAAATCCTATTTCAGCACTTGTGCTTTGGGGGTTGGGGTGGCCACCAGTTCTTTTATGGCTACAATAAACCAGTCTTCATTTAAATTAACTGAGTCAGTGTTTATTGCAACCAGCTGATCCCTGTCTAGAAGAGAAATGGATTCTGGGAAACAGGTTTGTAAGCAAATACAGCTTCAAAAGAATGTGGATTCTGTCCCCAACACTGTGGCATTGTACGGAGTGGTGAAGAGATTTTCATCCAGCGAAGAGTGCTTTGTTGAGGCCTTGGTGACATGAGTGGACTTCTGCTTCAGAAAAATAATGCCTATCTAAAATCCTCTAAAGTGAGTGTATGGGGGAATATGTGTAGAATCTAAGAGAACCCCTCCCTTCAGGGTGACTTCTTATATTGCCAAGTCTGGTGGTAAGAGTTAATTAAAATATTAGCACAATTCTAGGCTAATTCATCAAGAGTTCAGACTCTTCAGGTATGAAGGTTTGGATCAGTCCACCTGGCAAAGAATCTTAACTAGTCTGAAACCAAACAACCAGTTGCCATCAACTCCAACTCATAGCAACCTCGTGTGTATCAGAATAGAACAGTGCTCTATAGGGCTTCAATGGCTGATTTATGGGAAGCAGATCACCAAGCCATTCTTCCCAGATGCCTCTGGAGTGGACTCGAACTACCAACTTTTTGTAGCAGTGAGTGTATTAATGGTTCACACCACCTAGGGACTCTCTAACTAGTTTACATACTGGCTTAAAGCATGGGCAACATGTAGTTGCAGTTAGGTGCTGTCAAGTCAATTTTGACTCATATCAACCCCAAGTGACAGAGAAGCACTGCCTTCTAGGGTTTTCTAGGCTGTAATATTTACAGGAGCAGATTGCCTTTCCTGTCCTTTTAATGACCTTTTGCTTTCTTCATGTATAATGTTCTTGATGTCATCCCACAACTCATCTGGTCTTCAGTCGTTGGTATTCACTGCGTCAAATCTATTCTTCAGATGGTCTCCAAGTTGAAGTGAGATGTAATCAAGGTTGTATTTTGGCTCTTGTGGAGTTGTTTTAATTTTCTTCAGCTTCAATCTGAGCTTGCATTTGAGCAATTGATGTTCCACAGTCAGCTCATGCCCTCTTACTAGCTGAGTAGTATTCCACTGTATGTATGAAGCACATTTTGCGTATCAGTTCATCTGTTGATGGGCATTTCAGTCATTTCTACCTTTTGGCTATTGTAAATAGTGTTGCAATAAACACTGGTGTACAAGTTTCTTCTTGAGTCTCTGCTTTCAGGTCTTTTGGGTACATACCTAGGAGTGCAATAGCTGGATCACTTGGTAGTTTGATTTTTAGTCTTTTGAGGAAACGACACAGTGTTTTCCACAGTGGCTGTACCATTATGCATTCCTACTTGCAATGGATAAGGGTTTCCTCATCAACTTTTGTTATTTTCTGGCTTTTTTTTTTTTTTTTTAAATCTTAGTCATCCTAGTGGTAGTATGTCATGGTATTTTATGTGGTTTTGATTTGCATCTCTCTGCTGGCTAATGACGGTAAGCATCTTTTCATGTGTTTTGGGACCATTTGAATATCCTCTTCGATCAAATGTCTATTCAAGTCCTTTGCACATTTTATGATTAGGTTGTCTTTTAAGTTGTCAAAGTTTATATATTTTGGTTATTAGATTCTTTACAGATATATGGTTTCTGAAGATATTCTGCCAGGCAGCAGCTTGTCTTTTCACTTTTTTTGTAAAGTCCTTTGAGGAACAAAAGTGTTTTTCACTTTTATGAGGTCTCATTTATTATTTTGTATTTTCTGTTTGTGTTTTTGTTATTATACTAGACATGCATTTTTGAAAGTTAGGCCTCACGTGGTCCCTGCTTGTTCTTCCAAGAATTTCATGATTTTAGTTGCACATTTATGTCCTTAATCCATTTTGAGTTGCTTTTTTGTGTATGATGTGAGACATGGATCCTGTTTCATTTGTCTACATGTAGAAATCCAATTCTCCCCATTCAATTTATTGAAGAGACTCATCTTTCCCTATCACTTAGCACCTTTATAAAAAATCAGTTGACCATAGATGTGTGGGTTTATTTCTGGAATCTCAATTTTATTATATTGGTGTACATGTCTATTGTTATACTAGTACGAGGCTGTTTTGATTACTTTAGCTGTATAATATGTTTCAAAATCAGGAAGTGTGAACCCTACTTTGTTCTTCTCTTGAAACGTACTTTTAGCTATTTGGGGCCTCTTGTCTTTCCATATAAAATTCAGAATTAGTTTTTCTATTTCTGTAAAGAAAGCCATTGGAATTTTGATCAGGATTGCATTGATTCTATAGATGGCATGATTAGTATTGTTGATATTTAACAATATTAAGTCTTCCAATCTATAATTCACCCCCACCCCATGGAACTTCTGGGTGTTTAGAGGACAGATAAAACAAAGATCATCAGCTTTACTTCTTAAACTCAATCATAAATTCTTATTCAGTTGGCACTGGATTTTTATTTGAATTTAAATTTACTTTATTTTCACTTTTAAATTATATACACATTTAACTCAATCTGTTTTCTGAGATGTTAACTCTAGTCTGAACCTATCTTTTTCTTTTTCTTATAATATTTTATATTTAAAATCTTATCTTTTTTATACTTTTCTCCTTCATTCTAATGGCCCAAGATTGACAAAAGCAATGGGAGAGGGAGAGTCTGGCTTGGAGAACAAAAGATACAATCAGATTGGACAGCACAGGCTACTTTCTGACTGACACCATGAGCCACTCAGACCTGTCTGCATGTCCCCTCCCCAAGATCCAGGTCCAGCAAGTTTTGTGCACTAAGAACATCTGCTCAATGGAGGGAAGATGGGACAATCTACTTAGGTAAAGATTTACTGCCTTGAAAATCCAGTGGTGGTTGTTATGAGTCATAATTGACTCAACTTCAGTGTTTTGTTTTGTTTTTTTAATTTTTTTTTTGGTAAAGGGGCAAGTCTCAGGCTTCTCTTATGGTAACTGTTTCCATTTTACTCAAGACATCATGGCTTTGTCACCTTGGGGTATCTGATAGTGGTTTGATCTAGCTTGGGATCATGGGCAGGCCAAACTATAGAAGAAGCTTACTTTTTACCTCCTTCTAACTCACTTGTGTCCATAAAACAAATTACAGCCTTTAAGGAGCCTAAAGCAGAGGGCTATTTACTGAGGATGAACTAGACACAGAGCAAAGCAGTAAATTCTTCATTTATTTCATTGGTCAATAGATCAATAATATCCAATGAAAATTTAGAGTCTGATGTGAGCTACCCTGTAAATATAAACTATACACTGGATTTCAAAGACTTAGTATGTAAAAAAGAATGTAAAAACACTCATTAATAATTTTTATATGATTACATATTGAAATGATAACATGTTGAAGATACAGAGTTAAATAAGATATATTACCAAAATTAATTTTCTTTCTTTCTTTTTTTAATGTGGCTGATAGAAAATTGTACTGATATAAATGGTTCACGTTATAGTTATATTGGACAGTGCTGAAGTAGAACCTTGTTCCTTGTCATAGCATTTGTGATTATGACGCCAGGCAGTGGTAACACTAGGTGTGTTTACCCATGCATTGTATTTCTGGCCTCGGGAGAGCAACAGCCATTCTATGGGTCTTCTTCAGTAGTGTTAGCCGTTTGTTAGCCTATTGTTCCGGATGCCAACTCCTCCTTCCCACGTTGCAGAGGTCCAAATTTGCTTTTCTTGGTAAACCCACTAGGCTCCACCAGGTGGCACACTAATCTGATCTTGAAGTTGCCCAAACTCCTAACTTAAAAGCAAAGAGCAATTTCCAGTCTTCCCTTAAGGATTCATATTTCAGTTTTATAACCTTCTCAAGCGCAGTAGCATTCAGACCTTACATTTTCTGTCCCCATAATTTTCTCATCCTAGATGGAGCCATGTAGTATGTAACCTCCTCAATATCTTGTATACATTTTCTAATTGTGAAAGTAAAAAGCACAATTGTCTTTTTTATTTTTTTTGCTAAATTCTTTAGCCCACACCAATATCATGGTCCCTTAGGCAGCATTCTTTCTTCCTACTTTAGCTTCCCAAGCAATAAAACCTTTGACTGAGTCTACTTTGCTGAGGACATGATTTGAAGACCAGTTCCTTTTCCTATGCTCTGCCTTGGTCCAGGCCTTCTCCATTCTTATGGGGTCAAGAGTGTCTGGCTCACTGCTCTCTAGCCTACTGTGTGACTTAGATACAACTCAGTGACAGGAAAGGTATTTAAAAGCATGCCTTGCCTATGCCACTTAATATTTCCTTCATTCAACTCCCTACAATATTGAGGAACCATGATCTCTCAGAGAAAGAGAGACAGAGAGAGACAGAGACAGAGAGAGATCAATCTATAGATCCCACAATTAGGTAGGTTGGATAGCAGGTGGCAGATGGATTTGTATATTTTATTATCTTTAGGGGCCTTGGTGGACTACATCATATTTATTTGAATGGAGTCTTGATACCAAATTGTTAGGGTATCAATCTCAGGACCATTCTCATTGTTGGGTTAAATAAATAAACTTGCAAACTTAGAAAATGTTTTTACCCTTTTGTGGTAGTTCAGTTTGTGTGTTAACTTGGCTGGGCCTGGTTGAGTGGTTGGGCAGCTGGATGTAGTATTCCCCATGATGAGACTGGTAATCAACTCCATGGTGGGATCTACTGTGAGCAGCTGAGTAGCTGCCTTAGGGAATGTGGTCTGCTTCCTGTGTATAAGCAGAAGCCTTGGGAAATGGTCTCCAGCTTATGGCATGCTTAGACACTGCATGCTCTGCTGACCTTAGGACTCACAATGGACTTAAATTAATGGCCTGCCGTGTGGTTTGGCCTTTTTACTTGTCAACCTTGGGCTTGGCAGCCTCAGCAGCCAGCAGCTGAGTGAAGAAAAGCCTCTAGCTTCAGTGGGCCAGGAGCTGGAAGCAGAGCTATAGCCCAAGGTTGAGGGGCTTTCACCCAGCCCCTAGAGCCTGGCACTTTGAACTTGGACTTTAAACCTCCAAACTGTAAGAGAATAAACTCCTGTTTGTTAAGGCCATCCCATTTGTGGTATATTCTTGTCATAGCAGCACTAGGTAACCAGAACACCTTTCAAATCCCCTCCACTGCCATCCCTGAACATATGTACAAAATATAATTTTACATATGATGTGGTTCTGTGCAAATTTTGTTTTTCCTGCTTTCAAAACCACTGAATCCAAACAGAATAAGGGATAGTCCTTAGGATAATTTTGTGTTGTGCAACACTGTTAAAACACATCAATTGCTCCATGGGATAGAAGAGTCAATGCTATTTATTTTTTGCCCAGAGTAGGCCGACATTTTTTTTATTCCCTGCCTCAGGTTTATTTGTACACATAGCATAGGAGGACATCAACCCTAGGTAGATAGCAATCAAGGAGGTCACCTCTGTCCTTCTGTCAGCAGATGGAACACTATACTCTGGAGGCTTTGTGGGGGTCTGGGCACATTTCGGAGTATGATCTGAAGCCAGAACTTGAGTCAAGGCCTTGGTTGGAGCTTGGGTCTTAATCTGTGGCTTGCCTTGGCTGGCAAAGCCTGAGATCCTTGGCAATGTGTCCCCAAGCATGCTTCCAAGCTTGGTATGGGCAGTGTAGAGGAGTCAACTTAGCTTGTGGTTGACACCCCTTGGGATCCTGGACTGGACTTCATTGATAGCTTCTGTACATGCATCCATGGCCTTGGCATTGTTGGCCTATATCTTCTTCAGGCCTTTCTTGTTGTGCCTCTTGGCAGAGCACATGCTCCTCAGGAATTTTGGGTCCACCCCATTAAGACATTAATATTGTTGTAATCTGGGTTTCTTTGTGTGTGTGTGTGTGTGTGTGTCTGAATTATTTAATGAAAAACCAATTTTGTCTGTAAATTTTCACCAAAATCACAATAAAAAGTTATATATGAAAAAAGAAAAACCTATGGAACAAGTCTGCTCTGTAACACATGGGCTCTCCTAAATCACAAATGTGATCTAGGTTTTTGATGCCATTTCTGTGCCATTTTTGGGATTGCTTGTATTTGATGTGGTTCTTGGACTTGTCTGCACTGCTGCCTGCAGCTCCAAGAACTCCAGGGACTACAAGAGAGAGATTTTTTTTTCTGGCTTGCATTTCGAAGGACTCTATTGTTGTCCTGTTCCAACAACCCTGGAAGCACTCACTCGTTTATGGCAAAAAAAAATTGGAAGACAGCTACCTGGCCAACCTACTGGAAGAGATCTATATTTGTGCCCATTCTAGAGAAAGGTGATCCAATAGAATGCAGAAATTAGTGAACAATATCATTAATATCACACCAAGTGAAATTTTGGTGAAAATAATTCAAACATGATTGAAGCAGTACATCAACAGGGAACTGCCAGAAATTCAAGCTGGATTTAGAAGGGGCATGGAATGAGGAGTAACATTGTTGACATCTGGTGAATTTTTGCTGAAAACAGAGAATACCAGGAAGATGTTTACCTGTACCGACTGTGCAAGGTTTTCAACTGTGTGGATCTTAGAAAATTATGGATAATATTGCAAAAATTGGCATGTCCAGAACACTTAGTTGTATTCATGTGGAACTTGTACGTAGACCAAGAGTCAGTCATTCAAACAGAACAAGGAGATACTACGTGGTTTAAAAGCAAGAAAGGTGTGCATCAGGGTTGCATCCTTTCCCCATACTTATTCAGTCTGTATGCTGAGCAAATAATCCAAGAAGCTGGACTATATGAAGACGGATGCTGCCTTTTGGAGGAAGACTATTTAACAACCTGCAATATGCAGGTGACACAACTTTACTTGATGAAAGTAAAGAGGACTTGAAGCACTTACTGATGAAGATCAAAGACTAGAGCCTTCAGTATGGATTATACCTCAACATAAAGAAAACAAAAATCCTCACAACTGGACCAATAATCAACATCATGATAAATGGAGAAAAGATTGAAGTTGCAAAGGATTTCATTTTACTTGGATCCACAATCAATGCCTATGGAAGCAGCAGTCAAGAAATCAAAGGACATATTTCATTGGGCAAATCTGCAGCAAAAAACTTCTTAAAAATGTTAAAAAGCAAAGATGTCACTTTGAGAACTAAGGTGGGCCTGACCCAAGCAAGCAAAAGCTGGACAATGAATAAGGAAGACCAAAGAAGAATTGTTGCCTTTGAATCATGGTGTTGGCAAAGAATATTGAATATTCCATGAACTGCCAGCAGAATGAACAAATTTTTCTTGGAAGAAGCCAGAATGCTCCTTAGAAGCAAGGATGGTAAGATTTAGTCTCACATACTTTGAAGATGTTATTAGGAGAGACCAGTCTCTGAAAGGACATCATGCTTGGTAAAGGGTCAGCGAAAAAGAGGAAGACCATCAATTAGAGGAATTGACACAGTGTCTGCAACAATGGGCTCAAACATGGCAATGATTGTGAAGAAAGTGCAGGACCAGGCAGTGTTTCATTCTATTGTACAAAGGGTCACTATGAATTGGAACCTACTTGACGGCAGCTAAGAACAGACTCACTTTCTCTACTTTTCTAGCTGAATTGATGAAGAGTCATCTCTTCTTTAAACACCAAAAACAAGAATTAATTTTCAAACCAAACATCATTCACCCAATGTAATGCTGAATCTTATGAATCAAAAATTTCCCCAGTTGTCATAGATTCTAAGTGGCTCATAATGATTTTTTCTCCCCCAGGTCTAGTCCCAGATACACAGGAGAAGGTTTGTACTAAGCAAAAGGTAATTGTAAGACTCCAGCTCCAGTTAACTTCCTGTAAGGTAAGTTATCACCTATCTGTGATTGCTTCCCATGGTATCTTGGTCTCATCCATCCTCAGTGCCCCAATCTATCTAGCAAGTCAGAAGATTGCCTCAGAGAGGTAGGGCATACCATTTCTCAGTGATCCACCCTACCCTCAACTACTTGAGTGGTCCCTGGATCAGAGGCCGTATTTGAGAAATGCCATACTAGCTCAAGGTAGAGGGTTGCAGTCCTTTGATGTGATTTGCCTTACCGAGAAATCCCTCATACTAAGAATGCAAACTCAAATCCAAGTGAGTTCTTTCCATGTGAGAGCACACCAAATTCCTCAGATCTGAAAGAGAGGTTCAGAAGAGTCTTTTCAGTAACTGCTTCCAGCGTTTTTGACTTTTGGAATGTCACAGAACATTTTTGTAGGAGGAGCTTAACTCCCACATCCTGACAATTGACTCCAGCAACAATTATAGCCTCTGAAGTTCTGGAATCCTGCCAACCTGGCTCTCATCTCAGGTGCCTGGGGCTCTGATACACCCAGTGTGCCTCAGCCAAAATACGCAGGCCAGTGCATATTGACTGACTAAATTAAATTGTTGGGAGCTCTGGTGGCATAGTGCTTAAGGCATTTGACTGCTAACCAGAAAGCTGGCTGTTCAAACCTACCAGCCACTCCTCAGAAGGAAGGTTGTTA
>NW_006921601.1:1898915-1903207 GCF_000298275.1 Orycteropus afer afer | reverse complement strand
ATATGTGATATAAAAATTGTGGTTTGAGTGAATAATATGCCTGATTCTTATCATAGGAAGCACCCCCAAATCTCATGGTGATAATATGCCATTTCTGTACCTCCCACCCATTTGGTTATTTTGATTTCTGGAGTCAGTACAGATTCTCGCTTCCTGACGTTCCCAATTTATAGCTATTTTAATTACCAGTGGCACACAGCTCCGTCATTGTGAGGAATGGCCTTACCCCTCCTGTAGACAGGATGCTTTTGACAAAGGGTGGAAGGCAGTGCCTGTCCACTGAGGCTCATTCCCTGTTAAATGGGTGGTTCTATCTGTGCCACGTGCTTGATGCTTTGGACTTAGAGGTCACGTCCCTGGAGCCTGCCCTAGTTTGCTGCACAGTTGAAAGTGAGTCTCAGGATCAGGGATTTTTCTTGTATAATTAACTCATATAGTCATTTCTCATTCTTTCATAGATGTCTGTTCCATTTAATAATAAAAAACCATTGGGCTACATTGGGAATGAAGAGTCCCACTTTACAAAACAGTCTTGCATCTCTGATACATCTCCCCACTAAATTCAGTGGTAAGACAGAAATTGTCTCTCAGAAGCAGTATCATTCTCAGCTGCTGGAAGCACTGCCTTAATCCAAATTATAAACATTTCTGCTACATTTCCCTTTCCAGGATCTGTGTCTTCTGCCCCCTCCCAAGTATCATCTTGGTGGGAGAGGCAGAAATTACAGAAACCTCAAGGCCCATCTTTCTTTTGACTCATAGGGCCCAAGGGATAGAGATGACCAGATTATGGCTTGTAACTTGGCCAAGGTCAGTTACAGAGGCTCCTCTCGTTCCTATTCTAAATACATGGCCTTTTGGACAACCCAAGATATACAGCATACAAGAATTCCAAGGTGGGGCATATGCTGACTCCAAAACTAAAACGCTTGCTGTAACAGCTGTTCGTTGGTGTGGTGGGAGGTATTACATGTGTTTCACTACCTGTCCTTGGTTTAACTACTACTACCCCTGGTGACTCCTGCATGCTGGATCCTTCCCTACTAGTTCCTCAGCCTGACTGCACATACTCATCTCCTCATGTTTGATGTTAAGAGCTGCAGTGCTTCTGCCACTGTTGTAAATCTTTGCAATATCATGTAATGAGGTACCTGGCCATGGAGAAAAGAAAGAAAACAAGGATGTGGAGTGGCACCCTCTAAGGTACTATGACCTGATCTGTCCCTTTCAGAGGTTACTCTATCCTTCCTCTCTTTGAAGTAAAGAAGCCACAGCTATTCTTTCACATAGAAAGAGAGAGAGGCCCACACTCTTTGTTAGGCAGATATATTCCAGGTAGACCCAGCCCTGATCAAAGGTGTCCACCCCCTATCTTCCCCCTCCCCCAGTTGATGATGAGTTGACTCAAATTCATGGCAACTGCATACTGTCAAGTAGAACCGTGCTCCATAGGGTTTTTAAAGCTGTGCCTTTTTGGAGCAGATCATCAGGGCTTTCAGATGTCTCTGGATGGACTTGAACTTCCAACCTTTTGGTTAGCAGCTGAGCACATCAACCATTTGCACTACCAGCAGAATCTGATAAAAGGTGTACTGGATTTTTTTTCTTTTTTCTTGCCCCTTGTTAGCTCTATTATATATATGGACATTCTTACAGTAAATAAAAATACGTATGTAGAAATATTGTCTGCCAACCTTATATATGGTCTTGGGTATATTCCTTTCTGCCTAGACATATCTGATCACTCAGGAGCTCTGGTGGTGTAGTGCCTAAGGCATTTGACTGCTAACTCCTCAGAAGGAAGACTGGGATACCATCTTGGAAACCCAAGGAGGGGTTGCTATGAGTTGGATCCGACTTGACAGCAGTGAGTTTGTTTGTTTGTTTTTCCCCACCCAAATCAATACTTGTCTCTACCTATCTAGTCTCTACCTATTTCCCCTCCTATCCCTGGTAACCAACAAAGAACATTTCTTTACATATATAAATATTTCCTTGACTTTTTGTAATAATAGACTCATAAAATATTTGTCCTTCTGTTATTGACTTATTTCACTCAGCATAATGTCTTCTAAGTTCATCCATGTTATGAGGTGATTTACTGACTCTTCATTATTCTTTAATGTTGCATAGTATTCTATTGTGTGTATATACCATAATTTGGGTATCCATTCTTCTGTTGATGGGCACTTAGGTTGTTTCCATCTCTTTTCTATTGTGAATAGTACTGCAATGAACATGAGTGTATTTATATCTGTGTTCTGGCTCTCCCTTCTTTAGGATGTATACCTAGAAATGGGATTGCTGGATCAAATGGTATTTCTAATTCCAACTTTTTATGGAATCACCATACTTCTTTCCACAGTGGTTGTATCATTTTACAGTCCCATCACAGTATATGAGAGTCCCAATCTCTCCACATCCTCACCAGCATTTGTTATTTTCTGTCTTGTTGAACTTCGCTATTAGTGCTGGGGTAAGATGGCATCTCATTATTGTTTTGATTTGCATTTCTCTAATGGCTAATGGGAGCTCTGGTAGCATAGTGGCTAAGACACTTGCCTGCTAACCAGACGGCTGGCGGTTCAAACCCACCAGCCACTCCTCGGAAGGAAGGTTGGGCAATCCTACTTCCGTAGTGATACTGCCTCGGAAACCCAAGGAGGGGTTGCTATGAGTCGGGGCCGACTCGACGGCACATAACAACAACATAACAACAATGGCTAATGATTGTGAACATTTCTTCATGTGTTTTTTAATAGAGCCAACCTTTTCTCATAGCATATTGTCTACTGGAGAGGGGGTGGGCCAATGTATAAAAGGAACCCTGGGGATTTTCTTCCATTTATGTAAGTCTTATAGTTATAGCAGTGTTTTGTAGTATTCTTTGTAGGTCTTTTGTGTCCCTAGTAAGATTTATTCCTAATCATTTTATCTTCTTGGTAGCTATTGTAAGTGGTATTGTTTTCCTTCTTTCTTTTTCAGAGATCTTTTTGTTGGTGTAGAGGAATCCAACTGATTTTTTTATGTTGATCCTGTATCCTGCCACTTCACTGAAACTTTCAATTAGTTCCAGTAATTTTCTTGCTGAATCTCTCAGGTTTTCTATGTATTGGATCATGTTGTCTGCAAACAGACATTGTTTCACTTCTTCTTTACCAATTTAAAACTAAACTCACTGCAATTGAGTCAGATCTGATTCATAGTGACCCCTCCTTGGGTTTCTGAGGCAGTATCACTACAGAAGTAGATTGCTCAGCTTTCTTTCCGAGGAGTGGGTGGTGGGTTTGAACCACCAGCCTTCTGGTTAGCAGTCAAATGCCTTATGCACTATGCCACCAGAGCTCCCTTTGACAATTTGGATGCCTTTTATTTCTCTTTCTTGCCTTATTGTCCTGGCTAGGAATTCCAATAGAATGTTGAATGTTCCATAAATGGAAGAATATGCCATGCTTATGGATAGGAAGACTGAGCATTGTGAAAATGTCACTACTACCTAGGGCAATCTATAGATCCAATGCAATCCCAATACAAATTCCATCAACATTCTTTAAGGACATAGAAAAATCAATCATTAATTTTACCTGGAAAGGAAAGAGAGCACATATAAGAAACAAACAACTGAAGAAGAAAAACAAAGTAGGAGGTCTCACACTCTCAAATCTCAAAACCTACTATACAGCCACAGTAGTCAAAACAGGCTGATACTGGTACAGCGATAGACATATAGGCCCATGGAACAGAATTGAGAGTCCAGCAATGGATCCATCCACCTATGGACATTTGATCTTTGACAAAGGGCCCAAATCCATTCAATGGGGGAAGAAATAGTCTCTTCAACAAATGATGCTGGAAAAACAGGGTATCCATTTGCAGAAAAATGAAACAAGATCCATATCTCACCATACACAAAAACTATCTCCAGATGGATAAAAGACCTAAACATAAAACCTCAAACCATAAAGTTCATCAAAGATAAAATGGGCAGAATTAAGAGCCCAAAATTATGGTATAAATAGAGTATCAAGCATAACACAAAATGCACAAACAGCAGAAAAGAAACCAGATGACAGACCTTCTGAATATTAAATTCTTATGTGCATGAAAAGACTTCTACAAAAGAATAAAAAGAGAATCTAGACATTGGGGAAAATACTTGGCAATGACATATCCAACAGGGGACTTATCTCTAAAATTTATAGAAAACATCAACACCTCAACATCAAAAAGACCAACAATCCAATTCAAAAATGGGGAAATTATATGAACAGACACTTCACCAAAGAAGATAT
>NW_006921601.1:1890383-1890895 GCF_000298275.1 Orycteropus afer afer | reverse complement strand
TTTTTGACAACTTCCAATTTTCCTAGATTCAACTTCGTACATTCCATGTTCTGAATATTAATGGATGTTTGCAGCTGTTTCTCCTCAATTTGAGTGAGGCAAATCTCCTCAATTTGCCACGTCAGCAAATGGACGTCTCAAAAGCTTTACCTTATCTGTATGAGTAAGGCTGATTTTACTCTGATAATCCAGCTCTTGCCCAGTCCTATTTTGAGAGCTTTCTAAGCTAAGTGACTCATCTTCCTCCTCTGTATTGGACAATGTTTCTGGACTATTCATATAGTTGTGCCATAATGTATCAGATAGTGTTTCTCTGCTAGTCATAAGGTTTTCCCTGGCAAATTCTTTGAGAAGTGAATGGCCTCCTCCTTCTTCCTAGTCTGTCTCAGTCTGCAAGCCGGACTGATACCTGTGCAACAAGTATGTAAAGTAGACCTTAATGACATTGGTGGAGTATAACTTTGGGGACCTACATTTGTTGATGGGGCATAACTCAAAATGGAAAAAAAAAA
>NW_006921601.1:1886515-1887388 GCF_000298275.1 Orycteropus afer afer | reverse complement strand
TCCATTTTGGTCTTTTCTTACTTTCCTGTCTCTTTAATGACCTTTTGCTTTCTTCATTCATGACATTCTTGATGTCATCCCACAACTCATCTGGTTTTGAGTCACTGTTGTTCAGTGTTTCAAATCTATTCTTCAGATGGTCTCTAAATTCAGGTGGGATATAATCAATGTCATATTTTGACTCTCGTGGACTTGTTTTAATTTTCTTCCACTTCAACTTGAATTTGCATATGAGTAATTGATGGTGTGTTCCACAGACAGCTCTTGGCCTTGTTTTGGCTGAAGATGTTGAGTTTCTCCATCATCTCTTCCCACAGATGTAGTTGTCCTGATTTCTGTGCATTCCATCTGGCAAGGTTCACATGTATAGCCATGTTGTTGAAAAAAGGTATCTGCAATGAATAAGTCATTGGTCTTGCAAAATTCTCTCATGTGATCTCCAGTGTCATTTCTACATGAAGGCACTATTTTCCAACTACCTTCTTTGTTGAGAACTTTTGCTTTCCAATCATCAGTCATAATTAATACATTTTGATTGTATACTTGGTCAATTTCAGGCCACAGAGGTTGGTAAAATCTTCCATTTCTCCATCTTTGAGTTTAGTGGTTGGTGTGTAAATGTGAATAATATTAATATTACTACTATAATAATAATATTAATAGAATATTAATAGCATTAACTGGTCTTCCTTGTAGGTGTATGGATATTATCCTATCACTCATTTACAGCATTGTACTTCAGGACAGGTCTTGAAACATTCTTTTTGATGATGAATGTGACATCACTTCTCTTTAGTTTGTCATTCCTGGCATAGTAGACCATATGATTTTCTGATTCAAAATGGCCAACACCAGTCCATTTCAGTTTACTAA
>NW_006921601.1:1883292-1883881 GCF_000298275.1 Orycteropus afer afer | reverse complement strand
AACTGACTGGAAGAGATCATATTTGTACCCATTCCAAAGAAGGTGATCCCACAGAATGTGGAAATTATTGAACAAATCATTAATATCACATGCTAGTAAAATCTTACTGAAGATAATTCAAAAATGGTAGCCGCAGTATATTGACAGAGAACTCCCAGAAATGCAAGCTGGATTCAGAAGAGGATGTGTGTGGAATAAGTGGTATCATATCTGAAATCAGTTTCAGATGGATCTTGACTCAAAGCAAAGAATACCAGAAAGATGTTTACTTGTATTTTATTGATTATGCAAAAGCATGTGATTGTGTGGATCATAACAAATTATGGATAACACTGAGAAGAATGGTAATTCCAAAACACTTAATTATGCTCATGAGGAACCTGTTCATAGACCAGGAGGTAGTTGTTTGAACAGAACAAGGGCACATGGCATGGTTTAAAATCAAGAATGGAGTGAGTCAGGGTTGTATCCTTTCACCACACTTATTCAATCTGTATGCTGAGCAAATAATCAGGGAAGCTGGACTATATGAAGAAGAACATGGCATCAGGATTGGAGGAAGACTCATTAACAACCTGCGATATGCAGA
>NW_006921601.1:1870808-1882526 GCF_000298275.1 Orycteropus afer afer | reverse complement strand
AAGAACTAACAAATCTGTCCTGGAAGAAGTGCAGCCAGAATGTTCCTTGGAAGTGAGAATGGCCAGACTTCGTCTCACCTACTTTGGTCATGTTGTAAGAAAGGACCATTCCCCCAGAGAAGGATATCATGTTGGTAAAGTGGAGCGTCAATAAAAAAGGGGAAGGCTCTCAACAAGATGGACTGACACAGTGGCTACAACGATGGGCTCAGGTATAGCAAGGATCGTGGAGCTGGCACAGGACCCGGCAGTGTTTCATTCTGCTGTACATAGGGTCGCTGTGAGCAGAGACGACTCCACCTACCAACAGCAGCCCACTCCTCCACTCTTCCAGAGGTTTACAAAGATAGCCAGTTTTCCTCTCATATCACCAGATGCTCCTGGGGAAGCCGATCCCACCCTGCCGCCAGAAGTGGGCCTAATTTGTCCAAAGTGGTCTCAGCTCTCTTATCGATGATTGGTTAAGAAACTGAGGCTTCAGTCCATCAATGCATGGCACTTTCCTAGCCACAGGAGTTGGTTCTGGAATGGGCATTTAACCAAGTGGGGGGTCATGTGGAATTTTTTTGGGAGCTTCTTGGAAATAAATGTGTTCATTTTTAGACAGCTTTTTTTTCTGGATTTTGTGTAGAGATGGGAGGCCTGGAACTGCTGTAGCTACCTTGCTCTTGCTCTTCATTATTGATGTTCAGAAGAACATCAATTATTTGCCTGGAGGAGAGCAGGATTGAAAGAACTGCATAGAACCAGATTTGGAGCTGTGATACATCTATACTTAGTTATCACTCTACTACTGGTCTTTTCCAATTAGGTTTGAATTGGGTCTTCCGTGCTTAGTAGCTGTTTGGATTGGTTTTCCTGTTCCTGCAGTCTGAAAGCACTTTAATTGGCGCATTCTGTCTGGGCAAATACAGATGCACTGGAAGAGAGTGATTCCCATCAGACCCAAGAGATCCTTTTCCTCTTGTGTTAAGCAGGGGACCAGGCTCAATTACCTTGAATTTGCAGAAGTCACGCCTCAACTTAGCATCACCAGGTTTCTGGCAATAGTTGCTCACAGTCTGCTGTGGTTAGTGGTCATCAAGTCACTCACTACTGGTGAATCCATGTACAACATGATCAGGCTGTTGTGATCACAGAGTTTTCACTGGGCAATTTTTCAGAAGTAGATTGCCAGGCCTTTCTTCCTAGACCTGAAAATTCCCCTGAAACCTGTCCAGCATCATAGCAGCACACAGGCCTCCACGGAGAGATGGGTGGTGGTTGCTCTGAGGTGGGGAATTGAACCCAGGTCTCCCGTACGTAAGGAGAGAATTCTGCTACTGAACCACCAGTGCCATCTAGTCTGCTGTACTTCTCTGTGAAAGCACATTTTGTGTCCTTTTTGGCTGTGCAACTCTTTGGCCCTATGTGACAGTTTCTCCCAATTGTTATTCAGCAACTCTCACAGGTTGGATGAAGAGAGCTCATCAGAGTCAATGGATTTCGTGGGCCTCTGAACTGACAATTAGCTTGTCAAGTATTGCTAAAGACAATGCTTGGGATTTTCCAAACTGATGACATAGCAAATTCATGATCTGAAACATTAACAGTTCGCTCCATGTCAACTCTCTCCTCCTTTAACAGCTGCAATTTAAAATCTTTTTTATTGTCCACAGATATTCTCACCTACTTCCAGAGAAAATAGCATTATGTAAGAGTCACAACCAACTTCCATGAAAACAAAGACATTCTAGCACCTACTCTAAGTCTTTTGAAGGTTTTAAAGGAAAGGGTGTCCTGCTTGCCTTGCACGTCTGCGGTGAAGGCTCCTCTGAGCTTTACAGTACAAGCCCAAAGAAAGGGAGGGAAGAGAACCAGAAGAAAGAACACTGGATAATGCTAACAAAGGACTAGAAAAGCGGAACCGAGGGCTTGCGGCAACACCCTGGCAATCACTGTGAGGAAAATACCAAAGAATGCCCCGCCCGCCCACATTGCTCATACAACCGGGCCTTGGGCCTATACAACCCCAGATCTGTAGTCCAGGCAACACCGCGGAGCTTCAAGTTCACCGAGCTGCGCGCTGTGGGTGGGGCGGCGGCACTCTGGTTAGTCCTTTGCCGCGCTAACAGAAACAGCAGTTTTCCTGCCTATTTGAATCATGAAATAAAAATTTCTGTGGCTCCCACTTTATGATGGTGTTCCAGAAAGAGGCATAGAAGAAAATTTGGACGGAGGAGGGAGATTAACGCAACATGAGAGGGTTTGCAGAGGGCGGGGTCCAGGGCCAACACGCTTCCCCCGCGGGTCCCCGAGGCGGGGCAGCAGGAGAGGGAGCGCCTGTGTACGACCCCCCCCCCAACCCCTCCGCCGACATCCCGTCCCCCGCCCCCCCTTCGGCTGCCGGAGGAGGCCAACTCCGCCTGCCTGAGTCACCGCTGGGGCTTGGGAGGAGCCGAGGAAAGGCAGCCCCAGCCCAGAACGAAGCCGGCGGCCGCGGGGTAAGCAGGCAAGAAACTGTCCAGAATCATGGGGGAAAGCGCGCTAGAACCTGGGCCTGTGTCCGGGGCGCCAGCGGGGGGCCCCGTGCACGCCGTGACGGTGGTGACCTTGCTGGAGAAACTGGCTACTATGCTGGAGGCGCTTCGGGAGCGGCAAGGGGGCCTGGCTCGGAGGCAGGGCGGTCTGGCGGGCTCCGTGAGCCGCATCCAGAGCGGCCTGGGCGCGCTGAGCCGCAGCCACGACACCACCAGCAACACGCTAACGCAGCTGCTGGCCAAAGCAGAGCGCGTGGGCTCGCACGCCGACGCCGCCCAGGAGCGCGCCGTGCAGCGCGCCGCCCAGGTGCAGCGGCTGGAGGCCAACCACGGGCTGCTGGTAACGCGCGGGAAGCTACGTGTCTTGCTATTCAAGGTCAGTGACCTCAAGAGTCCCCAAAGTGGGGCCTTTTCTCGCCCCTGGGCCACAATCTGGGCGTTGCCTGCCTCCCTCCTGCCCCCTGCCTGCCACACCACATTCCTGAGCCAGCCCACCTTCCCGCAGCCGCGGAACAGGCTTCCAGAGCCGCACCCCCTAACCATCACCCCAGCACATCCCCCCCCCCCTTACTAGCGAGAGCCCATCTTGGCCAATCAAAGCCCGCCCAGCTCCAGCTCAGGCCACATCCACAAAATTTGCTCCAAGTCCCAACTCTTCCTGGAAGGAAAATAACGGTGGTGGAAGTGCACCCCGCGGCAGTTGTTGTCCGGACGGTCACCGTCCTCATCTCACGCCCTTAGCCGTGCCCCATCTTCTTTCCATATGCTGTTCGCAAGCAGCTCTCCCGCACTCGTCTCCATGCTTGAACTTATTTCCGTCTTGAGCTGCGGAGGTAAAGTGTGGAGCTGCTTCCCTTTCTGTAATTGGGGAATGAAGCTTAGGCTGGTGCATGTAGGGATCTGGGGAGATGGCTTTGCTTTTGGGGTCAGTGGTGTGTCTGTCACCTGCAGGAGGAGGCTGAAATCCCAGCCAGCGCCTTCCAGAAGGCGCCAGAGCCCTTGGGCCCAGCGGACCAGCCCGAGCTGGGCCCAGAGCAGCAGGAGGCGGAAATTGGGGAGAGTTCGGACGAGGAGCCTGTGGAGTCTCGGGCGCGGCGGCTGCGGCGCAGCGGGTTGCAGAAGGTACAGAGCCTGAGAAGGGCTCTTTCGGGCCGGAAAGGCGCTGCGGCGCCACTACCCACGCCGGTGAAGCCCCCTCGCCTTGGGCCTGGCCGGAATGCCGATAGCCAGCCTGAAGCCCAGCCCGCCCAGGAGTCCACGCTGGAGCCAGAGCCGCCTCAGGACGCGCAGGAAGATCCCGAGAGACCTGGGGCCCCGGAAGCGGCTCAGCTCCAAATAGAAAGTGCAGCCTGATGGCTGGTGCTGTCTGCCCCACTGTGTCTATACCTAGTCCCAAAATAAATCCTCCTCCAGAATGCAGCACACACGCCCAAATAAGGAGGGAATTTTGCATCCACAGCCCAGCTCAGGCCCTCCCTTCCGGGTTCCTTTAGCCTAGCTCTGTGTCCTCCAAAAGAGGAGCAGCCACTCACACTCCTGCTTGTGCTCAGCGTCAATAAAAGCAGTTTCACCTGGGCCAGACCTGTGTGAAAGTGTGAAGGTATGAGGGATGGGGAATGGGGTAGAGGGAATAAAGCAAACCTGGGAGCTCAAGAGTGTGACTTGAGTTTCAGACAGATCATTGTTTTCCTCCAGTTTCCACTGAATCCTGGCTCTGTTCCAGTGGCATGTGGAAATACCTGCTGGCCACAAGCTTCCATAAACACTCTTTTCTCATGGGGACATACAATCGCAACTTTTAAGGATCTGTAGGTGCTTCATAAATGCCACATAATAGTTTTACCTTTCAGTCTCTTCTCTAGCCTCTTAAAACATGAACGTCCAGGAATCTGTTCTCAGCCTTCTTTTCACTCTAGATACTCCACAGTTGACATTCACTCCCAGGCCTCACTTACCAGCTACATAAACTCTAGACCACTGTCTTGAGCTACAGTCCACTTGAAAAGCATTTCAAATTTAATATGTTCAAAAGAAGCAATCTACCGTTATTTTCATGGTTGAGTTAGAACCCTACATGTTAAGATTGGTGGGAAGTCTATTATCAGTTATTTTAGGGTCCTTCCCTTTCTCTTTCAAAGCTGGGGATCGAGGTCAGGAAGCAGAGCTTCACACCATCCAGGACTGCTCAGCTTTTGTCTCTTGTTATTGCTCCTTAGGGCCACAGGATGCCGCTATTGAGGTGTGGTGTCCTGATGGCTGCTTCCTGTAGCTACCTACCACTAGGTCTCTGTGCAGTCCTGTGCCTGTGGTGGAGGTCCTTCCATGGAGGGTAGCTCTGCTGTAGCTCCATTTCCTTAAGGGGGAATTGAAGGCCCCTCCTGCAGGCTCCCAAGCCTTGGTGCTCAGACTTTACCAGCTTCCCACCGCCTCCACCTTCAAGGATCTACCATTTTAGACGGGCTGGCTTGAGCAGTCACAATTCTCTGTTCCCAAGGAAAAAGAAATCCTAGTTCCTTTTCTAAATTTCTGGGAGTCTACCCAATTTCCATCTTTCAACACACACAAAATTGTGTCCAACTGCACATTTTTCACATAAAGTGTCTTGATAGTCATTGAGAAACAAGACCCAGAGAGCCTGGCCCTTGACCCCTAAGAACCCAAAGGCTTGCCTAACTTTAAGACACAAGGCATGTTACTTTTTATTCCTTCCTAATGTGGCGTACTGCCTAAGGCATGTGACTGCTAACCAGAAGGCTGGTGGTTCAAACCCATCAGCCACTCCTCGGAAGGAAGGTTGGGCAATCTACTTCCATAGTGATACTGTCTCGGAAACCCAAGGAGAGGTCACTATGAGTCGGGTCCGACTCGACGGCACTTAACAACAACAACAACAATAGCAGGAAAGAGTAAAATCAAGTTAAAACAAAATTTCTTGATAGCTCACTAGTTACGTTACATTCTCTGTTGTTACAAGTATTACTAATATTGTTATAAACTAAGGCAGTGGAGACTCTGACCCAGAGTAGTACGTTGTAATCTAGCATATGTGGCACTTAGGCAGCTGCTTTAAGTAAGTGGATCATTAAGATTCATGGTTTGGGTCTCAGCGCTTCAGAGCAGAAGTGCAAATTTATCTATTGTTCTAGCATGATGAGGTTCAGAGGAATTGATATGCAATAACCGAATCCACAAAACACTGATTAACTTGATACTAGATTTATGAATTCCCGTGAGAAATCTAACTGCCAAGTGACCAGAGTAACCTAGGGTTAATCAAAACAATTTTCATCCTGCAATGAAGTGTACATCTTAAAAAAGTAAAATCTTAAAGTATAACGAAGTAAGGTAGTGAAAACTGGATGGAAATATTAGATAAGATTATCCAAGCTAACAGACCCGTTTTTCTGCTGGGATTTATCTTCTTTCCTCCATGGAGTTTTCATGACTACCCTCACCTCCTTATTCTCATATACGGGGGTCCCTTAATTTTACTTGATTGTAATTTTCTCTTTGGTTTGACCCTTATTATTTCTGTGTTATTTGGCTATTATTTAGAATTAACCTCTTTTTTTCTTTTTCTTTTCACTAGTGGGGCAGTGGTGGGATTCTCACTTTCTGTGCAGGAGACCGGGCTGATTCCCAGCCAGTGTGCCTCATGCTCAGCCACCAGCCATCTGTCTGTAGAGGCTTGTGTGTTACTATGATGCAGAACAGGTTTCAATGAAGCTTTCAGACTAAGATGAACCGGGAAGGGAGACATGGCCATCTTCTGAAAATCAGCCAATGAAATCCTATGGATCACAACAGTCTGATTTGCAGCTGCTCATGGGGATGGTGCAGGATGGGGCAGCATCCCAGTTTGTTCAGTTGGACACGGAGTCATCGTGAGTGGGGCACTGACTGCATGGCAGCTAACAACATTTTCTACTCAAAGTGTACTGGCTCCGCTTTATATGCTTCCCTGATCTAATTAGCATTATCTACCCTGCCATCAGGCCCTTGACCACTAGCCCTGCTTCCTGGCTCAGGAGGCAAAGCCCTGACAGTTGCTACATTTGTCTAGTCTCTTGACACTGCCCATTGTCTTTGCCACCTGGGGCCAAGGGTAAGGTTTTGGCTTGAGCTTCATGGTACCAGCCACCAGAGGGGATAGCTACACAGCAGCTGTATCACTCAGGTCCCAAAGGGACTGTTTCAGATGAAGTGGTTCTCCATGGCCTACCAGTCAACTATGTTTTCTTGAGCAGCTGTGGTCAGTTCATTATTGCACCACTTCATCTTTTATTTTCCTTCCTTCTTTGCCTTATTTTCCCATATTTTTGGCCTCAATTCTTCCTTGCCCCTCACTCTTGCTTCATTGAGATTGTAGTCCCCAAGCAATTGTCATGAATGGGTTACATTTATTAAGACTGTATCTGTGCCAAACACTGCCCTAAGCTTTTACACTGACTCTTCATGTCTGCTATGTGATGTAGGGATCACTACCATTTCAACTTTACAGATGACTAAAATCAAGCATAAGGTCATTAATTTGTGTATTATACTTATTGGTTTGATTCTTGTCAGATATATGGTTTCCAAATATATTCTTCTACTTTTTTGGTAGTCTTTTGATGAACAAGAGTTTTTAATTTTCATGAAATTCTATTAAGTTATTTTATCATTTGCTATTTAGGCTTTGGTTATTATATGAGATAAACCATTGTTGAAAGTTAGACCTGACAGCTCTGCCCCTGAATTTTCTTCAGAATTTTACAGTTTTAGTTTAAGTCCTTAATCCATTTTGAGTTTTGCTTTGGATAATATTGACATCTTACCAATATTAAGTCCTCTAATACATGAACATGGGAGCTTTGGTAGCATAGTGCCTAAGGCACTTGACTGCTAACCAGAAGGCTGGTGGTTCAAACCCACCAGCTGCTCCTTGGAAGGAAGATGGAGCAATCTATTTCCGTAGTGATACTGCCTCGGAAACCCAAGGAGGGGTCACTATGAGTTGGGTCCGACTCGACGGCACATAACAACAACAATACATGAACATGTCACATCTTTCCGTTAATTTAAGTCTTCGTTAGTTTCCTTCAGCAGTGTTTTATAGTTTTTATTGTATAAGTCCTTCATGTCCCTGGTTAGATTAATTCCTAGCTATGTTCTTTTAGATGCTATGGTAAATGGAATTGTTTTCCTAATTTCACTTTCATATTTCTCATTGCTAGTATATAGAAACCCAACTGATTTTTGTTTGCTGACCTTGTACACTGAATTTTGCTAAATTCTTCTATTACCTCTAGAAGTTTTCTGTGAACTCTGGGATTTTCTGTACCTAGGATCATATCATCCATGAATAGAGATGATTTTATTTATTCTTTTACAATCTGGATATCTTTCATTTCTTTTTCTTGTCTTATTGCTCTGGCTAGGACTTCTAATAGAATAATGAATAGAAGTGGTGAAAGAAGGCATTCTTGTCTTGTTCCCTATTTCAAGGGGAAAGCTCTCAGTCTTTCACCATTAAGTATAATGTTGGCAGTTGGCTTTTCATATATGCCCTGAATCATATTGAGGAATTTCCCTTCTATTCTAATGTTCTTTACATTTTCATCAAGAAAGGGTGTTGGATTTAATCAAATGCTTTTCTGTATCCAGAGAGATGATCATGTAATTCTTTTCCTTTGTTCTATTGATGTAGTATATTATGTTTTTTGATTTTTAAATGTTGACTCATCCCTGCATTCCTGGAATAAGATATGTGCCTCTTTTAATACTATTGGATTCTGATTGCTAGTATTTTGATGAGAATCTTTCCATCTATATTCATCAGAGATACTGGCCTTTAGTTTTATTTTCTTGTGTTGTCTTTGAGTGGTTTGGGCATCAGGTTATGTTTGCTTCATAGAATGAATTAGGGCAAGTATTATAATATTTTAATATGTAAAAGTAAATTGAGAACATTTAGATAACTCTAGTCATAAGAAATTTTAATCACTGCACCTTTAGTGGCAAATAATAACAAGATCTTTACATTGATTAATTTATGCACTTTCCATATTCTGCATGTACATTTTCTGTAATAATTTGCATGATTATGACAGAGATAAATATATGGCTAGCTTTAAGAATTACAGCCCACATATTACTTATTTCTCCAATATTTTTCTTTGTACTTCAGTTACAACATCAAATAAAACCAACCCAAGTCATATTCACTGCCACCAAGTTGATTCTGACTCATAGTAACCTCCATTGGATTTCCAAGGTTGTAAATCTTTGCAGAAGCAGACTGTCTCACCTTTCTTCCATGGAGTGGTTGGTGGGTTCAGACCACCTTTTGGTTTTCAGTCAAATGCCTTAACCACTACGCCACCAGAGCTCCTTAACATCAAATAAGGAAATGTCCAAATTGAGAGATACTACATTTTTCAGTTCTCATAGAAACATTTCTACCGCTAAATTTTTGGGTTTAAAACAAAGCCTTTAGTTCAAATGTCAGCAAATTTGGAATTGTGTGAATTTAATTAAGAAACTCCATATTTGTGGTTCTCTAGTTCTCTAGTGCTGCTGTAACATTAATACCACGAGTGGATGGCTTTAACAAACAGAAATGTTTTCTCTCACTTTTGGAGGCTAAAAGTTTGAATTCAGAGCTCCGGCTCTAGGGGAAAGCTTTCTCTCTATGTGTCTCTTGGTTCTATAGGAGGACCCCAGCAGAAGGACCCTGGATCCAAAGGATATACTCTGTTCCTGGCTCTTCCCTGATGGTAGCAAATCCACCCCCCAACTCCATGCTGATGTTTCAGGCCACACTCCAGAGAAATTCCCCTTATATTGGATCAGGGCTGTGATTGGTCAAAGGGTATTGCATCCCATCCTTAATCCTCTTATACCTGATCAACTAATCATGTCAGATCACCTCATGGGGTGTCATTACATATATGCCACATTACATCATTACATAACTGCTAAACCACTGAGAATCATGGCCCAGCCAAGGTGACACAAATTTTAGGGGGACACAATCTATGGTATGGTAGATTCTTTCTCCTTCTTGATTCTGAAATAGCCATCTCCAGGCAGAATTTTAATTGGTACAAAAGATACTCTCCACTCTCCTTTTCCCCTCTAGAGTCTAGACTGGAGAAACTTTTTGATCATTGGGCATGTTTTGTTTCAAGTACCTTTTTCTTTCCTCCCTGGCATGGTCCCTGATTTAGTGTAACAAATTTCTCTGAAAGAGAAAATTCATGGGGAAACCATTCTGAGGAAAGAAAGAAAGGAAGGAAGAAAATAAGCATAACTTTAGATACGATTTAACCATTCATTTTTCTTTCCTTGAATGGAGTTCATCTTATTTTAGTATACTGAACCATAAATCATTCTGGAATAGATAAAGCTAGTAGCTTTTTAAAAATATTTTCACAGACAAATAATACATTTAACCAGAAGTCAATAAGACTTACAGTGTCCAACTTCTCACACATGTAAATTACACATTCATTCTGGTCAAAATATACTCTTCAAAGAAATAATTACAGAAAAGAAGTTTCTCATATTTATGAATGGAAATTCCATGTTCCCAATTAATTATTTTTAAACATTTGCTTAGAAGGTGTCTTTTCAAGCAAACATATTTCTGAAATGTTGTCACATATTTTCAAGGTCAGAAATCTAACCACCAAGTGACTAGAATCTAGCAAGTTCATCAGATCATTGTTTGTCCTACAACAAAGTGCACGTGGGAAACCAAAGTAAGACTTAGAGCATAAGGAAGTAAGATAATGAGCAGATCATCCAATCTGATACGCCCACTTTTCTGTGTTGGAAAAATACAGTTTGGTTAATAAATATACCGTATGGTATAATTTTTTAAAGAAGTATTTATATGTTTAAAAGTTAGAACCAGCACTCATCTGTCAGTTTCATACTGTGGTGGCTTACATGTTGCTATGAGGCTGGAAGCTATGCTACCAGTATTTCAAATACCAGTAGGTCACCCATGGGGGACAGGTTTCAGCAGAGCATCTAGACTAAGACAGACTGGGAAGAAGGAGTATCCTTCTGAGTAGAAGTGACAGTGAAACATTGTCTGTTATATGACTGGAAAACTTTATGAATAGCAGTGTCTGATATAGTGCTGGAAGATGAGCCCTTCAGGTTGGATGGCACGCAGAATACAACTGGGGAAGAGCTGCCTCTTCAAAGTAGAGTCTACCTTACTGACATGGATGGAGCAAATGGAATAAGGAATATCATTGCTGATGTCAGATGGATCTTGGCTGAAAGCAAACAGTAGCAGAAAGATGTTTACTTGTGTTTTATTGACTATGCAAACTAACTTCAAGTATTGGCTAAAGGTGGACTTATGTGCTCTCTGTTATCTGTACCCAGTAATCATTTCTAACATACAACTAGATAAGAGAACATTCAATATCCATAGTACATTCAGATAAACACATAATCCGAAACAGATAATCCTTTTTAGGACATTCTAGTTTCATCTTTTCACCTTGATGATCTTCCCATTCTGTGCTTATGGCTTTGGGGCTCTGGCTGGGTGTAACCAAAACCTTAGCCTGTGGATCAATTAGGAGCTCTGGTGGCCTAGTACCTAAGGCATTTGATTGCTAACCAGAAGGCTGGTGGTTCAAATCCCCCAGCTACTTCTCTGAAGGAAGGATAAGCAATCTACTTCCGTAGTGATACCACCTCAGAAACCAAGGAGGGATTGCTATGAATCAGATCCCGCGCTGCGGCAGTGAGTTTGGTTTTTTGGTTTATGGATCAGTTATCTCCTTTAATCAGCCTCGCTCTTGCTTCAGCCCTTTCTCCTCTCAGCTGCAACATAACATCTCTATATTTTGCCATTACAGGTAACAACCACCAAAGTAACCATCTATGAATCAAAAGTTTTACTTCCCAGGCCTCTTCCTTCTTTCTCTTTCATAGTCTCATGCTTCCATGAGTCTGTGGCCATGACAACGAACCCCGCTTCTGACATTAGCTGCAAAAAGGACTTGGGGGTAGCATCTTCTGACATCCTCTAACTTCAGAAGAGGAAGACAGAATCACCATCAGCAGCCCAAGCCTTATTCTTTTTTTTTTTTTTTTTAATTGTTATTTGGGTGAAGATTTACAGAGCAAATTCACTTTCCATACAGCAGTTCACATACACTTTGTCTCATGACATTGACCACAGTTTACC
>NW_006921601.1:1856783-1867496 GCF_000298275.1 Orycteropus afer afer | reverse complement strand
TCTGTCATTAAACCAATACCAGGCAGTTTTGACTACTGTGGCTGTATAATAGGTTTTGAGATCTGGCAGTGTGAGACCTCCTACTTTGTTTTTCTTCTTCAATAGTGCTTTGCTTATCTGAGGTCTCTCCAAGGCTTATTCTTATGAGGCCAGACATGCCGCCACCCACCAGCCTTTTGCCAATTCTTACACCAACCATCCATCTCACGGTATTCTCTGCTGGATTCAATAATTCATTGCAATGGCCACACAGAACTCACAGGTAATACTCATGATTATGGGGTTTATTAGGGAAGTAACCGGTTCAGGAACATGCTCAGGGTGCAATTCTTTGATCAGGATGGTCTCCCCTCTTCTGTGCCCCCAGACATACCTCTCTGGCCCTTGGCCTCTCGGCCCAGCCTCTGCTTTTGTGGGCCAGGTAAACCTGCTGCTTTGTCTCGTGCCTCTTGGTTCCACTGCCACTGTGTCTTTCCTGGGGCATCTCTCAGCCAAGGAGGTCCAGCACAGGGATCTCGGGTCCAAGGATGCACTCCACGTCACCTCCAGTTCTTCTGTCTTGATGGCAGTGAGATTCCCTCTCTGTCTCTAGGAGACAAATAATCTCAACAAATAATCTGAGAAGCTGGACTATATGAAGAAGAATGTGGCACCAGGATTGGAGGAAGACTGATTAACAACCTGCAATATACAGATAACACAACCTTTCTTGCTGAAAGTGAAGATGACTTGAAGCACTTGATGAAGATTAAAGATTACAGTCTTCAGTAAGGATTACGCTTCAATATAAAGAAAAAAAAATCTTCACAATTGTACCATAAGCAACATCATAATAAATGGAGAAAAGATTGAAATTGTCAAGGGTTTTATTTTACTTGAATCCACAATCAACACCCACAGAAGCAGCAGTCAAGAAATCAGACATCATATTACACTGGGAAAATCTGCTGCAAAAGACCTCTTTGAAGAGTTACAGAACAAAGATGGCATTTTGAAGACTAAGGTGTGCCTGACCCAAGTCATGGTGTTTTCAATAGCCTTATATGCATGTGAAAGCTGAACAATGAGTAGGAAAGAATGCAGAAGAACTGATGCATTGAAGTGTTGGTGCAGAATATTGAAAGTACCATGGATTGCTAAAAGAACAAACAAATCAATCTTGGAGGAAGTACAGACAGAATGCTCCTTAGAAGCGATGATGATGAGACTTCACCTCTTATATACTTTGGATATGTTATCAAGAAGGACCAGTCACTGGAGAACGACATCAGGCCTGGTAAACTAGATGGTCAGTGAAAAAGAGGAAGACCCTCAATGAGATCCACTGATAGAGTGGCTACAGCAATGGTCTTAAATGTAGCAATGATTGTGAGGGTGGTGCAGGACTGGGCAGTATTTCAAGCTGTTGTACATGAGGTCGCTATAAGTCAAAAATGACTTGACAGCACCTAACAACATACTTCTACAATTGTTTTTGCTTATGACTATGTATGGATTTTTGTAATAAAAAGGGAAAAATTCTACCTAATCCTATTTCAGAAGCCCTTCCAAAAACCAAACCAAACTCATTACCATTGAGTGAATTCTGACTCATAGTGACCCCTGCTGGGTTTCAGTAAATCTTTACCCAAGTACATTGCCCCATCTTCCTTCCCTGGTCAGCTGGTGGTTTAAACTGCCAAATTTAGGGTTAGCAGTCAAATGCCTTAGGCATTATACCATCAGAGCTCCTTTCAGAAGCCCTTAGGCTATAAGACAATAGTTCTGTATTTCTTTCTAACTTTTAAACATGTATAAACACTTGACATCCTCATTGTAAAAAAAAAAAAAAAAAAAGTATATTAACCAAATATATATATTTTGCCAAACTGTATATCTCTTTCATAGTATATGTGGGTATAAGCAGAAATTCTGATTCAAGAATTATGTAAATTTTTTCATCTTTATATACATTTTGACTGGTATTCTTTCCTTTTTTTAGTTGTGACTATAGACAAATGTATAGCCCAGGAAATATTATTATAAAGAGTTAAACAATCAGCATAGCAGGAAAGCTATAGCATTCACAATAGTAAAATATAATGCAGCCATCAAAAATGATCATTTAAAATAATTTTAATGAGAAAATTATCAAGATGCAATTGTTAAAAGATCAGAAAACCAAATCCAATTAATTTACAATGAATTTAAAATTAAAATGTACACACGGGGCAAAAGACTGGAAGGAAATACACCAAAATGTTAGCAGTGATAAGAGTATAAAAACTCACTGCTGTGGAGTTGGATCTGACTCATGGTGACCCCTCCTTGGGTTTCCAAGGTGGTATCACTACGGAAGTAGATTGCCCCATCTTCCTTCCGAGGAGTGGCTGGTGGGTTTGAACTGCTAGCCTTCTGGTTAGCAGTCAAATGCCTTTAGGCACTATGCCATCAGAGTTCATATATTTCCTTCTTTATTTTTCTCAGTTTGCAAATCATGTTGTTTTTACAATGAGTGCATAGTACTTCTATAAAGAGAAAAAAGTAAATATTTAAAAATGTTAAGCAATACTGAAAAATCGATCCAAATAAATAAAAGGTCAGGAACTAGAAGGAAAATTTATGTGGGTAAAGTAGAGGAAAGAAGATTTAGGCAATTCTGTGTTGACATGTAGAGAATTCAGAGAAGTGTCGAAGAGACTTAATTTAGTAAGCGTGTCTCATTTGATTTATAGGTGGTGGTATTTTGAGACCATAAACTTTATCTTTTCAGAATCCAAATCAGATACTTTCAGATTGTACCAAGAAGCCAAAAAACTGAAGATGCTAGATTATCCTTGGGTAGAGCTCAAGTCTCTGCAATCAGTCATTCCTCACTTGACAGCAGTTTTAGAAAAGGGACACTTCTTTATTTTATTTTATTTTATTTTATTGTGATTTGGGTGAAAATTTACAGAGCAAATTCACTTTCCATACAGCAGTTCACATATACTTTGTCTCATGACATTGACTACAATTGATCCCAATGCAACATCTCCCCTCCCACTTCCTCCTGATAGTTACCTCTTCCCTGTGTCCTTCCCTCCATGCACTCCTGACCCCTGAGCTGTCTCCCTGTGCATTAACAGCCCTTCTTTCTCCCATGATTGTTCTCTCCAAGGAGTGTATCTACCTCTGGTAAATGTCCAACTCATATGCTTGTCTTTTGTTTGGCTGGAAGCCACAGATGTAGGTTCAATTCCAGACCTGAAGGGCAGCTAGGAGCCATAGTCTCAGGGGTTCCACCAGGCTCTATCACACCAGCAAACGTGGTAAAAAGGGACATTTCTAAGTTCCAGCTGAGCTTGTCCTCATTGTGCCAGCACATAAAGGAAAATAAAACTACAGGTATCTGAGCTATGGAGGTGACAGGATGAAGGTGGGTGGTGATGCATTGGCTTTTCCAAGCATAAATACTTACACTGCACAAAGCATCTCCAAACCAGGGGACTGACTGTGAGCAGATGAATCAAAAGACAGATGTCTTCATGGGGAGAAACAAACAAGATGGCAATGCCCCACATAATCGTTAATCTCTTGGATACTCAGTGTACCATATTTAAACCAGCACCTCAGAAAGTAAACTTGCTGTCTTCCTCCCCATTTCCCTTTTCTGCCTTACCTCCATTAGCCATAACTCCGTTCTCCCAATTTCCATACCGAGGAGCTCTGGTGGCATAGTGACTGCTAACCAGGTTCAAACCTACCAGCCACTCCTCAGAAGGAAGACTGGGCCATCTACTTCCGTAGTGATACCACCTTGGAGACCCAAGGAGGAGTCGCTATGAGTCGGATCCGACTCAATGGCAGTGAGTTTGGTTAGTCTCTTCCCTTCCAATCATTTTTAATATGCAATTAGTTAAAAAATCTAACAACTCACAAATTGGTTTCATTGCCATGGATGTAATCCAGAATCTCATTGTTTCTCATATGGGTGCCTGAAATCATCTTGTAAATGTTAAATGTTCCTACTTGAATCTATTTGATATACTCAGTTGGTCACAGGACCATTCTTGGTTTTTTGTTTTTTTTTTTAAAAAAAAGCTTGGGACCTCCTCTTCTTCTTATCCAAAGTAGCGCTCTTGTTTGTCATATTCTCTTAGTGTAATTGCTTCATTCCCCTCTAGACTCTAAGCTCCTGAAGACAGGGACATATTGAAATTATCTGAATCCTTCACAATGTCATCTGTATGTTGTTGTTGCTAGGTAACACAGAATCAATTTTGACTCATCATGACTCCATGTGACTGAGCAGACGTGCCCGTCGGATTTTCTGGATTGTGCTCTTCACAGGACCAGATTGCCAGGTCTTTTCTCTCACAGAACCAGTGCATAGATTCAAATTGCCAACCTTTTGGTTAGCAGTGAACTGCCTAACCATTTGTACCACCAGGGCTCCATTGTATATATTCAGAAGTCACAAAAAATGTTCATTTCATTCAACAGATGGGCAATGTATTTAATTATTAACTTAGTTTCTTTCTCCATTTCCCCTAGTGCTAAGATGTTCCTTCCAAAAGTATCTTGACCCATTACCTTCGCATCATAGCGACCCTATAGGACAGAGTAGAACTGCTGTATAAGATTTCCAATCTTTACGGAATTAATGGAATCTTAATGGGATCCATCTTATATGGATCTCCATTTATGGATTTCTATCTTTGTGGAAGCAGACTGCCACATCTCCCGCCTGCAGAGCGGCTGGTGAGTTTGAACTGTCAACTTTTCTGTTAGCAGCCTAGCACTTAATCACTGTGCCAACAGGGCTCCTTAAAGCATCTTTAGGGAAGAGTAATGGGACTGGTGCTTCTTCTCATAACCATAAAAACTTCCTCTTGAGCACCTGTTTTTCCGCAAGTCACCAGTCAGTGAAAGAAATACATCAATGCCTAGTCCATTTAGAGTAGACTGAGGTTATCATTCTCATCATTGTCTTGCAGTCGAGCTTCAAACACTAGAATGATTTAGTCTGTGGTTATCAAAGTTAACAAGGATTATTGGAAAGAATGGGGATAAGAATGTTAAATGTAAGAGTACAAAGAAAGCATTTTTTCTGGCCAAGAAATGAACACCCAAACATATCTAGTGGACTTTGTCCTGGGTGGGGGGTGAGGGATGAGACAGGATTAGGATGGGTGACCTAGTGTGAGAAGCAGTTGGGCATATAGGATAACACTTTAAACAGTCACTAAGGATTCTTTATCTTCCCAAAAGCTTCCAGAAGCCAAAGCCTTTTTGAAAAATAGGGATTCTTCCACATCTTTAACATGGGTCTGAGCCGGCAGTATGTGGGTCCGGGGCCAACTGTAACATGATGGCCAAGCAGGCGAGAATAAAATGTGTAAAAATGGCATGGTGGAGGAGGTGTCAGACCTCCATGTCTAATTTCACTCGGGGGAAGGAGGATCATTATATGCATCAACAGCCCAAGGCTGATACTTACGAGGTAGAAGTCTAACATGCCTCCTGTTGCCAAATATTTTATCAATTCTGATACCAACTGTCCCTCCCACAACACTCTCTACTTCTCTACTGGGTTCATTAATTAGTTGCAATGGCCACACAGAACACACAGAGAATACTCATGATTATGTGATTATGGGGTTTATTAGGAAACGAATAGGTTACAGTTCAGGATCAGAAATGCTCAGGATACAGTTCTTTGATCAGGACAGCCTCTTCTCAGCCATACTGTAGGCAGGTCTCTTCATGGCCTTGGCAACCTGGCCTGGCCTCTGCCCTGCACAGGCAAATGTTACAAGCTCTTTTAGCTCCACTGATAAGTGCCCAGAGGCATTTCACTCTGAGGCCAGTAACCTTGGCAGGAATGCGCTCAGCTCTAGCTCAGTGGGTTGGCAAACCTACCTTCTACCAAGTAGCCAGAGGCACTGTACTCCTCTAGGAAGTCTCCTGCTTGAAGGCACCCAGGTTTCTCACACCACGGACTGGAAAGCCCACTGCTCTGCCTTGTGCCAGTCTCTTGGTTTTGCTGCCTTTTCTGCCGCCATTTCTGTGCTGCTGTTTCGCACCATCTCTGTCTCCTGCGTTACAACTTTCTCTCTCCTAGATCTAAGAGGTTCCCAGCACAGGGACCCCTGGTCCAAAGGATACACTCTGCTCTCATCTATTTTTCTTGGTAGTAGTGGTCCCCCATTCTCTGCTTACTTCTCTTTTTATCTTTTTTTAGATAAAAGGCGAGACTCAAGCAAAGGCGTGACTTCAGTAACGCGGTGAAGGGTAGTGACTTGAGCCATATCCCCTAGTAAGGTGGTGACGCAACATATATCCCATCCTAATCCTGTCTCATTAACATAATGGACAACTCACTCCAAAAGGGGGCCATAATCACAGGCCTAGAGTCTAGGATTTACAACACATCACAAAAGGGAGGACTATGGCTAGAAGTGGCATAGTGGTAAGGCATTTTACTACTAACTAGAAGGCTGGCAGTTCACCACTCCTCAGAAGGAATATTGGGCAATCTACTTCCGTAGTGATATTGCCTCAGAAACCCAAGGAGAGGTCGCTAAGTTGGATCCGAATCAACAGCAGTGAGTTTGGTTTGGTTTCTTGGTATGGCTAGAAGGGCCATATTAAGTAATTCTCTGCACCACAACATGACATTGACCTCTTTCAGTATGTAATGCCGTTGTCTGTCCTTATGACTCCATGTAAGCTTTAATTTTTAACAGAAAAGGATATCTGCTTCTATCACTCCTGTAATGGTGCTTCCTCTTCCATCCAAAAATTGTGCTATTTGGCCTACAGCTATTTATATATATGCCTTGTCTGCTAAGCAGGGAAGGATCTGTCAGGCACTACTTCCTGGATGGCTTTGATTTGAACAAGCTTATAAAATCCCATGTGGCAGTGCTTCAGCACTATCTCACTCTTGCCTGCAAGAGTTAGCAAGACTTAAGAGTCTTAAATTTATATTTCCCCCGGAAGTGTACTTTTGGAGTCTACACAGATCTTTAAGAGAAGCCAAATGACCAGGACAACGTCTACCGAGAAGTCTCAAACCACATCAATTAATAGAATAGGAAAAAAAAAATTATCAAGTGGCTTCTGAATAGGGTTGCCACAATGAAGCTTCTAGAAAGTCCCTGTGTTGGGTTTCTTGGAAGGTCATTGTAGTTACGTTTGTGTGTCAACTTGGCTGGGCCTGGTTGAGTGGCTGGGCAGCTGGTGGTACTTATTCCCCATGATTAGACTGGCAATCAACTCCATGGTGGGATCTACCACAAGCAACTGAGTAGTAGCCTTTGGGATGTGTATGTAAGGAGAAGCTTTGAGAATGGTCTCTAGCCTTTGGCATGCTTGGACCCTGCAAGTAGCCATGTCATTGCTCAGCAGCCTGCTATGCTCTGCCGACCTTGGGACTTACAATGGGCTTAAGTTAATGGCCTGCCGTGTGGTTTGGTAACATCAGGACTGTGCCTTTTCGCTTGTCAACCTTGGGGCTTCTCAGCCTCAGCAGCCAGCAGCTGTCTGAGTGAAGAAATGCCTCTAGCTCCAGTGGGCCAGGAGCAGGAGGCAGAGCTAGACCCCACGGTTGAGGGGCTTTCAACCCAACCCCTAGAGCCTGGCACTTTGAACTTGGACTTAAAGCCTCCAAATTGTAAGAATAAACTCCTGCTTGTTAAGGCCATCCCATTTGTGGTATATTTCTTGTCAGAGCAGCACTAGGTGACCAGAACAGTCATCAAATGGGGCTACCTCAGAAACCTCTTGGCACTCTTGTCTGAAAGTCTCTAGACCCTTGGGATGGAAGGAAAGACTCAGGTCAGGGTTCATATGATCAGCCATTAAATGGTGGTTTAATTTCAAGTTGGCATTTAAGATAATTTTTAAAAACAGGTAAAAATCAGGACACACAGATAAAAAATAAACACACGTTAAAGACATTATTTAACTCATCCATGTTGTTGTTGTTGTTGTTATGTGCCGTCTAGTCGGCCCCGACTCATAGCGACCTCTCCTTGGGTTTCCAAGGCAGTACCACTATGAAGTAGGATTGCCCAACCTTCCTTCCGAGCAGTGGCTGGTGGGTTTGAACCACCAGCCTTCTGGTTAGCAGTCAAGTGCTTTAGCCACTATGCTACCAGAGCTCCTAAGGAAACTAATTAAGTATTACAACCAGGTCAAAGGAAAATCCAAACAACAGACGTATTTATAGATCAAGAATGTGTCAATGGAGTGAAAACTGGTTTTTCTATTCTCTGTTCACTATGAGTGGGAATCAATTTGGTTTAGTTTTTTTTTTTTCTCTTCACTGGACAGAATTCATTTGCATATCTATAGACAAGAAATGTTTATTACTGCTATCAGTTATCTACAATTTGCAGAGTTGTAAAACAGCTCTCAGAGAATCAGAACCATAACTCTGTTGGGCTGTAGAGTGATGATGAATAATTTTCCATTGAAAAACAAATTTTTCTCTATAGTCTTTTCCTTTTTGATAAAAAAGAATTGCAAAGATTATTCTTGATCACAGAGTCAGTCTAGACATTAAGCTTTGTCTGATTATTTACATAGGAAAAGTAAGAATGCTAATTTACCATAAAACCTTTCTTTGTTTGTTCTGCTGGAAACTTTCAAAAAGAATCTCAGATTGGACTTCTAAGAGTCATTATTATTTGCTGTTCTGAGGCTAGAAAGTCAAGCCCAAGAAGTTCTCTCTATCAGACTTTATTTGCAGTACCTCATACATTTTGGGCAAATTCCTCTCTTCTTGAAGTCCTCAAAATGTCCCAAGGTCCTTGGCCTTCAGTGAAAGTGACCTTCTTTACCACCTGTAAGCCTGGACCCTGTATGCCAGGTACCAGCCCAGTTTTCCTGGAAAGGCTTTGTTAGTATTGGCTTCATAGAGTTGATTTTAGTTCCTAAAAGAGGCTGGTCAGGCTACAGCTTCCTGGCCCAGCATGGAGCCCTTCAACCTTCCCTGGAGTCACCTCCTTCTGGAGGAACGTGGTAATGAGGTGCTGAAGTCAGATTGGACTGGGGAGGGTGGAGCACCTTCTTCTACATTACTGTGAACTTGCTGGAAGTGAGCCACATCCAGAGCACCTCACCACCACCACCACCACCTGCCTCTGCTTGGCAGAAATCATTTCCAAAAATGGCAAAGGAACTTTGGTAAAGTTTCTCCTAGAGAAAATCTTAAGAAAATTTCCAAAGTCATTCAGCAGAAATATGAAGCATGAACAGGGAGGGCCTGTCAACCGCCACTTCAAACTTACAAGAATTTTGAATTGGAGCCACTTTCTACCACTGTTCTGTTTCTTGAGTATAGATCATCATATGTGATTATTGCTTTTGTGTCCTGTTTAAGAAATCTTTCCTACTCCAAGAAATCTTCCTGCCAAATCTATGGAAGAGGCTTTATGTCACCAACAAGAACATGACGAGATGGTGGCTGAGTTTCAAAATTGAGACATTAAAGCAGTACATTTTTAAAATGAAACAAAAATGTAAGCAGGAAGAAATATTGCAAGTGTAATGGTAGTTTGGGCGTGTGAAATACTGCCCAACTGGGTAGTAATGCTTAGTTGGGAAAAGTTCAAAAATTGCAGTACAGGGATTGCCTCCTAGCATCTGTGGTAAAATTTGGGTCCAGCTGTAGGAAATGAATTGAATATCCACTCCTGAACTTTATGAAATATTCCTCTTAAGAGCAAAAAAATGATGGAATAGTTTTGGTGAAACAAGTGCTCTCTGACCATATTGTTCTCTGTGATGTGTATACGACAGGCATAGTTATTGATGATCCAGAGACTTGTCTGGAATTAAGCTAGACATATCCTATGCATTTCTGTCTCTACATCTTTCAGAAAGGTGGTTCATATCATGATGCTTTACATAGTATCTTAGCAGGAGATTCATGTTATAGACTTGATGCTGGTTATGGCCCACGGATGTCTTTCATTGCAGCCATAATCATGTTCAATTTGGAAGAGGCAGATGCCTTCATTGTATTTGCAATTTCATGAATAAGCCATGTGTTTTTCTGTGTGGATCACAGCAATAAGGTGAAATATTTGAAGTGTTGTTTGAAGACAGTCTCTCTAAATCATTTCTTCATATTCAGCTTCATAGTCTACACTAGATATAGACTTGATTGGATCATCACACTATGTGACCTGGCCTGTCCATCTGGGTGTATTTTGTGGAGGTGAATGGGAATTTTTATTTAGAATTAGACTAGGAATCCTCAAATTATATGAAAATATTTTTCTGCAGATGAACTTTATTCATAAACTACAAATGCTAACTAAATTGCCACAGGCTCTCACATCAGTAAAGCTGTTCAGCTGTCTTGCAGCCATTCAGATGCAGAAGAGAATCAAAAAATGAATTTAGATCTTTGAAGGATATTAAAAAAGATGGAAACAACAGTGCTGCTCTGAAAAGCTAATCTTTATAATTAGTAGACTAAATTGAAATGTAAACAAGGTATTTAAACAGTTTTGTTTCCTATATGAAAAGCAAGAAATCTAAAAATGTGAAAAGAAGAAATCTAAAAGAATCAAGAGATGGGAAACTGCTGATTCTGAATTTCATGGCTAAAGTAAATGAAATGGCCAAATAGAAAAACAAACAAACAAACAAAAACTGTTACCGTAGAGTGGCTTCTGACTCTTGGTCATCCCATGTGTTAGAGTAGAACTGCTCCATAGGGTTTTCTTTTTCTTT
>NW_006921601.1:1819720-1853876 GCF_000298275.1 Orycteropus afer afer | reverse complement strand
GGTTTTCTAGGTATAGGATCATATCATCAGTCAATAGGGATAGTTTGACTTTGCTCCATAGGGTTTTATAGGCTACAATCTTTACAGAAGCAAATGGCTAGGCCTTTCTTCTGTGACGTGGCAAGGAGGACTTGAACTACCAATCTTTGTGTTAGTAGTCAAGTGCAACCTGTTTGCACCAACCAGTATTATTAAAAAAAGTATTTTTTAGGTGGAACCATTTTACAGAGGAAAATGTTTAAATGGAAAAAAAAATAGAAAAGAAAAACAAACAAACCCAAACTTACTGCCATCAAGTTGATTCTGACTCATAGTGATCCACCTTGGGTTTCCGAGGCTGTAAATCTTTATGGAACTAGATTGCCCCATCTTCCTTCTGTGGAACTGCTGGTGGGTTTGAACCACTGACCTTCTGGTTAGTATATAAATGCTTTATCAAAAGAAAATGTTTAAATGGCTAATTGCTAATAACAGTTGAATGCAATTTTTAAATTGTTTTGGAAAAAATAAAAAGGAGGTTGGTCATACCCAACTAAATAAGCATCATTCTCAAATATGACATTCCTGACAAGGTCTTGGTTGCATAATACTATCTTCCATAAAGATTTACAGCCTAAGTAGCCCACAGCTGTCTGAGTGAAGAAATGCCTCTAGCTCCAGTGGGCCAGGAGCAGGAGGCAGAGCTGGACCCCAAGGTTGAGGGGCTTTTACCCAGCCACTAGAACCTGGCACTTTGAACTTGCACTTAAAGCCTCCAAATTTTAAGAATAAACTTTGTTTGTTAAGGCCATCCCATTTGTGGTATATTCTTGTCAGAGCAGCACTAGGTAACTAGAACATCTGGTAATCCACTCTTGTAAAAGATTTCAGCCTAGGAAACTCAGTGAGGCAGTTCTAATCTGTCTCATAGGGTTGCTATGAATTGAAATCAACTCCGTGACACACAACAACAAGAACATAGCAAGAATATGTCACGAATGTATTAAGAATATCAAAGAGACTTGGAATAGGTTCTGAAACATTTGCATTTTAGTGAAACTCTGTAGATAACTCTAATTTGCATCCAGGCATAGAAGATGCTAGATTAAAATTGAAAAAGATTCCACCTCAACATAAAGAAAAAATAATCCAAAAAACTATCAGTAAACAACATTATGATAAATGGAGAAAAGATTGAGGTTTGCAGGGATTTCATTTTACTTGGATCCACAGTCAATGGTCATGGAAGCAGCAGTCAAGAAATCAGACATCATATTTCACTGGGCAAATCTGCTCCCAAAGACCTATTTAAGTGTTAAAGAGCAATGATGTCACCTTGAAGAGTAAGGAAGCCTGACCTGAGCGGTGCTATTTTCTTTTTTATTGTGATTTGGGTGAAAGTTTACCAAGCAAATTCATTTTCCATACACATTTTGTTCCATGATATTGACTGCAATCCCCCACAATGTAACAGCTCTCTTCCCACTTCCTCCCCATGGTTACCTCTTGCCTGTGTCCTTCTTTCTTATGTATTCCTGCCCCCTCCCCACCAGCTATCTCCCTGTGCAAACACTGCCCTTGTGTTCTCCCACGATTGATCACTCTAAGGAGTGTATCTACCTGATGTAAATGTTCACCCTATATTCACCTGTAGTGCCTAAGGCATTTGATTGCTAACCAGAAGGCTAATGGTTCAAACCCACCAGCCACTCCTCAGAAGGAAGATTGGGCAATCTACTTCCATAGTGATACCATCTTGGAAACTCAAGGAGGGGTCGCTATGGGTTGGATCCAACTAGATGGCAGTGAGTATATGCCTGTCTATTGTTTGGCTGGAAGCCAAGGGAGTGAGATCAATTCTAGACCTGAAGGGTAACTAGGGGCCATAGTCTTGGGGTAAGCCCTGGTGTTTTCAATAGTCTCATATGCATGTGAGAACTGGACAAAGAATAAGGAAGACCAAAGAAGGACTGATGCATTTGAATTGTGGTTTTGGTGAAGAATACTGAAAATACCATGGACTGTCAGAAGGAACAAATCTGTCCTGGAAGAAGTGCAGCCAGAATGCTCTTTGGAAGTGAGCATGGTCAGACTTGTCTCACCTACTTTGGTCATGTTGTCAGAAGGAATCATTCCCTGGAGGAGGATATCATGTTTGGTAAAGTGGAAGGAAAGGAAAAAGGAGAAGACCCTTAAGGAGATGGATTGACAGTGGCTGCAATGATGGGCTCAAGCACAGCAACAATTGTGAGGATGGCCCAGGAAAGGCAGTGTTTTGTTCTATTGTACATAGGGTCACTATGAGTTGGAGCTGACTTGTGGCACCTAAAAACACCAACAACAAAGGTTCTAATCAAGTAAACATTTTAAACAACAGCTAAAATTGTGACTGATAACATTATACTCTTGGTTGGCTAAAATCAGACGAAGCGTCATCAAAGTCAACACCATCGAATCAATTCCTACTCATAGCAATCTCCTTTGGGTTTCTGAGGTGGTAAATCTTTATGAAAGTAGGTTGTATCATCTTCCTCTGCGGAACAGCTGGTGGATTTGAACTGCCAACCTTCTGGTTAGCAGTCAAATACCTTGGGTTGTTGATTAATTTGAGTGAACAAATATTCCCATTCTCCTCTAGAAGAAAGGAGAGGAGAAATTGCAGGCAACTGGCTGGATCTGTGAAGGTGACTATACCATGATCCATGTCTGGATAAGTTCATTATCTTAAGACATAAGTGTATGTAAAATATTTTAATACAAGACTGTATACTTTCAAATGGAGTCAAGTATTATATCTTAGGCACCCATGACCCTATCTTAAGTATTTACATTTCTTGACAACTTTTAATTTTTTGCTTCCCAATATAAAATCCTAAATTAAAATTCAAGATATCTTAAAACTTAAACCTTTCTTGAAGATTTCCCAGAGGGCCCCTGGAAAATCACAAAGACTTCTTCTTGTACTTTATAAAAAATAGAAAAAATTAGGTTTGTTTGTTATGTTACTATTAATGAGTTTCATGGGAGGAGTTGTTCAATCAAAAGAGAGGTCTATCCTTCCCTGGGTTAAATTTGTATAAGTAAAACATCATTAATGTAAGTATTCTAGAAGCTGAATGTTTCATAGGAAGTCCCTGTACATTTGTCAGTGTTTCCATTTATCAGACTCCTGATGATGCATCCTGGTTTTGTAATTATCACCTCCTAGCCATTTTCGTAAGGAGCTCTGATGGCATAGTGGATAAGGCATTTGGCTGCTAACCAGAAGGTCAATCATTCAAACCCACTAGGCACTCCATGCAAGGAAGATGGGGCAATCTACTTCTGTAAAGATTTACAGCCTAGGAAATGCAATAGGGGTGGCTATGAGTCAGAATCGACTCCACGGCAGTGAGTTTAGTTTCGGAGCCATATTCTCAATCGTCCGTGAAGGTAAGAATCAGCTGGGTGCCTAATCCTAAAGAATCAGACTGTTCCGGGGAAGAAAACCAAAAATTGTATTATGAACAAGTATCTCAGGTAATTTTATTATGAGGGAAATTTGGAAACTACTGCACTTTGGGTCAGGGAATTATCAGGTGCACTCTAAGGTGGGTGTTAGCTCGCTCATTTTTTTTTTCCCCAGAGACAGAACAAGTGTTATTACAATTTAAATAAACAAACAAAAAACCAAACTCACTGGACTTATTTTTTCTGATGCCTCCAGCCCTTTATAAGGGAAGACAGGGAACATGTTTTAGATACAGAGTATTTCAAGAGAGATGTTTGGACTTTAGAAGAAAGCCTGAGCTGAAGACCACATTAGAGAGTAAACTTGCATAGAACAGACCAGAAATCCAGATTTCAGAGAGAATCTACATGGAGTAAGAGTACCTAATATATTCCAAAGCATCTAAGTTAATAGATGCCTTATCTACAGCTCAACAAAATTCATCCCCACCATTGTCTCTTTAAAGTAGCTTTTGTTATTTCCATGTATTAGGTTAGGAAACTGAGTTTAGAAAGTCTCAAATATGGTGTAATTGTTCATTCATGCAAGGCCTTAGGTTAGTGCAGACAGTTTGTGCTCAACTACTAACCTAATGGTTGGCAGTTTCAACCCACTCAGGGCAGAAGAAAGGCCTGGCAATCTGCTTCCATAAAGATTACACTCAAGAATACCCTATGGGGCCATTTGACTTTGTATCATATGGGATCTCCACAAACCTCAGCAGCAACGGGTTTGTCTTGTTGACTCTGAATAAGTTCTTTCGCCTGAATCTTAACTTCTGTGTCTATAAAATGAGGATAATACAATTACTTCATCACATTACCAGTGTTGCTGCAGCTACCTGATCAGAACAAGTGAAAGTGGTTTGCCAGTTAAGTATAACATGACTTTGTTGTTGTTGTTATATGCCGTCAAGTCAGCCCCGACTCATAGCTACCCCTCCTTGGGTTTCCAAGGCAGTATCACTACGGAAGTAGGATTGACTAGGAGGTAAATGTATTAGTTATTCGCATTTTGCCAGATCACTTCAAAACCTAACCAGATAGAGAGCAATGTGTGCCAGGTCCTGCTGAGCGGTCATCAAAACATGTTGGATTTAAGGCTTACCCAGGCAGCCCAGCTCCACAGCAACACGTGCCTTTCCTGGCCATGGCAGAGGCCCCTCCTTGCTAGAGGGAGGCACCACACTGGCTCTCATACTAATCCTTTCTTGTCCACAAGATAATGTTCCAGTCTCTATTTCGTAGCCCCCTCCCTTTAGAATCCTTCCACTCACCTCCTCCCCCATCCTGGTCCCTTCTTCTCATTGCCCCCTCCTTACGTCCCATTCACCTGGGTGGCTTCTCTGGGCTGTTCATCCTCTTCACTGCCCAGCTGCTCTTTTTCTAGGCACTTCTTCCTTTCCTCTCTTCTGCCTCCTCGTCAAGAAAGCCCATTCCAGCGAGCCACACGTATCTGTGGCAGCCTCTTTTGCTCCACTCAACAGTTTCTGGCTCCAGTACTCAACCTCGCAGGAGTGCTGGCATTTCACACTCGCTGGTAATATCTCTGGTGGCGCTGTTGGTAAAAATTGGGCTGCGGACCAGAAGCTTGGAAGTTCAAATCCATCAGCCGCTCTGCTGGAGAAAGATGAGGCAGTCTACTTCCATAAAGATCTATAGCCTTGGAAATCCTGTGGGGGCAGTTCTACTATGCCCTATGGGGTCGCTATGAGTTGGAATAAACTCGATGGCAGTGGATTTGGTGGTGGGTGGGCAGAGGTGCAAGGGCAGGGCGAAGTGCGCACGGGGCTGCAGCATGATAGCTGAGGGCCTGGCCTTTCCTGGATCTCCATACCTTAAGCCTAGGCGCTGAAGTTTATGGCGCTGTGTATGGGCCGGACCTCACCTGAAACCCTCACCTGGGCACACATCGCATCTTGCATCTCTTCCTGAACTGGCTCTGGTTGGACTCTCCCTCTGGCCCTGCCCTTGAGATGACTTACTGGAGGCAGCCGGCAAAGGCTAGGACCAGGCCTGCAGGACCCAGCACCTATCCCTGGAAGCAGCCTGCGGGCAGATGTTCTTTGTGCAAAACAACTGTTATCACAAAATAATTATTTCAGGAATGCACTGTGTTGAAAGTGAAATTGTACCCCCACAAGCATGGGCAGTATTTGTTCACTTAAAGGCCTAAATTTAGATCTGTAAGTGGTCAATCCTATTGGATAATTCAATAGAAAAACTAAGCTGAGGCCTAGGGCTTTCCCAGTAAAGATAGCACTTTGAACATAGACATAAAAGCTTGTTTTCTAGTTAAACCCAACAACAACTACAGTAAAGGAACTTTTTAAAAGACATAAAATCCTCAAAGAAGTGACAAAAATTGAATATGACAAAATTTTGGAAACTGAAAAACAGATAGGAGATTATTGATTAGTAAACCCAAGGAAGCCGAATCTCAGCACTGCAGGGTAAGCAGAGAACCACCACAATGAAACGACAGATTCTCAAAGGCTAGGAACCGGGGGCTCAAAGTTTCTCTAGAATCAGGGGTGAAGGCAAAATAAAAGAAGGTTGGTTGAGTGGGAGTTACTGCTTATGGAATACTGACTTCAGTTTACAGTGATGGAAAAATCACATTAAGGGATTAAAGGTAGAGTTGCACAGCTGATTAATGCAATTGAGGTCAATAACTTGTACACCTGTAAAAAGGTGAATTGGCAAGAATTATGTGATAGACCTATTTAGAAAGAAAAAAAAAGAGAGAGAGAGAGAGAGAGAGAGAGAGAATAGCTGCTGAGGCTGTTTACAGACAACCAAATACCTTATGGGATTTGATTCCTAAATTTGAAGGCTTAGGATCTTAGTTTCATGGGTCGTTGGAGTTAATTGGCCTAATAACATGTTTAGTGCTTCTTTTGGATTTCCTAGCTTGTTGTCTGGTGCTTGGATCTTGAAAGTTTACAAGTAGCCCCCCAAGGTAGAAAAATTGATCTTTATTTGCCTGGAGAAACAAGGGAGGCGAGTCAGAAATAGAAGAAGGAAATGAAATGTATGGCTTGTTGCCTCTGTGAACAACTGCCCCCTTTGCCATTAGACCAGAGCAAGTGGATGGTGTCCTGCTTCCACTACTGAACATTTTGATTAAAGATTTTATAAAAGAATACTGAGCAAAAGGGCGAAAGTACAGAACAGAACTTTAAATTCTCGTGGAAACCAGACTTTCTGGAGCCATGGAGGCCAGAAAAACCTCTGAAACTATTGCCCTGAGATAATCTTTAAACCTTCAACAAAAAATATTCCCGGAAGACTTCTTAAAACCAAACAATAGCTTAGTTTAGCTTGTAAAGAAAGTCTACCTTAAGCACTGTGCTCTTTTAAGATCTGTCTACATGGGATGAGATTGAGAACAGCAACTCAAAAGATTAGATAGGAAACTTAAGGACAGTGAGTTTTTGTTAATGGAGGGAGGAACAACTTGAAAAAGAAGGTCAGAGTGATTGTACAACTCGAAGAATGTAATCAATGTTACTGAATTGTACATGAATAAATGGTTGAATTTGTGTATGTTCTGCAGTGTATATTCTCAACAACAACAAAAAATAAATTATTAAAAATATTAAAAGAAGAAACATAGAAAAAAGTTTATAAAGTGCTATGTGAATCTGAGGAATGTTAAGAACAAAATGACCTTTTCATGTCATGTCACTTATTGTTTTCCAAAAGCAATAAATCAAAATGGCCATTTGTGCAAGGCCAAATGGCCTTAACAGAACAACAGAATCTTAACAACAGAACAGAACAGAACAACAGAGAGTTTTTAGTGTTTTAATGGCAGAGACTTTCCAAGTGAAACAACTTAACGTTAAAGAATGTTTCTGACTTGCCATATCAGAACCACCAATTCCCATCAGACAAATATACTGATGAAAAAGATGACAGAAAGGTTCCTGCTTTGTAAAACCTACCCCTGTTAAGAACATACCAAAGGTCCAATCACTGCAACTTCCCTACTGGAAACCCTCAAAACCAAAAAACCAAAAACAAAACCCAGTCCTGTTGCTGTCAAGTAGATTCTGACTCATAATGACCCTATAGGGCAAAGTAGAACTGCCCCATAGGGTTTTCTAAGCTGTAATCTTCCCAGAAGCAGGCCCCCGGGTCTTTCTCCTTCAGAGCCGCTGGATTCTAACCATCAACCTTTCAGTAAACAGCTCCTTTTGGAAATCCACCCCGGTGGTTTCCCAGGCTGTAAATCTTTACGGAAGCAGACTCCCACATCTTTCTCCTGCAGAGTGGCTGGTGGGTTTGAACTGCTGACCTTTTGGTTAACAGCTAAGTGCTTTAACCACTATGCCACCAATGTTTCCTTAAGAAACCAAATCATCCAAAAAGGTAAAATAAAATAATACTAAAACAAGATTGGTTGAAAGCTGTTGAAGAAGAAGGTAGATTTTTAGATCTTCTTCCTAGCTCACGACCCCTTTTCTCATCACTCAGAAGTCAAGAGATCTCCTCTCTGGTGAAGGTAACACACTGAGAGTCCTCCAGGCACAGCTGAAGGCTGGGATACCATAAACAAAGCAAAAGAAAACAGGAAGCTTAATTGTGCATATGCATGCTAAACACCTAATGAGCCCTTTGCCCACCTCCCAGTCTCCTACTGGCTCCCCAAATGCTGGAACCCAGGCTTTTATTCTCTGTACAAGAAATTTTCTTCTAGTAGAGCTGGACCCAGTCCAAGGAAAGGCTTGAAGATCCTGACATCTGTAATTCCCCAGTGAACAGCTTAACCCTATCACCCTACAGTGAAGCTCAAAGACGACAAGCTCCATCCCCCACCCCATTCCAAACCCAGAATTTCCAATCTGCTTTGAAGGTTGGGCAATCTACTCCCACAGTAATACCACCTTGGAAACCCAAGGAGGGGTTGCTATGAGTCGGATCCGACTCCATGACAGTGCACTTAACTCTCCACTGTTAAAGTAGGCTGACAATTAGGGAGTATACATGTCACTAAGGAAACCTTCTATATCAGTTTTTCATTGGTGTGTGAGAAATTACCACAAACTGAGTGGCTTGAAACAACACCTATGTATTATCTCAGTTTCCGTGGATCAGGAGACTGACATAGGTAGCTGGCTCTTTGACTTAGGTCTCATACAGCTACAATCAGTGTGTTGGCCACCATTGTGTTCCCATCTAAGGGCTGGAATCTTCCTTCAAGTTTACTGGTTGTTGGCAGAATTCATTTCCTCACAACTGGAGGAATAAGGTCTTTATTTTCCTTATAGCTTTCTGCTGGCAACTGCTTTCAGATCCTAGAGGCTACATGGACCCCCTGGGCAATTCACAGCATGGATGTTTGCTACCCTGAGCCAGGCCACCAGAGCACATCTCATTGACTTCTCTCTTTCACCAGCCAGAAAAGTCTCAGCTTTTAAACGGCTTATGTGACTAGGTCAGGCCCATTTGAATAAGATCCATCAGTTACAGTGATTGAATCTCTCCCTTTCTTTCCACTAACTGCGCTGTATAACCTAATCTAATAAAAGAGCAAAATTCATCATCCTCACAGTACCAGGAATGGGAAATCTTGGTGCCATCTCATAATTCTTCTTACCACAGCCTTTAATGTGAAGGGCAGAGACCAAAACAAATAAAAGCAAGTTGAAGGACAGAGAGAGTGTACATGGAGTTGTGTAGTTTTCAGCTTTCATTACTATCGTCAGAAAGGTTAGGAAAGATGTTGCATTTAAGAAACAAGAACAAGAACTTCAAGCTACCTGTCTAAACTAAGTATTTGGAGAACAAAAAATAAAAAGGACTTTTGGAAATTAAAATATTTTAGGAAAAAAAAAAAAGAATTGAAAGCACATTAAGATAATCTCACAGAAAGTAAAGCAAATGTAAAAGAGATGAAAATTAGGAGAGAAATGAGGATGAGTTTTAGGAAAAAGAAATAGAAAAATAAGAGAGGAGAAAGTTATAAAATACTTCAATAACATTTCTAGAACTAAGAGATAGGTTTACAACAGGTAGAAAGGGTACACCTACTCCTTACTTATTGTCTGTCTCTTTATCTGACATTTTGCATTTACAACAGCAGTAAAAATTCTACTATCCCACTATTTAGCACATTAACAACACCAACATGCAAGGCAAGAGTAGTGCTGGATGTGATGGTTAAAATTATGTGCCAACTTGGCTGGCCTATAATTCTCAGTGGTTTGGCAGTTAGGTAATGATGTAATTTGGCAGTTATTTGATTATGTGATTTGGCAGTTATGTGATGATAAAATTTGCAGTTATGTAAAGATGTAGTCATCTTCCATTTTGTGATCTGATGGGGCCATCACCCATTTTTACATAAGGCTGATTTTCACATAATGATCTGGTGTTTGGAACCTAACCATATCACTTTAGGGAGGGCCAATACTGCTACATTTGAAAGGATCAACAGTAATCTCTGGTTAGCGCAAGAAAAGGATTTTTGCTCCTGGCCATAAGCTGAGTTCCACCTGGAAGTCTCTGTTCCTGTCCAAATTAGGTTGGGCCCTTTCACCTCCCCTTCTTGCTCACATACAGTGTTATACCCCATTCCTTGAAATATGTTGTTGTTGTTATGTGCCGTCAAGTTGACCCGACTCCAAGCGACCCCTCCTTGGGTTTCTGAGGCAGTATCACTGTGGAAGTAGATTGCCCAACCTCCTTCTGAGGAGTGGCTGGTGGGTTTGAACTGCCTTAGGCACTATGCTACAAGTGCTCCCCCTTAAAGTATAGTTGGGGTGATAAGTCCAGGCTGAGAATTTCTCTGGTTTCTACCTTTTGCACATTGTTTATAGCCCATTTGTTTAACCTTGGGGAATCAGACAACCTTATCACTCAAACCAGCCTTATCAGTCAAATGTACATTCCTCAAGAGCCCTTCTAGGTCTTATCTCTCACTACTTATATGCCTACTTAGGGTGCTGGGACCCAAAACTATTTGTTTAAGACAAGGTGCTATCGATGGGCCTATTTGGTTAACTATTCTTGCCCTGAAGAAGTAGGCTACATGGCTGAGCTAGAATTCCTTTTTGAAAAGATTGGACCCCACTAAGAGGAAAGTACTAATCTTTGTGTATGGTGACAGTGATGGACCAAGAATTTCATTGACCAAGTGCCCCCTGTGGTTGAGGGTTAGTGAATGAGGCTCAGAGGGCAGGAAGCAACTAAAGAACCATGGTTAGAATAAGCTGCCAATAAACTCAAAAGACCAAACTCACTGCCATTGAGTCATTTCTGACGCATAGTGACCTTTCCTTGGGTTGCCGAGGCAGTATCACTAGGGAAGTAGATTGCCCAACCTCCTTTCTGAGGAGTGGCTGGTGAGTTTGAACCTCCAGGCTTCTGGTTAGCAGTCAAGTGCCTTAGGCACTACACTACCAGAGCTCCTAAGCTGCCAATAAGAGCTGCCTTTTCCAGGAGGGCCCACCTCCAGGCGTTACATCTTAGCAACAAGCTTGGACCCTGGATGGGGTCTGCTCTCTTCTGCATCCTCTTTACCATCTTTCCTTTCTTCCTATCTGCCTCTATAGATAACTTGAAGGAACAAAATCTTTCCACAAAGCATCCCTTGCTCCCTGCTAGTCAGCCCTGACTAAACAGAGTGTATAATTATCCAAGATTCTGACTTGAGATGTCTGTGAGCACAACCAGCTTCTGAGCCTGCAGTCCTCCCCTGTGACAATCCCCCTACTCTGGGCTGTTTCCATATCACCCATAGTTCCAAGACTTAGCCATGAAAACTGCTTTCTGGGAAGGTTTGAGGGATGAGATTTCTTGGACAGTTGCATCCCTCTTATTTTATGGAAGTGGATCTCCAGGGTCATCTCTCCAGTAATAGAGATACTAGAACTGTGTGGCTCACTGAGGGCTCCTAGCCTGCAGAACCAGAGGGTTAATACCTGTTCATCTACTGTAAATCCTGGGAAAAGCCTTCAGCCTGGAATGACCCCTCTGGGTGATCAGAATCAGGATGAGCAGCGGAAAGAGCATGGGTTCAAATCCTGACTCCACTACTTTCTAATATCATCTCATAGCAGGCTCTGACCCTTCCCTTAGACCCAGAATTCTGCCCCCCTCAGTTATCAGTGGCTGTCCCTCTGCAGAGGGCTTGTTTCCTGGTGTTACTGCTCCTATTTAGTCTAGAAGCAATCTCAAGTCTAAACCTTTTATGCTATAAGTTTGGGACAATGATAAGCACTTTATGAGCATTGTTTTATGTAATTATCAAAATGGTAGTGTGAGGTTAATGTGATTATTCCCATTCTACAGCCAAGACTGAGGTACACTGAGATTATATAGCTTGCACAAAATTACATGACTTTTAAAAGGCAGGACCAGGACTGGAACCAGTTTTCAGGGTTTTAAAGAAGGTAACACAGTATAATAGAAAGAGAAAAGCATTAGAGTTAGATATTCTTGACCTCATTTCTTGGCTCCATCCTGGCTTCAGGACCTCCTGCAATTCCCTGAAGCTTTCTCGGCTTCACTTTCCTCACCTGTCAAATGAAATGTTCTGTAGAAGTGTTCCAAGAACGAAATGAAATGGCGTATATGAAATGCCTGTCACCTAGCTCCAAGAAGCATTAGATTTCACACCACCTCCTCCACCACCCTACCTTCTAAACCCAGGCTCAGACATCTTCCCACTGCATCATGCTGTTTCCAGCTCATTAGGGAAAATCAAGCAGGAACATAAATAATTGTGATAGAAGAAAGAAAGGAGTAAGTACTGTATGAGCAGACAAGTTCTGCTAGGGCAACCAAGCAACCATGATTTGTCATGGAAACTGATATTAAATCTGGACCTGAAATGTGTCATCAGATTTTAAGAGATGAAAATAAATGGGAGGAGCCCAAGATTCCACATTTGGTACCTGCATAGGGTATAGGGTAGGGTGATGAATGTGCAAGTATTCCCATAGGCTAAAGAGCTGCACAATGTGGGAAGTGGTTTTGTTCAGGCCATGCTTGTGTGCTAGGTTTCAGTGTGGTTGTCAATTGTTGTTGAGTCACTTCTGAGTCATGGCTACCCCACGTGTGCCAAGCAGAACTGCACTCCATGGGGTTTTTGAGGCTATGACTTTCCAAAATGCCTCTTGGTGGGTTTGAACCACCAAACATTGGGTTAATAATCCAGCACATAACTATTTGCTCCACCAACGAACTCTGGCAGTAATGTATTTTTTTACATATAACACACCACATAAATAAGACACACCCGCATACATAGTGCACGTAGGAAACTAATGTGTGAGATGGTTGCGTTGTTTACCACAAATGTATAGTGTGCATGTCATTTGCATAAAATAATGGTAATTTTGCCCACACTCAGCTGACAGAGGCTGGGCTGAACCCTCCCACGCCTAGATCACTGCTGCCATCTGGTGGTCATCAGGTGCTCAAACCTCAGCTGGGGGCTGACGGTAGGGTGGCCTTCATCCAAGGCATACTTCCTCCAGAAGATAGTGTGGTGGGTGGGAGTGGGGGAGAGTTCTGGGACACCTACAGGCAACCCTATTCCAGCCACCTGATGAAGTTGGCATTAGAAAGAAGAGCCCGATATCTCGCCTTCAACTCCTTAGACCAGCTGGGATTCTATTTTTAACCAGAACTGTCCTAGGTTGACAGCTTGGAACGCCTTTTCCCTCCCTCTCTTCCTTACTCCTGCAGCCCAGAACTCTGTGGAAATGGTTGATGGGAGCAGCTCTAGCACTGATAAACAGAAGACCCACTCTTCCTTCTTACTACCCTTCACTCCATGCAGCCTTTGCCCAGCATAGTGAGAGGGTAGATTTTAGAGGCATGCTGGCTGTGAATTTAATGAAGTTTAACTTACAGGGCTCCTCACTTGCACAGGTCCCTTCCAAGGTCAGAGTCCTAGTAATTTTGTGTCTGTAATTTTGAATTCTTTTTCTTTGAAAAGGGCACTCAATTTAATAAGTTTCAAGCTGCACAAAATGTGGTTCTCTCCCTGATAGGTGTGGCTTTTTATCCATCTCCAGGTCGGTATCTACTTCAGTATTATCCTTTCTACCTTGCTCTAATTCATTGCATGATCTTGGGCAGATTTATTTCCTGCTCTGGTCTCAGTTTCCCCATCTGTTACAAAATGGCATTTCAAGGAACCTCTCTTTCAACATACCATGCCTCTGACTCTCTGTATCTGTCCCCTTAGTGCTGTCATCATTTTCTGTCCTTCCTTGTTCGTCACTGTGTGTGTGCAGGCTGATGTTGCTGGTACCTGCCTTTCTCTGGGCCTGGCTTAGAGGCTCACAGTCTGGAAAAAAAAAAAAAAAAAAGGTAGGCTGGGCTCTGGGATTTATATTCAGCTCTATCTTTGCCACCAACTCCAAACCTCTTTGCTGTTGCTGGGCCAGGGCCAGGAAGTATGCTTCCATGAGACAGAAGTTTGTCCAGGTTCTTACACTAAAGAAGAGTAAGTGCATTAAAAATGTCTTACTCTTGACAAATACCATACATGTTTCATATGTATGACCTTACCATATGAAATACCTAGAATAGGAAAATGTAGATATTAGAGTTTAATAGTGGTTACCAAGAACAAGATGGAGGAGGGGAGGGGGAAAGAGTGTTTATAGTGATGGAACATTTGGCAATCGAAATTGGTGATGGTTGTACAACGTGATTGATGTAATTGGTCTCATCTAATTGTACACGTGAAAAATGTTGAATTGGCGAATGTTGTATCATATACAGTTTTACAATAAAAAAGGCCCCAGTCTTTAATGAACTTGTGTACATCTGTCACGGTTTGATCTCTGGCATTTGTTTGAAATTGAATTGAATAAAGTGAGTCTTATTACACAGTGCTGCTTTATCTTTTCATCAAAATGTTAATAATCATCTATCAATACAGTTCATTAACAATGATACCACTTTAGAGGAATGTGCCCAGGGGTCATGATGTGTCATAGGTACCCAACCTTCCTCTTCCACCCCTACTCCCAGTTACTAGGACATTGGCATGTAGGTGGTCAAGGATGACAATCCAGGGAGAATATAGAGTCCCCCTAGCTTCAGACCTGGGGTTTTCAGGAGGGGGTTGTGCACTGGTGTGGCCATAAGGAGGCATCTGACAGGGAGAATTCCACAAATCCCTTGCTCAAAAAAAAGAAAAAAAAAAAAACCATAGGAAGTTCAGGAAGAAGCTGAATGATTTATTGTTTCTTGAAGAAGCCAGGTGTGGGAAGAGGGGGCAGGGCCACAGTCCTTAACTGGAAACGGATGAAGGGATTTTTTTGCCAAAACTGTCTGTTGGTCAAGGAGGGGTGAGTTTAGGCCTGTTGGCACTTTCAGTACTGGAGGGGAAGGGCTCTGTGAGGTCAAACTGGGGGCAGCCTCAGCAGTCAGTCCAATGCCTGGATCCATGTCCCCTAATGGAATCATTGCCATTACTGCATGTGTATATAAGAAGCAGGTCAGCCTCTGTCATAGTTTCTATTGTGTAGGGACAGCCACTGCTAGGGCCTCTGTGTCTGTCTGGGATTGGTGCTGTTTCTATGTGCCTGGTTCAATCCCCTATCAGGAGTGCGCCTCAGTTCCTGTATGGCGTCTGTCAGGTAAGCCCCTTTTCCTACGCTGTCAGGTGTCAGTCTCTGGTAAGTTTTGGTTTGTTTCTCGCGTATCTGCATGGGTTCCATCTTGTAGGGATCAGTCTCTGTCCTGTCTCAGCCCCCACTCCCCTTCACCACTCAGCCTGGCCCCAGTGTGCTGATGGTGGTGTAGCTCAGCCTGGAGAGAGAAGCAATGGATGGGGTGGGAGGGTCCTCGTCCGGCAGAGGCCTAGGGCGAGCTCGTGGAGGGCGGGGCCAGCAGCGAGAGCACGTTTCGAGGCAGGCCTGACGAAAGCGACGGTGCATGAAGCAGTAGACCAGGGGGTTGACACAAGCGGAAGCATAACTGAGCAAGTGGATGAAAGAGATCGGTGCGCCCGAGAGCGCGCGGTGCGCGCCTGGACCGTCGAAGGCGCGCCATGTGTTGGCACTGTACACTGGCAACCAACACAGGAAAAAAAGTACAACGATCACCAGCAACATCCTCACTACGCGCTTCTTGGCCAGCAGCTTTGCCTGGACCGGCCGGTGCCCCGGTCCTGGCCCAGAAGGGGGCGCCGTCAGCGCCGACAGCTCCAGTGCCGGCCGAGAGCGCGGAAGCTGCACGTAGCAGCCATCGCCATCCTCGCCAGCCAGCCCTGTCTCAAGCCGGCAGTGCCCGTTCTGGTGGGCAGGATCTGGGTACAGAGGGTGGGTGGTCAGAGCAGAAGGCAGGGTCCTCCAACCTCCAGCCCTCCCACACCTGGCTTACATACAACCTTAGCCACATTCCCAGCCTCATCTCTTGCTTACAATCCTCCATCCGGCCTCGCTTACTCTAGGGCCCGCCCCTTCCCAAACTCCACCCTACTCTCTCAGGCTCCGCCCACCGTTGTTTCTGCCCACCTGGTCCTTTCCCATCTTGCAACCCTCCCTGGCTTCGGACCCGGCTCTGGCTCTCGGTGTCACCGTCACCGTCAAAGCGAAGCCCCAGGTAGAGTTCGCGGGAAATCAGTCCGTAGGCCACAGCCATAACCACACCTGGGACGAAGAACAAGAGCAGGAGCAGCAGCACCGACCTAGAGACAGCACACAAGACGGATCATGCGGGTCTCTGTCCAGTCACCCAATCACAGATGTGGGGAAGCGATTGGTATTCCTAGGGCTGGTGGCCAGCCTCCAGAGGTAGAAGTAGGATTGAGGGATGCCTTTGGGGAAGGCTAGAGAACTGGGGGGAGCTCTGGTAGCGTAGTGCCTAAGGCACTGGACTGCTAACAAGAGGGCTGGCGGTTCAAACCCACCAGCCACTCCTCGGAAGGAAGATGGGGCAATCTACTTCCGTAGTGACCCTGCCTTGGAAACCCAAGGAGGGGTCGCTATGAGTAGGGTCCGACGCGACGGCACACAGCAACAACAGAGAACTGGGGGAGGGGCTCCAAATGGGAATCCCGGGTGTTCGGTGCTAAATGGGAACTGGAGTGGTAACTTGTGGAGTAGCTGGAGGAGAGTCCTGAGTTATGGTCGTAAGCATCTGATGGAGATAGAGAAGGAAGTTTCCAGGACTGTAAATCATGGGCACGCTCACCAGGTCTGTCGGATGCGCGCACTGGGCCAGCGATGCACGCACTGCAGCACACGGGGCCCCGCTGGCTGCACGGTGGTGTACACGGGGTAAGGCACCATGAGCAACCCGGACAGCAGCCATGTGGCTACTATCACTCGAACCGCGTGGGAGCGCGTCTGCCACACACGCGCCTGCAGTGGCCTGCAGATGGCGCTGTACCGCTCCAGGGCGATGGCCACAAGGCTTAGTGTAGACACACTGACAGACACCCCTGAGGAAGGAAAGAGGAAGGGATCGCTTTGGAAACTTGCACTTACACTCACCAGTGTGACCTCCCACACTTCCCAAAGCCAAATAGGGAAAGATCCCTACATTTGGCAAGGATCGAAGGTGAGGAGTTGGGGGAGGGGAAGAAGGCTGTCTCACCCACCCATGAGGTAGGAAACTGCCTTGCAGACGACTGTGCCAAAGATGAACGTGCCCATGAGATTAGGCAGGAGAGTGAAGGGCATGCAAGCCACAGCCAGCAGGAGGTCGCTGACTGCCAGAGAGAGCAAGAAGGCATTGGTGACAGTTCGTAGGCGTCGGCTCAGCCCCAGGACCACGATGATTAGCACATTTCCGCCAACGCTCATCAGAAAGATCACCAGATAAAGGGTGATTCTAATGGCCAGCTCCAATTCTGGGTGGGAAAAAGGAGAGTTGGCAGTAAGGGATTTGGGCTCCACTGAACCAAACACCTCAAGTCCACTTATCCCCAACCCCCACTTCCCAGGCAGATCCCTTACATTCCAAGATCACCCCATCCCCCCAGGTCTCACTTATTAGACAGTGAACTTGAATCCTTTACCTTCTTGAGACCCAGACAGTTAAATTGGCCTAGCTCTACCCTTCTTAAAAAAAAAACCCTGTATTTTCCCCTCAAGTTTGCTCCAAATCTTTCCTTCTCTTTTTCAGCCAAACTACTTGAAAAGATTATTAGTCTCTTCCTAGCCACACCCCAATTCATTACAATCCAGTCTCACTCTCCTCCATCACTGTTTGGACACTTCTTCCCAAGGTCACTAAGCCTTCACTTCCAAATCCAGAGGTCTCTTCTCAGCCTATTCTACTTGACCTCCCTGCAACTTTTGACATGCTGACCATCCATTACCCCCCCCCCCTTTTTTTTTTCCTAATTGTCATTTGGGTGAAAGTTTATAGAGCAAATTCATTTTCCATACAGCAGCTCATACACATTTTGTTTCATGACATTGATTGCAGTCCCCATAATGTAACAGCTCTCTTCCCACTTCCTCCCTGTGTCTTTCTTTCCTATGCAGTCCATTCCTTTTGAAACCCATGTAAGATCATATCCTTATTCTCTTCAAAAAGAAAACAAAAAACAAACAAAAGGCTTTCATCTATTCTCTATAATCTGCAAGTGCTTAGCATATTATCAAAGTCCTCCACCTCCTGCTCTGTCCTCTCCCTTCTCCCCTGCTATGCACCCACTTAAGCCACTGGATGAGTCTTTTAATTTTTTTTTAATTATATACACTCATGACTCCTTGCTCACACTGGTTCCTCAGCCTGGAATGCTTCTTCACCAACCTCCTCTCTCCCCATCACAGACTTCTATATCTGGTGAACTCCTTTTTATCTCTTGTCTTTCAAGACTCAGGTCAACTGCCACTTCTGTACACTGCATTTGGAATTCATTTCCCTTTTCTTTGATCCATGCATGTTCCTTATAGATCTGTTAGAGTCCTTTTTACTTTCTGCTTTGTATTTTAGTATCTCCAAACATTCATTCTCACTCAACAAACATTTACAGAGGACTACCTCTGGGCTAAGCACAGGGAACAAAGAGATGAACATGACAAATTTCCTGCTACACTCTAGAGGGGAATGCAGGTACACAAACATAGTTTCCACACTGTGTGATAAGGGGTGAGACAGAGGGATGTACAAGGTGCTGTGAAAGCTCAGATGAGGGAAATCTGATGTCGCTGGGCTAGACAGAGGGCTGGGAGGATTAACCCCATTCATTTGAGTCAATTTCTGTTGGGAGATGGATTCATCTCTGGGTCTCCATACTGTAGCCAAGTAGACTCCTAGGCCAGTAGGCACCCAGGCGAAGTTGGATTGAATTGAACTGGATTGAAGTATCCACACCCCTGGCCCAACAGGTGGGAGACTGGCACTTAAATAAAGAGAAGGCAAGAGGCAGAGCCTCCCAGTTGGAGGAAGAAGGCTCAGAGCTGCAGCTCCCTCTTCCTCTTGTTTTAGCTCCCACATTATGCTGTTTTCTCCTTACAATACCTAGCCTTTCTTGATGCCATTGTAGATATCAGATATCCACAGTGCTATTAAGGAGAGATCCCTAAACTGAGCCCAGCAGTGAAAAAACTTGTCCAAGGTCATACAGCTAGTAAGAGGCTGCGTGAGAATATAATCCAAGTCTCTAGATTCTTACAATGTTTGGCGTCCTACTTACTGTTCCCTGGTTCCTCTGTCATTCATCACATTTCCTCCTTCTCTTAACTGAATCTCAATCTCAGTGTCCCTCCCCCATCCCCCAGGATTCTATCATGGCATTTCTCACTATATGTTATATTTAATTATCTACCTCCCCCATAGAGTATGAGCTTCTTGAGGACAGGGACAATGTCCATCTTGTTCTCCCTAGCACTCTGCATGATGTCCAGCACAAAGGAGGCACTCAATATACAAGTGCTTGTTAATGAATCTTGAATGAATCTCTGTCTCTCTCCATATAAGTGCACCTGCCTTTTCCTTCTGCATCCAGCTCTCACCTCTGTGCCTCTAGATCTCCAGCATGCTTTCTCTCTGCCTTTGTCTCTCTGGAGACACATGTTGGAGGGTCCTTGAGGGGTCAATAACAAGCTGTGATTTCTGATGCTCTACTTTTGCTATTATATACAAACCCTTTGTGTCTCATTAGGAAGCTAGGCCCCCTCTCTGTAGGAAAGGCTTATCTGTAATAAATTAGAGATGTGTGTGTGTGTGTATGTGTAAAGGAAAATAAAGACCTTTTAGAAGATCTCTCTCAGAGAGGCCCTTCGACTTGGAAAGACAGAGCTGGTAGTCTATCTTGCATTCTGTGTTCTTCTCTCCCCTCACAGTCTGCCTCTTTTGTTCCCACTTCTTACTCCCTCTAATCCATCATTTCTCTCACATCCTATTCTAGATGTCTCCCTCAATTGATTTTTGATGTAGTCACCATACCTTCCCAAGTTTGTACACCACTCTTGTGTGCAGAATATATTTCTCATTCATTCGTCTGGCTGATATGACCCATGTGTCTTTCTTTGAACTTGACTAATTGTGGTGGAGCAGAAGGATGAGGATAGGCTCATTCCTTCTGAAATTCCTAATCTTCTTGGGGACTCCTAAAAATTAGGGGACAAAGTCTCAACAAAATTAAGCAGCAATTTTTTAGTGCTTTCAGAATTGACTCAATGGCAGTGGGTTTGGTTTGGGTTTTTGCTGTTTTCACTGAGCATTCCTAGATCTTACCTTATTCCCACTATCTCTCTAGTTCCTTGCTGTTGACCAGTTAGGTGATATGAAAATGACTAACTAAAAGCAATCTTAGAGTTAAAACTAGTGGGTATATATGCATCCATATATGTGGCAACTATGAGTGTTCACAGTAGCTGAAGTGACTAGGAACCTAAGGTGGAGTGGATAGATGGGAGATGGCACCTTCTGGATTATAACCCCTGGTGCACTGACAGTCTGCCTATGGGCATTAGCCCACTGGGTATGAGAGGAGAGTAGAACCAGTGGACTCAAGAGATTGGAATAGTTCAGTTCTGCTTCTGGGGTCTCGAGGGCCTTTGTTTTGTCCAAATTATGACGGAGAAAGTAAGAGCACAAAAATCCAGACAATATGATACAAAACAAAAACCAAGCTTTTCTATGAAAGGATTCCACAGAACCTTGAAACTGTTGATGCCTCAAATTCTGCCTTCCATTAGTGTGTGGGATCTGGTCACTCATGAATTCTGACATCAAAGTAATAATATCTATGTCTTTATGGTGAGCAGATAGCATCCAACTGACCATGAGTAATAGTTGATTGAATGGAGGGACATTCAAGTGTCAATGGGTAAGATTGAGAGAGTAAGAGTAATAGCCAAGAGTGTGTGCATAATATCGGAGTGACCATTGCGTAATATCTTAGTCTTCGAGATGATATCAGGGTAGGTGAGAGTAACACGAGTTTCTGTGGGCAATATCCAGAGAAGGTTAACAACTACATGTCTATAGGTAATACTAATTGAGTGTGGATAACATTTAAGTGGTGGTGCAGTGGTTAAAGAGGTTTGAACCCACCAGATGCTCTGTGGGAGAAAGATGTGGAGTTTTGTTTCCCAAGATTTACAGCCTCTGAAACACTACAGGGAAGTTCTGTTTTGTACTGTAAGGTTGCTATGAGTTGGAATCAACTTGACAGCAGCAGTTTGTTGTTGTTTTTTTTTTTTTTTTTTTTTAAGTATCTGAGTAAGTGTTGGAACATTGGAATGAGCCAGGGTGATAACCAAAAGTCTGCAGATAACATCTCATTTTGTAGGAAACATCTTGAAGAAGTATGGCTTACATTAGGGTTCTGTGGTAATACCTGTGCAAATACGGTAATATCCAAATGATGATAGTAATAGCTAAGTTAGTAAATATCCAAGCATGTGTGGGCAATATTTGAGTACAAATAACACTTGGTTGAGTGAAATTAACTGATCATCTAAATGAATACAGGTAATAGTTGAGTCTCTGTCGGTAATATTGGAGTGCACAAAAGTAGTGTCTTTGATTTTATGGGAAAAGCTGGAGGAAGGTTACCTAAGTGAGCAGAGATAGCATCTGATTCTGTGTGGTTAATAACAAAATGAAAATTAGTAGCGTTCCATGGATGGGTAACATCTAAATGATTACGGGCACTATTAACGTGAGTGTGGGTAATGTCTGGGTTTCTGTGGGTAGCATTTAAGTAAACATGGGCAAACTCAAGTGTCTGTGGGTTATATCAGGATAATTTCTGTTGGTAATGTTGGAATGAACATATGCATCTACAAGGGTAGTATTGAGTGACTGTGGGTAATAAGAGTCTGTGGGTAACTTCTGACTGCTTGGTAACATCTGAATGTAGTGTGAGTAATAACTTCCAGATGTGTGAGGCCACTTCTTGCACCACAGCTTGGAATTGCTTCACATCCTGCTTTCTCAGGGACCTTTGCTGAGGACTGTGCCCTCTCCTCTCTTCTGCACCTTCAATGTTCCTTTCTCCAGCCTCATTTTCTATTCAACATTTGCAAATGCTCTTGTCCCTACTACCACCAAAAGAATTCAAAAGACAAAGTCACACACACACACACACACACACACACACACACTCATTTCTCAATCTTATGCATTTTCTAGCACTATCTTTGTTTCCCTCTCTCCCTACAAAGGGAGCTTTGGTGGCGTAGTGCCTAAGATATTTGACTGCTAACCAGAAGGCTGGTGGTTCAAACCCACCAGCCACTCCTTCGAAGGAAGACCGGGCAATCTATTTCTGTAGAGATACCACCTCAGAAACCCAAGGAGGTGTCACTATGAGTTGGAAACAACTCAATGGCAGTGAGTTTTTTTAATTTTTATTTTTTGGTTGTTGTTGTTTCTCCCTACAAAATGTCAAAACTCCCTGAAAGTTTTATCTACACACCCTACCTCACTTCTCAAATTGTCTCTCCCTCTGGCCCAATCAACCTACTGCAGTTAGGCCTCAGCACCCACTATTTCACCTAAGAACTTCCTTGTTATGGAATCCAAAGGATAGTGTTCTGTCTTTATCCAACTATATTGCTGTAATTGACATCATTTAGCCTACCCTGAAGGAATCCTAGTGGCAGAGTGGTTAAGTGTTTGGCTACTAATCAAAAGGTCAGTTGTTAAAATCAACCAGCTTCTTTGCAGGAGAAAGACATGGAAGTCTGCTTCTGTAAAGATTATAGGCTTGGAAGCTCCGTGGGGGCAATTCTGTCTTGTTCTATAAGGTTGTTATGAGTCAGAATTGACTTGATGGCAACAAGTTTGGTTTTGGACACCACCCTACTTGAAACTCTCTTTTCCTTTGGCGTCTGGAAGGACATAGCTCCTGTCTCTCTGACAGTTTGTCCTAAATGTCTTCCACAGACTCTTCTTCCTCTGCCTAGCTTTTAAAGATTGGGTTTCCATAGAAAGCAGCAGTCAAGAAATCAGACGACTTATGGCACTGGACAAATCTGCAAAACACCTCTTTAAAGTGCTGAAGACCAAAGATGTCTCTTTGAAGACTAAGGTATGCCTAACCCAAGCCATGGTATTTTCCATTACCTCATATGCATGTGAAGCTGGACAATGAATAAGGAAGAAGAGTTGATGCTTTTGAGTTGTGGTGTTGGCCAAGAATACCAGAAGTACCATGGACTACCAAAAGAACTAACAAATCCTTCCGGGAAGAATGCTCCTTGGAAGCAAGAATGGCCAGACTTTGTCTCACCTACTTTGGTCATGTTGTCAGAAGGGACCATTCCCTGGAGAAGGATATCATGCTTGGTAAAGTGGAGGGTCAGTGAAAGAGGGGAAGGCCTTCAATGAGATGGATTGACATAGTGGCTGCAACAATGGGCTCAGTTATAGCAAGCATTGTGAGGCTGGCACAGGACCGGGCAGCATGTTGTACATAGGGTTGCTATGAGTCAGAGCTGACTCAATGGCATCTAACAAGAACAACAGCATAGAATCCTATCCTAGGTCCTCTTTTCTTTCCATTCTACACAATTTTGGGATGATTTTTATCTATACCCATGGCTTCCATTATCTCCTCTAGGCAAGACCTTTCAAGTCTATATTTCTAGCTCAGACCTCTCCCCTAAGAATGCTGACTGATGGACTCAACAGCTTAACAGGCAACTCCACCTAGATGTCTCAATGGCATTTAAGCTCAGTGGGTTCAAAACAGAATTTATAATTTCCTTTTCCAAACCTGTTTCTGCTCCTTTGTCAACCTGCTCATTATATAGCACCAACATCCATCCAATTGCCCAAGCCAGAAACCCTTGACCTCTCCTTTCCTCTCCACTTCTAATCAATCACCAACCAAACCAAACCAAACTCACTGCTGTGGAATCGGATCCAATTCATAGTGACCCCTCCTTGGTTTCAACCCCCAGCCTTCTGGTTAGCAGTCAAATGCCTTAGGCACTACAACACCAGAGCTCCCAGGTCTTGTTAATTCTACTTCACAATTGGCTCTCAAATCCATCCACTTCTTTCCATCTCCACTGCCAGTTCCTTTGTCTAAGCCAGCATGATGTTTCACCGGGATCACTGTAATAGCCTTCTAAAGTGTTCCTCTGCCCTCCTCTGACTTCTGTCCTCCAATCTATCTGCTATACTATACAACCAATCCTAGCTTAAAACCTCTCAGTCGTTCCCATTGCTTCAGAATAAAATACACACTCCTCAGTTAGGTCTATAATGCTTTTCAGAAATACATTAGTTTGATCTCCAGCCTGAGTGTACATGTTCTAGCCACACAGAAACTATGTCACACTGAATAAATATAAGTGCCATGGATTTACACTTTGGGCTATTACACATACTTTCCTCTGTTCGGGATGCTTTTTGCCTCTTCTCCCCTTTACTTGGCTGGCTCCCCCTCTGATTTCACTTTAGACATCACCTCTTTGGAAGTCAACCTTGATTCTCAAGTCTGGATTTGGGGCTCATCTTCTGTGTTCCCACAACCCTATGAGGCACTTTCCACTTTGGGCTGCAATTCTCTGGTTACTTGTCTGTTCTTGCCACTAAACTGTGAGCTCCATGAAGTAGGGACTGTTTCAGTTTTTCTCAACTCATGCCTCAGTGCCTAACATAGTCTCTGGTTCAATAAATATTTCTTGACTGACAGAATCTAAGTGCAGTTGTAACAACTGAGCTGAGAAAGCATGCATTAGTTTGTGGAGTAAATAAATGCTTGCATTGTGATTCATTCCAACTTTTCCCTTCTTGACAGAGTTCTTTCTCCTGAAATCGCTCTCCTTCCTTTTCTGCCTACTGAACTTCAACTTCAAGACCAACTCCCAGTTTCCCTCCTCTGCGAAGTTCTTGGACCCCGTCATTCTCTCCTTTGCATGCCAGTAGTTCAGACCCTCTCCTGCCACCTGCCACACTGTGATTTATCCATTGGTTTGTCTCTCCTCTGCACTTGATCATGAGGACATCTTTTTGTCTGCAGGATTGGGAGATCAGGGTTAAACAAACATTTAAAGAGAAGAGAGCTGCAGGAGGGGAAAAAGATGTATCTTGAGCTGGGTCTTTAAGAAAATGCTGATGTGAGGTGAAATTCTCTCTTGGGGACTAGGTGACTGAAAGTAGTTTCAAGAGGGTAGAAAGGGGGAGCAGATGGTGGTACAAAGGGATGGGGCTGTCAAGGGGGCAGTTTGGAACTCTGAGGAGAAGAAGGAGGGGGCTTGGAGACACTATTTGGAGACTGAAACTACAGAGCCTTGAGAGGAACTCAAACTTGGGAGGTGGAGGGCTTTAAGGATGAGTGAAATGCGGAGCAGTCCCCAGGAGTTCAGGAGAGAGGATCTCATTTGGGAGGGAAGGGGTTTAGGGTGGGGGACATAGGAGACTACAACTCTAACTTCCCATTCAGGCCTTCAGAATGCTGCCTCTTCCAACCAGACTCCTTCTTTTTCTCACTCTTGCTTTTCTTTCTTCCTTCCCTTTCTCACTGTGGCACAGTGAACTGGATGTAAAGGAAAAGAGAGACCTGAAGGGTTGACGAGAAGAGGTCCTTGTCTCTCCCAACTTGAGATGTGTGCTGGGGGAGGACTGTGGAGGGGCTGTTGGGGGGATGGTGTGAGGCTGTGGTGGAGCTGTAAGAGCCTGCGGGGGTCGCCCATGTGAGGGGCAGCGAGCCGAGTACTCCCAAGAGGAGGACAAGGGCGTTTGAGGAGGCCGTGGGGCGCCTCTTTGACTGCTGTGAGGTGCTGTGAGAAGGAGCTCGTGGAGGAGGCTTGTGGAGGCACCCACCTTGCGTCCCGGCTCCGCGGATGCGAGGGGACTCGCAGCTGAGGTTGCTGGCGCCGCTGCTGTTGAGGAGGAGACCCCCAGGACGGCATAGAGAAGCCCCCGGCCCGGGCCCGGGTCCTGACACGCTTCGGTTCAGCCTCAGCAGCTCCATGGCCCCAGCGGGGCCGGCAGCCTCCCTCCGCTGGGCAGGGCTGTGGGTAGGAGGCATGTCTCCCTCCGCTGGGCAGGGCTGTGGGTAGGAGGCATGTCTCCCTCCGCTGGGCAGGGCTGTGGGTAGGAGGCATGTCTCCCTCCGCTGGGCAGGGCGGGCTCCCGCCGCGGCTCCACCTGCTCGCGCGCGGCGACTCCGGCTGGGGCGCCCGTCCGCCCCGCCCGCCAGGTCCCCGCCTGGTTCCCGCCCCCAGCTCCGGCCCCGCGCCTCCGCTCCCCTTCGCGCTCCCCGCCTGGGCCCTCTTGCCTCGCTGGCTCCGGGCCGCGTCTGTCCTGACAGGTGATCCTTCCGCCCCCGTCCGCCACTCGCGACTCACCCGCCCCCTCCCTGCGTGACTGTCCTCCTCCAAGGGGGGACCCCTCGCTACATCTCTCTTGTCTTCTCCCTGATTCCGGGGAGCTCTTGGGCTGGATGCGAGGTGTGTGTGCGTGCGTGTGTAAGAGGTCTGGGATAGTACGCTGTTGCCCCAGGGTCCTGCATCTCTCGGGATGGGGGCAGGGGACGTGCAGGTGGTGTCGGAGACTAGGGCTGCGCGTGGGGGTCCCCCGCTGCGGCTCAGATGTCTCAGCCCTTGAGAAGTGCAGAGGTTACGGTTCTCTGCCGCGGTGGCGGGGTGACCGCCGCGCCCTGGCTACGGTAAGGCTCTGCAGCTCATCACTGCGGGGCTGGGGTAGCCGCTGCATCTGCCCGGGCACCCTCCACTTTCCTACCAAGGCCCCAATCCAGGCTTCCACCCAAGGCTTCAAGGAAACTTCAGCAGCGGGCGAGAATGGGCGGTGGGTAGAGGTGGAAGAGGGCATTTGTCCCCAGGGAAGCTCAGGCAGGGGGAAGAACTGCCGGGAGAAAGTGTGACTTGGGCTTTGAGGAAGGTCGGGATGGTGGTGAGAAATGCCCAGGATAAATGGGGGTGGGATGGGGGGCTGTTGAAAAATAGGAAGGGTTTGTTTGCAATCCGAGCCCAGCGCAGGCAAGGAAGGGGAGGACGAGGCTGGCTTTCTCTGCGGTCTCCAGGCAGCGCCCACTCCCACCCGACACGCTGACGCTCACTGTTTGCTTTTATGTCAAACGGAGCCGCCTGTGTAGGGCGCCAGGTTCCCACGAGAGGGGGTCGGAAGGGGGCTGGGTCACTGAGGGGCAGCAGAAACAAAGCAAAAGGGGGCGTGTGCAGGACTGAGGTGGGTTTAGCCTTTTGGAGTAGGACTTGTCACCTTTATATTTCAGCCCTGACAGGTATCCATCCTCCTCTGTTCCTAACAAACTCCCATAAGACCTGAAATTCCGTCCTCCGATCTGGTCCCCATCAGTAGCTGTAAAATGTGGGGCATCAAAGAGTAGATTAGTGTACCAATGTGTACTAGTTTTATGGCGAATTCTGAGGACCTGGTCCAGGCAGCATTGAGTTTATCGCAGGTGAAGCATTGAAGAAGGCTTTCAGCCTAGGGGTGGGTGAGGTGCCCGCAACAGTTCCCCCTTTCCTTTCTCCTGGCACTACCTGCCTTGCCCATCTGAGGAGCCTGATTTGCTGTTTGTTCAACGCCAGCCCAGGTGGGGCCTCAGATAACCTGCTGTACTTTTCACACATTGGAGGGAGGGAGGGAGGGAGGGCACGGGAGCAAAGAGATGTTGAGGAGACAGAAAAGGAACTAGGAGCCACGGGCAGGCGTTCATTTATGCATCAAACTATGTGCCAGGTATAGGGCTGCACACTGGTTGTTCAATACAATCCGTACTTGAGAAGCTTCCAATCTAGTAGGGGGAATGATTGCAATATATGCAATAAATGCATCCACCAGGTTGCACAGGTCAGAAATTTAGAAATCATCTTTGACGCCTTGCTTCCTTAGGCTCCTTCATCTCTGTGGTAAAGGCTGTGATGCAAAGCCCAGACCCCTTCAAAAATGAAGGATTTATTGTCTTCACAAACTGGATTTACTCTCAGCTTCATACCTGAGTTGAAGAGAGCTGGCTTGTCCAAGATGATGTTGGCTTTCTAGGAGGTCCTACATCCAATGTAGGATCAGTGCAGAGGTATAGAGTTTCAACCCCTTAACAGTAGAGGATAACTCTGAAAGACTTTCACAACCCCAGAGTTCTTCAGGGGGTTGATGGGGGCCTTCTTTGGGATTGAGTTACTGCTCAGCTTCTTCCTTTACCCAATTCTGCTTTTGTCCTCTCTCTCTTGCACAGGTGATGACTTCAAGAGCTCTCTTGAACAGCTGTGTCTTAGAGTCTGCTTCATAGGAAATCCAACTGCATCACTCTCATATCCAATCAATCGTGAAGTCCTGTTGATGTTACCTATTAAGTGTTTCTCAAATCAATCTGCATCTATCTCCACTGACATTACCCTAATGGCATCTCATGATCCTGTCCTACCCTCCTAGCCTGAGTGGTCCACCATATGCTACTGATGCCTTCTCACATCCATCCTTAACCTTATAGTCAGAGTGGTGTTTCAAAAAATGAATCTGATTATTCCATTCTCCTGCAAGCAAACTTTTTAACAGGGTCTACAAAGTCTGCATAATTCGCCTCCTTCCTACCTGCCTCTCCAACCTTGTTTCAAGCCACTATGAACCTTGTTCTCTCCACTGTAGACATGCTGGTCTTCCTTTAGTACCTTTTATTTGCTTTACTTTCTTGAGCTACATGGTCTTTGCATGTGCTGTTACCTCCTTCTGGAAGCTTCTCCCTTCCTTCCTGATTACATTATGGCCTACTGAGGTCCTTACGATCTCAGCTCAGGCAGCAATTCCTCCAAGAAGCTTTCCCTGGCTTTGTGGTAAGCAGAATCCTAAAATGAGGCCCACTGACTCTCACCCTTATAAAATCTTTTTTCCTTGAGTGTGGGTGGAACCTGTGCATATAATTAGATATCACTCCTGTGATTATGTTACCCTTTGTGGCAAAAGAGAATTTGCAGATGTAATTAATGTTACTAATCAATTGCCCTTAAGATAGAGAGATTAGCTAACTAGTCCTAACCTAATCACAAAAGTCCTTTAAAAGCAGAGCAGTTTCCCTGGCTGGTAGCAGAAGAGGAAGTCAGAGAGATTTGAAGTACAAGGATTTAACACCTCGTTGTTGGCATGAAAATGGAGGAAGGCACCTGAAACATTGGCTTTAGAGTGGAGAGAAGCCTTTAGCTGAGAGCAGTCCCCTGGCTGACAGCCAGCATGAAACGGGGACTCTAGTCACAAAGAACTAATTTCTGCCAGTGACAAGAATGAGCTTGGAAACAGATTTTTCCTGAGCCTCCAGATGAGAATTTAGTCTTGCAATGCCGTGAACAGAGAACCCAGCTACGCTATTCTGATCTCCTGATCTGTGAGCTAATAGATTTGTGTTGTTTGAAGCTACTCAATTTGTTATCACAGAGTAGAAAACTAATACATTACCCATCTCAAGAGGCAGCAAATGCAGACCCTTGGAAGACATATTAGTAAACTTGTCTCTTTTTCTGGATGAAATAGGAGTATTCGAAATTTGTGACAGATTGCTAGTGGCAGCTACTGTGAGAGCAGCTTAGGGAAGTGGAACCAATTTGGAGTTCATGGCTATAATTCAGGTCAGAGATGATAGTGGCTTGAACTAAAGTCATGAAGGAACTGCAGAAGATGGATGCAAGAGCATGGAAGTAGAAGACAGGACTTAAGACACTGAATATGTAGGATGAGGGCGAAGGATGAGTTAAAAATGAATAATATTTCTGGTAATTGGATGGATGTGGTACTCTTCACTATATAATCATTACTGTTTGGTGAGCACCTACTATGTTCTAGGCAAGGTACATACATTATCTTTAATCCTCACACACACACACAAACTATATAAGTTTAGGCTCAATATTGTTGTTGTTAGGTGCCATCAAGTTGTCTCTGACTCTTAGCAACCTTATGTGCAGCAGAACGAAAGATTGCTGGTCCTGTGCCAGCCCCATGATCTTTGCTATACCCGAGCCCATCGTTGCAGCCACTGTGTCAATGGTTCAGTATTATTGATCACTATTTTAGATGAAAGAGCTGTAGCTCAGTGTGAGAGAGTTTAATGAAGTTGCCCAAAGCCACAAAATTATTGGGTGAAAGAACCAGAATGCAAAGCGAGGGATTTCTAAAATCAGAATTCAGATGCTCATACTATGTTGTTCCCAGAATGAGTAGAAGTCTTACTATATTCCCTGATCACCTTCTTTCTTCCGTTTTACGCAAGAATATTTTCAACTTTCTTGACTCCTGAAAGTTTTAATTTCATCTTTCATCTTGACTCTCACACACACACGTAAACACCATCCTTTACTCTTAATACATAACGTGGTTTCCAACCTCATAGAGAAAATAATAACTCTTAGACAGCGACTCCCACCAGTGAATCTGTTCGGTTTTATATGTGTTGAGTTTCACATGCCTATTAGACATCTAAGTACAAATTCCAGTAAGAATTTGGATATACAAGTAATATAGAAGTAATGCAAATCATGGAATTAGTGAGAGTGTGTAAAATAGGAGGAAATGAGGATCCAAGTCAGAATCTTGGAGAAGACCATTATTTCAAGGCTTAATAAAGAAAGATCAGCCTGCCATACTGGACTTACACTTCCACATAGTAACAATCCACTAGAGCTCACTATTGCCTTGTTCTTTGTGGCATATGGTCTTCCATTTGCCACACTCTCCACTATTCCCTATTGTTTCCCCAACTGAAGCTGAGCTACAGTTGTTTTGCTGTTACTTAGTCTACTTTATTCATATACCACCCTGGCTGACACATACTCTGAAAGCCTGGAATTCAGAAAAGGCCCTGGATTTTTGGTAGGGGCAGCATTATAAGTCCCCACACTGCCATTCTCCTTTTGCTTCAAATGCGTAGCAGTGATAGGGAAATATTTTTAAAATGTGAACTAAAAGGCCATAGCCAGGCACAAGAACAAAATAAACAATAAAAAAAGGGGAAAAAAAAAAAAAAAAGCCAGCCTGCAAAAGAGACCAAGATGAAGCAGACAGAGAGGCAGGAAGAAAACAAGGGGAGCAAAGAATCGTAAAAAGTAAAGGAGAAGAAGCTCAAGGAGAAAGTATGGAACTGATTGAAATGCTGCTCCTGGATCAATCAAAATGGAGACTGTAGTGTATTGTATGATGACCCCTCAAAAGGTACGTCCTCATCCCAACTTCCAGAATCTGTGAATGTGACCCTATTTGGAAAAAGGTTCTTTGCAGATGTAATTAAGGATCTTCAGATGCTATAATCCTGGATTATTTGGTTGGGCCCTAAATCCAATGTCAATTGTCCTTTTAAGATCACACAGAGGAGAGACATGTAGAGAAGAGTAGAAGGCCATGTGAAGATGAAAGCAGAGAATGGACGCATGCAGAGAAAGCTGCAGCCAGAAGATGAAGATTCTCCCCTAAACCCTTTGCAGGCAGGGAGAGTGGCCTTATTGACTTTTACTTCTGATTTCTGGCCTTCAGAACTGTATGGTGAGAGAATAAATTTCTGTTGTTTTGGTGGTAATTTGTTACAGCAGCCCTAGGAAGCTAACACAGAACTGGTAAGTATTATCTCAATTTAGTTAGAGATCCTTGGCAACTTTGGAAAGAGCCACTTTGGTGAGGTTGCAAAAGCAGAAGACAGATTGGGTGGAATGAAAACTGAATGTGGTATGAGGAAGTAGCGTGACTGACTTTAAGCAAGTATTTTAGGAGTATAGTAATTAACAAAAGGAAAGAGAGTAGTCACTAGAGAAAGATTAGAATACAAGGTTTTTTTTTTGTTTTGTTTTCTTTTAAGATGGGTAGACTGGCATTCATCTCTGGTTGATGGAATCACTCAAATATATAGAAAAGGCTGAAGACATAGGAGTGAGAGAATGGCTAATTAATACCACAAAGTTTCTGAGAAGGCAGGAAGTAATGGAATCTGCAGCAGAAGTGGAAGGTCCTAGTTTTTGATAGGAGGAGAGACTCAATTATAATAGGAAGTTAGTAGGAGAGGATGACTGTAGATAAAAATAAATCATAGCCAACCAGATACAGCTATATATTCTAGCCTTCTTGCAGCTAAGTATGGCTATATGACTAGGTCTGGTCAGTAAATGTGGGTGGAAGTGATAAATGCAGCTTCCAGATCAAGCTTTTAAAGGAGAGGAGTGGGCCTTCTGTTCCTATTGCCTCTTCTTACAGGCTGGAAAGTGGATGTGAGGGTAAGCCATCTTCAACCATGCAGAGAGGGTAACACGCTGGGATGGCTGAGCCACAAGATGGAAGGAGGCTGGGCCTGCTATATTGTCAAGTCATTTTACCATCCCTGGTTCTGCTACATAAAAAGGAATAAAACTATAGTCTTAAATCCCTATGATTTTTCTCTCTCTTATCATGGCAACCTGACCTGCATCTTAACTAAGACAGTAGGTTTGTAAGTTGTATGGTGGAGCTGCTGTCTGACAATTTCTATTTTCTACATGAAGTTGGAGACCTGATTATCAGTGAGTGAAGTGTGTATGTATGTGTGTGTACGAGTGGATGGGATTTAGAAGTCAAGGTGGTTTAAGAAAACAAATACAATAGGAGAAAGAAAGTAGAGACTATACTATTACTTCCGTATTATAGGATAATATTATAGCAGAGTGTAGGAGCTCTGGTAGCATAGTGCCTAAGGCACTTGACTGCTCACCAGAAGGCTGGCGGTTCAAACCCACCAGCCACTCCTCGGAAGGAAGGTTGGGCAATCCTACTTCCGTAGTGATACTGCCTTGGAAACCCAAGGAGGGGTCGCTATGAGTTGGGGCCGACTTGACGGCAAACAACAACAACAATTATAGCAGAGTGGTGAGGACCCATATGAGAATTGGTGATCATGAATTTCTAGTGGTATCAATCATTTTCTCCAACAGAGCTGAGCTGGTCGGATGCATCATGGAAAATGATGATTCAGTTTATCAGAAGTTGGCATTTTACTAGATGGGTAGGATGGAAAAACAGAAGGAAAAAGGTGACCTAATGGACCACAAAATTTCAGATGGACGTGGAGGGGAGAGGAGAATTATGAGATAGATGACAAAGTCTAAAATGAAGAGTAGGTAGGCTCCAGAAGATTGGTAGTTGTCAGCAATGACAGAGGGAAGAGGGTCACAATGGATGCATGAGCTTCATGGGAGCAGGGCTTCTACTGAGAGTGAAGAAGCATCAATGAGAACAGAAGACACCAACTCTGTGATACCTGGATTCTGGGAGGATGAGAAGCCACCCCTTGAGAGGTATGTAGAGGTTGTACCATCCTTAGTGGTCTTCCAGTTTTGTTAGCACAGTTAGGGGAGTGTTCAAAGAAGTTGAGGATATGAGTTTGCCTATCTTGGAAAAAGAGTTACAGAAAACAAAACTCCTCTGGGAAACTTTCCCTAACCCCTCAAGTCTGGTTTAGGTGTTCATCCAGTGTCCTTTGTCATAGTAATTCTTACAATGACATGTCATGTAACTGTCCCTTTGTCTGTGTTCCAAGAGTCTGACTCCTGCCTCTTACTCCAACAGTTTCTCAAATCACTTTCCACACTACTTCTATTACTTATTTTCTGTCCTTTCTTTACGCTCCCTGCCATACCGTACTGGTTGCTGTCAAGTCAATTCTGACTCATGGTGACCCATGTGTATCAGAGTACAACTGTCCTCTACAGAGTTTCAATGACTGATTTTTGGAAGATCACCAGACCTTTCTTCCAAGGTGCCTCTAGGTAGACTCAGACCACCAACCTCTTATTAGCAGCTAAGCACATTAACCATTTGCACCATCCAGGGACTCCTCTTCATGTTGAAGGCACCTTGAATTGCTTATAGTTTCCTTGTATGTGCCACATTGTCCCTCATCTTTATACTTTGTTCATATTCTCTCCTTTGACTACATGTAGGTGAATGATAGGAGATGAAGGCTAGGCAATGGTGAGTGCAAATTGCTTTCAAAAACATGGCTTGTATGCATGGAAACAATTAGTCCAAGTGACTGGTACACCATGTAATTCTCAGCCTATATGACTATGAGACCAGAAGAACTAGTGGTGCCCAGCTACCACTGTCAACTACTTGGAGAGGGATCTATGTAGGAGATCTGTATAGAGTGGGAGAAAAATGCAGAACAAAACTCAAAATCATTAAAAAAAAAAAAAAAAAAAAAGGGAAAAAAAAAAAAAAAAAGCCAGCCTGCAAAAGAGACCAAGATGAAGCAGACAGAGAGGCAGGAAGAAAACAAGGGGAGCAAAGAATCGTAAAAAGT
>NW_006921601.1:1800885-1819620 GCF_000298275.1 Orycteropus afer afer | reverse complement strand
CATTAAAAAAAAAAAAAAAAAGAAAGAAAGAAATGGGGGAGACGACTAATTTTACTGGCTTGATAGAGGCTGGTGGAACCCCTGTGACTATGGACCTTAGTTACCCTTCAGGTCTGCAATTGAACCCACTCCTGTGGCTTCCAGCCAAACAAAAGACAGGCATATGAGCTGAACATTTATGTTAGATAGACACACTCCTTGGAGAGAATAATCATGGGAGAATAGAAGGGCTGTGGATGCACAGAGAGGCAGCCCAGGGGGCAGGAGTGCACAGGAGGGAAGGACACAGGGAAGAGGTAACTGTGGGGAGAAAGTGGGAGGGGAGCTGTTGCATTGTGGAAAATTGCAGTCAATGTCATGAGACAAAGTGTATGTGAGCTGCTGTATGGAAAATGAATTTACTCTGTAAACTTTCACCCAAATCACAATAAAAATTTAAAAAAGAAAAAAAGAATGATGGCTTGCAAAGGGGTAAATAAAACAAGTAATAGAGTGAAGAATGAGGGGATACCATGAGCAGAGACAGAGGGAAAGGGGATGGAAATGCAGGGCTAAGATGGTAGAAACTCATTTTTCAAAATCAGAAAAGTCCACCTATACCAAGGATAAGCCCAAATTTGAAGGGAATGAGATTTTTCATGGCTAGGAAACAGAGAGACTTTAGATCAGAGCTAGGAGGGAAATACAAAGTCAATATGTGTAGCCACAGGAAAGAGACCTGGTCCCATGATCCTGGAAAAAAAATCAGCAATCAAGAGGTCAAGGAAACATGTGCAAGACAACCTGAAGCAGGGCCAGGTTCAGTCCTAAAGGAAACTGCCTTCCTTTCTGACTCAAGCTTTGACCTGTCAAGGTTGTCTGTTTTTTTAGGGGGGTGAGGAGGTGTGTGGGGGGGGGGTAGGTGGATGGGCTTTGCTGGACCACCTAGGCTGAATCTTGAAGCTAGAACAATTTACCTTTCCCTTGGGGAAATCTCAATCACCCATGCTGTTGTGCACTAGCCCAAGCATGGACACATGCTCCTTCTTTCAATATTCTATATCACATTTGAGATAAGACAAGAATGTTTAAACAACACTTCAATAAAGGTCCAGGGGAAATAATTAAAGAGAATATAGTGCTTTAGCACACTGCCAGACAATTTGTTCTCTAAGGTGTTGCTTATAAAGGCAGCTTGCAGGCCCACAAATCATCAGTACATTGACCCAGAAGACCCAGTGTTCTTCACACAGACACAAACACAGTATTGAGGGTCATGTTTCCAGTACCCCTGGCTCTGACACACCCCTGCGCAGCTAGAATCCAGTGCTAGCTGGATTCTAGAACCTAGTCCCCGGTGTGCTCAGCTTGCCCCTTCTGTGTCTGATTAGGCAGTCTCCACTTCCCATCTTTCAAGGCCTTCTTTTCTGTTTTTATGATCTGCAGACAAGCCTCTGTGCTACACTCCTGCCCACGCACTCTTTGCTCATGCAGGAGGCTGTTCTCTTGGAATAATTAAACAAAGAGGGAGCAGGTTCAGAAGACTGACAGGCTAGAGTCAGAGCAGTCAGGGATGTTGGGCAGAGAAAAGAAACCAGGAAGAAATCAGCCTTCAAGCTCCCTGGGACTTATGCTGGGCAGAGAGCAGAGGCATACCCCTAGGAGCAACTATGGCTGGAGGTCACACTTGGCTTCAGATATAGCCACTCGCAGTAGGGCTGAGAGGGGCCTGGATCTCCCAGGTCAGGGCCTCATCTCCCTTGAGAGCTAAAAAGCCACAAGAAGATCACTCAGACTTTCCTTCAAAACTTCCACGTTATTAGCCTCTGGGGCTCTGAGGGACATCCTGATGAAGGGAAAAGCTGAAGTCAACAGACCAAGGTACTGAAACTGGAAAGGCAAAAACAGGTGACTCTGGGTTCTGGTAGCATAGTTCCTAAGGCACTTGACTGCTAACCAGAAGGCTGGCGGTTCAAACCCACCCGCCACTCCTCGGAAGGAAGGTTGGGCAGTCTACTTCCATAGTGAAATTGCCTTGGAAACTCAAGGAGGGGTCGCTATGAGTCGGAATTGGCATAACCTCCTCTGCAACTTCTCTCATCATCACTGCTATACTTTGGTTCCTGTGAAACAATCTTAAGAAGGTTTTCTACACACCAGTTGAGACCACGATTCCCCAACACAGTCCCTGCCCCTAAGACTCCATTTCTTTTGGATAGTTCTCTCAGCATTACAAGGCAATGAAATCCTGAGGCCTGCCCCGGAGCTGGAAGGAGGGGAGGGAAGGAGTGCTCTGCGCCCTCTGCTGTCCAGATTTGGCATTGCTAACACAGACCCGAGACCTCAAACTCAAAAAACTCACTGACCTCGAGCCGGATCCAACTCATAGCGACCTCTCCTTGGGTTTCTGAGGTGGTATCACTACAGAAGTACATTACTCAACCTTCCTTCTGAGGAGTATCTGGTGGGTTTGAACTGCCAGCCTTCTGGTTAGCAGTCAAATGCGTTAGGCACTGCACCGCCAGTCCGAGTCAAAGGCTGCACAGAAGGGCTGGCCAACTTGTGCCCAAGGCCTTCAAAGATACAATTTTTGCTTGAGGGACATGAGTAATGAATAGCTACTATTCATGATTAAGTAATTTCTATATGACAAACATTTTTTTAAAAAAAACCTTGTTATTGTGATTTGGGTGAAAGTTGACAGAGTAAATCAATTTTCCATTCAATAATTCATATACGTTTTGTTTCATGACATGGACTACAGTCCTCACAAGGTAACAACACTCATCTCACTTCCTCCCTGTGTTTACTGTTTCCATTCATCTTTCTTTCCTATATTTTTCCCTACCTTCTGAATTTTGTCTCTGAGCAAATGCTGCCCTGTGGTTGATTTTTCTAAGGAGTATGTGCCTGCGTGGTGTTATCGTTCACCTTATAGACCTGTTGTTTGGCTGAAAGTTGAGCCATAAGGGTGAATTCAGTTCCAGGCTTGAAGGGTGACTAAGGGCATAGTCTCGGGGGTTCTGTCAGCTTCTTTGTGCCAGAAACTTTAAGGCCAAATAATTTAAGTATTTCTCCCAACAACCCTGATGCATTTTATAGAGCCCTTAGCTAATCAGTGGTTATGAAGAATTAGATCCCAACTCTGAATGGTTCTGAGAAAATGCTCTTTCACATATGTTGTACTTTAAGGCCAGCCTAATACTCTGCCTGGGTGGAAGAAGCAGTTTGTTTGACTACTAACTGAGAGGTTGGCGGTGCAGATCCACCCAGCAGTGCCAGGGAAGAAAGGCTTGGTGATCTACTTCCATAAGATTACAGCCATTCATTGAAAACCTTATGGAACACATGGGGTCACCATGAATATGAATGGACACAGTGTTGGGTTTTTTTTTTTTTTTAAATAGTTTCCCTGAATTAGGCCTTAACTCTGACCCCACCTCTAACCCAGTTTAACTATTCATCCCTGAGTTTAGCCTCAAGCCAAACTCCAGCCTTTTTTACTGCTGGCACCTAGTGTTTGGGCTAAAACTTTCCTCAGGTATAATGACCTTTCTCCCTAAGTGTCTGATTTCCTTCCAAGCTTGATACTTTATTTCCGTCTGTCTTCTGAGGCCACCGGCCAAACGCCCAGAAAGAAAAGAGAAATCAGGGTGGAGTGGATCAAAGAGGAAATTTTGTTGGGGAGCTGCTCACTGAGAACACTGAGGAAAAGTGTTCATTCCAAATCTTAGACAGGCTAAGGTGTCCTTGAAGGAGGGAAGGGGAGAGGCCATTGGTCCTGTGGGAGGGAGAAGAGCTGAGCTAGAAGCAGCCTGAGGTTCTCAGCAGGAAGGCCCTTGAAAAGTTATTTAAAAAAAAAAAAAAAGTTATTGTGATTTGGGTGAAAATTTACAGAGCAAGTTCATTTTCCATATACATTTTGTTTCATGACTTTGACTGCAATCCTCACAATGTAACAGCTCACTTCCCACTTCCTCCCGGGAGATACCTCTTCCCTGTGTCCTTTCCTATGCATTCCTGCCCTCTGAGCTATCTCACTATGCAAATACTGCCCTTCTGATCTCCCATGATTATTTGTTCTAAGGAGTGTATCTACCTGATGTAAATGTTCACCCTATATAATGCCTGTCTATTGTTTGGCTGGAAGCCGAGAGTGAATTCAGCTCCAGGCCTGAAGGGTAACTAGGGGCCATAGTCTCAGGGGTTTCACCAGGTTTTATTAGACTAGTATGCCTGGTCCTTTTTTTTTTCATGATTTTGAATTTTGCCTTGAACAGTTTTTGATGCCCCTGTAGAAATCTAGCAGTGACTCTAAAACTCCTGCCTCCTCCCCCAACTGCATTTGTGCAGACTCTGAAGCTAGAATTGGCAGCTCTTCTCCAGAGCAGTGGGTGGTCTCTTGTCTGTCTGCAGACCTGAGGTCACACTTCAGTGCATTTGGCAGCTTTGCTGTCAAACTCTGCTGGTGATTCACAAGTTTTGCCCTGCTCTGTTTCCCTTGTTATTACCTTTACTGTCCATAGAAGCCATTCTCTTGGAAGGAAGGGGCTTGCCTGGACTTGGCAAGCTGAGGTAGCCCCTTTCATTGGCTCCCTGCAAGAAACATTATGACAGGCATAAGTTTAATTTCATGTGTCTTAGGAGCCCTGGGATATTGGGTAAGTTATATAATCTACCAAAGGAGGTCTGGTGGTGCAGTGGTTAAGTGCTTAGAGACTGACTGAAAGGTCGGCAGTCAAAACCCACTAGCCACCCTGCGGGAGAAAAGACCTGGCCATCTGTTCCTGTAAAGATTTCAGCCTAGGAAACCCTATGAGGCAATCCTACTTTGTCCTATAAGGTTGCTGTGAGTTGGAATCAACTCGAGAGCACACAAGAACATCTAATCTACCAGAGCCTCGGTTTCCTCGTTTTTTAAAAAAGGGATAATAATAGCATCTTTCTCATATAATTGTAAGGATTCATTGGAACAATGTATTTACAATACTTAGCACAGGACTTACACAAAGTAATCTTTCAATAAATGGTAACTTTTTAGTTGCTCTATGGGCTTCAGTTTCTTGATCTGGAAAAACCAGCATAAAATTACATGAACTTCCTAACAAGGTCCTAAGAACCCAATGAGATACGTATAGCAGTTATATGAGAGATTCCATTTAAAAAAACATCGAGCCAGTTGTTGGGTGGCCTCATACTCATGGCTTCCCCACGTGTCAGAGTAGAGCTGTGTTCCTAGCTAGGGCTTTTAGTGGCTGATATTTTCCGAAGTAGAGCATGAGGCTTTTCTTCTAAGGTGGTTTTGGGGGACTCAAACTGCCAGCCTTTCAATTAGCAGCTGAGCTCTTAACCGTTCGCACCATATTAGATGTTTCCTGGATTCTTGGAATCATAGAATTCTGAGCTAGGCTCTTAACCTTATGGGCAACTTGATCACAGTTGGATTTTGTGGCTTTCTTTCCACTCTTTCTTCTACCAATTTAGAGTCTTGCAAAAAGTCTCTGGGAGTTCTGTTTAGGACAGAAAATCTGAGGCAGGGGCCCCGGTCTTCAGATCATGCTGGTTGTACAATTAGGTGCCTTTTCAATCCTGCACACACTCTGAGGCTCCCATGTCAGCTTGGGGACAGGTGTGCATTTTAGTATAGTATGCCAATGAAAAGCTTGTTGTCAGCTCCCTAAACCCCTGTAAAAACAAGACAAACAAAGAAACAAGCAAACAAAAACAACAAAAAACACACTCACTGCCATCGAGTTGATTTTGACTCATAGCAACGTTTGGGTTTCTGAGGCGGTAAATCTTTACAGAAGTAGATTGCCCAGTCTTCCTTTCACAGAGTGGCTGGTGGGTCTGAACAGCCAACCTTCTGGTTAGCAGTCAAATGCCTTAGGCACTATGCACCAGAGCTCCTTCTAAACAGCTGAGATACCACTAAAATGGCCTTAACAACATACTCATGCATTCTGGCTCAACATGATTTGGGGGCAGAGCTGATAGGAAAACACCTCAACAGTGGGTCTCTATCTGCTTCAATTCCCATCCCTTTGGGTAGCAATATATATTTGGGTATTGATGATGTGTGCCCAGTAGATGAACAAGACAGACCCAGTGCCAGCCTCATGGATCTTACAGTTATGAGGAAAATATCACAAAACAACTACATATTTTAAAATGGTTTAAAGTACAACCAATTCATTAAACCCTCATAGCCTCTTCTGACACCTTGACTCTAGCCACAGCCTCAGTTCCTGTGACCATTTGAAAATATTTTATCCTGAGTCTTCCATGTCTGAGCCCATCTTTGTCACTTGCATCCACCATATCCTAAAGGTTAGTAAGCCTTGGGGACACCAGCAACACAGGGAGAATGTCTCCATGACTACACTTGGCTGATGCACACAGGTTTAATAACAGATGTATCCCACACAACCCTGTCCTGACAGCGCTGAAGGGCCTACCTAACATTCTCTTGTACCTCCTGCACAATTGAAACCCATAAACTGGTCAATCCCTGGAGGAGCTGAATTTGTGCCCAAGGGTGAATCTGATTCAGGGATGATATCAGATTCTCCTCCTGACAGACCCTACAACATCTTCCCTGCACAAAACCTGCAGACTTCCTTTCAAGGTATATTGAAGTTACTAGGGAAAAAAACTCCTAGAACACTCATCTCCAATTGTCCCTACCCATGGTGTTTCACTTCACTAGACTTCATCTTCCATCCAACATTGTGGAATACTATATAGGGAAGGAGGGCTGGATTTCTGCCAGCACCAAGACCACTTTCAATAACTGGCATGGTAGGACAGTACCAATAGAGTGGTCCTGGGAATGAGTATTCTCTTGAAATCAGCCCTGAACATGGAGTCCCTGGCCCCAGGGGGATGTCCATTAAACTAGATCAAAACTCTGAAAACCAAAAAAGCCAAACCTGTTGCTGTCGAGTCAGTTCCGACTCATGGTGACTCGTGTGTTACAGAGCAGAACTGCTCCACAAAATTTTCTTGGCTGTAATCTTCAGGGAAGCAAATTGTCAGGCTTTTCTTCTTGGTGGGTTCTAGCCACCATTTCCGTTTGTATGTGAGTGTAAACTGTTTGTGCCACCCAGGGTCCTCTTCAAACCCTTTGTTGTTGTATGCCTTAGAGCCCCAAAACTTGAGAACACATACTCTGGTGTGAGGCACAATGGCCGGCATGTGGGTACAAGTATATCTATGGAAGTCTGTGCACACTCACAGCAGTGTGATACATGATCATGCTTTCCCCTGGCTCAGTACTGGTTCTCAGCGCATCAGGCACTCTAGACTCTGAATCCAACTCCCTAGCTACTATACAGCTCATGCCCCTGTGCCCTGTGACTCAGAATTCAGACAGAATTCATCCTGGACCACCAGCAGCTTTGCCTTCCCCAACTCCGCAGCCCTATACATGCTTAGTGAGGAGGCAAATACTTTATTGAAGTGCAACTTGCAGGGTACACTTGCAAACCACCCATTCCAGGGGGCAGGGGCATTTAAAGGATGTTTTGGAACAGAGGGCCCTGGGTGTGCTTTTGTGTGTTCACAACTGCATACACATCTGTGGAGGACATCTATGTGCCTATTGGTATATTACTGTCAGCATATTTGTATTTATGAGTGCATGGCTGAATGTGAATATGTTATGTGGGTGTAAGGCATATCTATGCTTTTGAGAAAGCATGCATGCTCTTAGAATGGAAATTTCAGAGCACTTTTATATGGAATGTACATACAGCCTTGAGCCCTGTGTGTGTGTGTGCAAATGCGTATGTGCGTTGGTGAGTGGGGAGTGAATATATTTTATATGCCTGCATTTCTGGCCAGGCAACTACAGATGCAATTCACTCCTTTCTCTGTGACCTAGCAGGCAGACTCTGCAGATAGGCTTTCATACAATTCAGTATTCACTTGGAGGAGAGAGTCCTGGGGAGGGGGAGGAAGTTACTCTGGGCCTGGAGGCCCTTCTTGGCCAGCCCTGCCCTTCCCACTCTTGGAAGTCCCTTCCTCAGGTTCTCCCTCATCATCAGCATCAGCCAGGCCCTCGGGCACCGGCCACTCTCGAGTCTGCCACTCCAGCCGTTCTATGCGGTAAGCGATCTTGAGTGCGCTGGACTCCAGCTCAGCCAGGAGGCGAGCGAACTTGGTCTGCAGGTCATCAAGCTGCTGGTCCAGGCCTCGCAGCCTAGACTCTGTGGCCTCCTGCAGGGCGATCTCTGCGGCCTCCGCATTCAGGTCCAGCTTGTTCATCTTGAGCAGAATCTCCCGGCCCTTCTCCTCCATGACGGCCTGGGCCTGTGGATATTCGCTCAGCACTTCCCTCAGGTCCTCCTTGCTCAGACAGAACAAGTCTGAGTAACCTAGGCTCTTGATGTTGGCTGTGCGACGGTTCCCAGACATGTTCCCTGTAGTCCATGGGCAGACAGATGGGAGGATAGTTAGTGAGGGACAAGGGAGTAGCATTTCACTCCTGAACCAGGACCCCCAGCTCTATCTGGCCTCTCTTCCTGCCTGATTAATTCATTTGCCCAGTAATGTGCTGGGCCAGAGCTTGTGCTGGGCATCAGCAACCTGCATCTAAGAATTCACGGTCAAGAGGAGGTAGATATTTAAATGGAGAGTTACATAACAGTGTGGCTGGTGTTGTGTAGATGTATGAGTAGAGTAATGTGGCAAAACAGGCAAAGAGGCACTAATAAGCTAGAAGCCTTATTAGGAATTTAGGGAAGCCTTCCTGGGATGCCTAAATTGAGTAGGAGGTAACTAGGGGAAGAGGAGGAGGGGAAAGGAGGGAGGACAATCTAGGCAGAGGGAGGAGCATGAGCAGAGGAGGGAGTTAGGTGGATGCAGAAAACAGTAAGCAGTTCAGAGTGGCTAAAGTGTAGGGTGTGACTCCATGGAGAGAACAATCATGGGAGAATAGAAGGGCCGTGTATGCACAGGGACATAGCTCGGGGGACAGGAGTACTTGGAGGGAAGGACACAGGGAAGAGGTAACTATGGGGAGGAAGTAGGAGGGGAGCTGTTGCATTGGGGTAAATCGTAGTCAATGTCATGAGACAAAGTATGTGAACTGCTGTGGAAAGTGAATTTGCTCTGTAAACTTTCACCCAAATCACAGTTTAAAAAAAAAAAAGTGTAGAATGTGAGAAGAGCAGAGAGAGAAGGAGAGAGTCAGGCCATGTTGGGTCTTGAAGCCATGGCAGAGAGTTCAGACTTTATGCTGAGGGAAGTGGGAAACTATTGAGCTATTTAGCTGGGAAGATATATGGTATCATGTATATTTTACAAAGATGTTGGGAGATGGGGAGATAGGTTAGGCCAAATGCTGCAAAGTCTCGTAGTTAGAAAGCACCTTACATAGGGAAAGGAGAGCTACCACTTATGGAGCACTTACTATGTGCCAGGCATTGTTCTGGGTGCCTCAACCATTTAATTCTCATAAAGAACGCATTGAGTTTTTAATATCATCCTCATTGGGTAGGTAGAGGAAGTTGAAGCCTAAAAAGGGAAGTGAATTGCCTAAGCTCAAGCAGACCGTGGCTGAATTGTCCTTGGAGGACAGACGTGCAGCCTTCAGAAACACTCAAAGGTGGGACCTCCAGGCTGAGCGAATCCTGGAATGCCTGTCAGTAGAGCGCATTCAGCCTCCATCTGAACATCATTGAGGGTGTGCACATCTCCTTTCCAGGGAGTGAGGCTTTTTTTCTAAATCTATAATCAGGCATAACAATTCCTACTGCACATGACTGGTGGGAAGAATGAATAATTAAAAAAATGGGGCCAGCCCACAGTTGATGTTAAGTAAGTGGGATCCCCTCTTGTCTCCCTTCCTTTCCATTTGGCTGTGAGAAAGTTGTTCCTTCCACTGATCTCAAGTGTTTGTTCCTTATCTCATGCATAAACTTCCCCGTTACCTAACCTCTCCGTATGCTTTGATTTTTCTTATCATTAAAATAGTGATAAGAATGATACTTACCTTATATATTGTGGGAATCTAATGAGTTGATACATGTGAACCACTTAGAACAGGGTAGTAAGCATGTAATTAAAATGCATTATTATTATTATGAAGTCCCCGGGTGGCGCAAATGGTTAAACGCTCAACTATGAGCCAAAAGGTTGGTGATGTGAACCCACCCAGCAGTACCTGGGAAGATAGGCCTGGGATCTGCTTCTGAAAGGCACAGCCTTGAAAACCTTATGGAGCAGTTCTACTCGGCACACGTGGGATCACCATGAGTTGGAATTGACTTGCTGGCAACTAGCAACAACATTATTATCTCTGTTACTTTCCACTGTTCTGTTGAAGGCTTGGGTTAATACCCACAGAGCTCATCTCTTGCCTTTTTTAAAGACCCACTCTGCTCACTGACTTTGGCTCAGCTTCTTCTCAAGAAACAGACCCTCCATGTCCTGCTTCTATCCCCAGCCCTCTAATAACTCAGATAAGGGCTAAGTTGCCATCATCTATAGGCCCTGAAGTACCTTCTATTTCAGCACTGGGTTCTGTTGTCCTCACCCCCCTCCTCCAACCCTGTTCCAAGAACAAATGCTGGGTGCCCACCTTTGATGTTGATGATGCTGATCTCCCCAAAGTAGAGCCCTGCACCAAGCACAGCATACTGTGTGACACCATCGTCTGCCACCACGGCTAGTTGACCCTCACGGATGATGTACATCTCTCGGCCAATGTCTCCCTTGCGGCAGACGTACTCGCCTGGGGAGTAGGTCTGGGGCTGCAGCTTCAACACCAGCTCCTCCAGCAGGCTGGCCTCACAGTTTTGGAAGATCTGTACTCGACTTAGAGTGGAAAGGTGTACAGATACAGCTACTTCTGCCCGCAGCCGCTCAGGCAAGTGTTGTAAGATGGCTACTTCATTGGTCATCTTCTTGTTGATCTGCAGGTGCTGGTACCTGTGGGCAAGAGCAGTGCCAGCTCCTCACCAGCTCCCTACATGTCCGCTTCTGTCCCCATCCATCAGGACTCAGCTCAGCTTTAGCCAAGAGCCCAACCACACTGAGGTCTCATAAAGGGCACGGAAGAACCAGTTGGCTAATGAATATCTTCAACTCACAATTTCCTTTCCCAGTTACAGATGTGTTTGATCTCTTGTCCCCCCCCTAGGGCATGAGGCCTCCACCACTTGATAATAGATAAAATAGCTTTTACCTCCTGTCAGACCTTACCCTCCACCCCCTAATCAAAGACATGTCTTGAACCACCCCATTGATTACTACTTCAGCCATCCTAAGCCCTCTTCTCCTGTACAGCCTTCCTGCTATAGCCAATTTTGACACTTCCATTTTGGGGGCTTACAGTATGGACACCATGACATAGTCAACCATCTTGTTGTTGGCCATTTCCCAGGGATATTGTTCTTCTCAGGAGCTCTGGTAGCATAGTTCCTAAGGCACTTGACTGCTAACCAGAAGGCTGAAAGTTCAAGCCCACCAGCCACTCCTCGGAAGGAAGGTTGGGCAATCTACTTCTGTAGTGATACTGCCTCAGAAACCCAAGGAGGGGTCACTATGAGTTGAGTCTGACTGCACGGCACATAACAACAACAATTGTTCTTCTCTTCTCATCCCTTTCTGAGCACTACCAGGCAGTAGCAGTTCCCTATTCCCTGGTATCTACGTTCATCTTGAAGGCACCCTCTGTGTGCAGGGCTGTCTCTCCCGGTTTCTAGTGCATGAGTGCCCCTCCCTATCAGTCTCTTATCCACCCTCTCCGTAGTCCAGGTCCCCTTTGCAGAGAACATCCTTTTCCAAGCCCTGCCAAATGCATGCTACATCTTGACTGCTTTCCTGGCCCATCATACAATAAGAACCCAGCCCCTCCTTCATACACCCTTCTACTACATAACCCTTCCCATTCCTGGTCTGGGATCCCAGCATCCTCACCAGTCAATAACTCGTCGCTCTAGTCGGCGGTTGATGTGGTGCAGTTTCATGTATTTCTTGACCAGTGCGTGGTCTGGGTAGAAAGCTGCATCTGCAGTGTTCATGTTGTAGATGACAGAACTCATGCTACCCATGATGGTGGCAAAGCCCATGACAGCCAACAGGAAGTCACCCACCATGAAGAGATATTCCTCCTCCTGAGCTGGTAGTGGTGTGTCACCCACAGTAGTCAGGATCAGTGTGGAGAAGTAAAAGCTGTAGAGGTACTGGCGCCGCAGGCGCTCGAAGCCAGGTTGTGCGGGGTCTGGGTACACCCATGCATCACGCCCGAAGCCCAGGTGCCGGGACAGGGCGAAGTATAGGCAGCTGTTCCAATGGATGACTACAAAAATGTAAATCATCAGCTTGGCAATGCGAAAGGCATTTGGGTAAGCTGTGCGGGTCTCGGTGCGGTCAAAGGCCTCAAAGAGGCGAGGTACACGCAGAAAGCGGTTTAGTCTCAGTGTGGGTGTATGCGGGCCCAGCCGCAGGTAGGCCAAGTCCGTGGGTACCAGGGAAGCCAGGTCCAACACGAAGCTCCATGTGCGAACATAGCGGCTGGAGATCCTACCCCTGTCTACCACTAGTATGCCCTGTTCCAAGAATCCTGGCACAGGAATGGGGGAGAAGGAGAAGACAGGCCAAGGTCAGTCACAGAATGGGGTTAGCTATGAGAGTGGGTCAGAACACCCTTCTGCTCTAGTAACTGAGAGTGACAGGGGCAGGCCAGTGTAGGACAGGAAGACAATCAGAGGACAGGAAGGGGAGGATAGCCTTGCTCTGGGGTTTCTGAGGTGAGCTTAGGGGTGCTGTCAAGCATAGAGGCCTGTGACAGTGCTTTTAGGAAAAGGATCACTTTCTTACTACTAAAAGGTTAAAGCAGAAGGGAACATGGTCAGCCCTCAATCTCACTGACCTGTGTGGAAATGCACCACTATGTCCAGTAGGTAGAGCAGGTCACTCGTATAGTCCAGCACCAACCAGGCCACCAGATAGCTGTGTTGTAAGTCAGGAAAGCAGGCCCTAAGGGGCAGGGACAGAGGGACTGGCTCGAGGACAGTTATTTTTGAGGGGGGCCTGTCTCCCCAGGCTCCTCAGAACTCTCTGCCCTGGGAAGCCCCGCCCATGGGCCTTGCCCCATTCTTTGGCGTGCCCCAAGGGCCCGCCCCTCTGCTAGGCCTCACTCTTCTGCCCTCTTCGCTCCTTAAGGCCCCTCCCTTAGGGCTCCTACCAAACCTGCACACCACGATGACCAGGTTGTAGGTTACTGGGAACACCATCGTGTTCAGCCACCAGTAGTAGTAATCCCCTGATGGGTCCAGGATAGGCAGTGACTTCCTGTGGGCAAGAAGGGAGGTCGTGCTTCATTTATTCACCAGGCATTCATTCAATGCTGTGGTCATGACTGGGGGCACCAAGAGGAATCAGGCCCCACCATCTATTAAGGCAGACAGACCTGATGCAGAGGACCAGGACCTCTCACCTGGGCTTGGATGGAGCAGGGGTGCTGGACTCTGTTGTCTTCACTTTGTTTTCCTGACTCATGGTTCTGTGGCTTTTTGTTGGAGTGTGAGATATCCAGGGCCTCTGCCTGTAGGCAGCTTCTGGAGGTAGGGGCTCCTGCCTGACAGCCTAAAAGAGGCTGCCCTCAGCTGAAGCTTCAACTTCTGTCTTTAGCTTCTGAAGCTCTTAGCAACACAACCAGGACCAGCTACAGAAGGGGCGGAGGCATTGTGGCTCCATGGCCCTGCCTTGTCCCCCAGGGCCTGGGCTAACACTTGCTCAGCTAAACACCTCTAATGAGGTCCCTGGAGAAGGTGGGGGGTACATGTCTCACAGGTAAGGCTGGGCCTTGTTTCTCGTAGATGTCCCACCCATACCTTCTTCTTCTCTGTCCCCTACCCCAAGTGGAGCTAGATAGGGTTCTCTAGGTCAGGAGACCTGAATTACAGTGCAGGCTCAGTCACTCACTCTGATACTTTATGCAATTTCTCTGCTCGGGCCTCACCATTTACTTATTTAACAACTTTTTTTTTTTCTTGTGCTGAACTAGTCTCCAGGGACAGAGATGCCTCTCACATCAGATGTAAACTCTGTTTTCATTGTCTGTAGCCTAATCTACATGCACACCCATCTTTACTCCATGTTGATCCCAGGGAGGGAGTGATTCTACAGTGCCTTTATCACCATTCTCTTCCTGGTACCTCTAGTCCGTCAGCCTACCAGGTATTCTGTGTGTTCTAGATTCTCAACCTCCTTCAACATTTCTCTTTCTGAGAAATGCACAAAACCTCTCCCATACCAAAACCAATAAAAGAAGACCTAAAAATTCTTCTTCAACCTCACATCCCTTTTACTACCATTAACTGTCAGTCAAAAGTCATAATCAGAGCACCTACAATGTGCCAGGCCAATATTGTGCTAAGCACTGGGGATAAAAGAATGAGACACGCTCTCCTTTCCAAGAGCTTACAGTCTGGTAAGGGAAACAGGTAAACAAACAAATCAGTCTGATGAGTACTCTGTTAGATGGATAACAGAGGGCTACTACAATACATGGGAAAGGCTCCATTGGAGCCTGGCTTCTTCAGGTTGAATAGAAATTAGCCAGTTACAGAGAGATGGGAGGGTGAAGAGCACTTAAGGCAGGGTGCACAGAGTGTGCAAAGGCATACCAGCTCCAGTTGCCTTCGAGTTGATTCCGACTTATGGTAACCTCATGTGCTGGAACTGTGCTCCGTAAGGGTCATAAAGTAAAGGTCCAGGATGTGACCTTTTGGAAGCAGACCATCATGTCTTTTTTCCTAGGTGCCCCTGGGTGGGTTCGAACTGCCAGCCTTTTGGTTAATACTTGAGTGCTTAAATTCTTTTATCCCCAGTGTTTAGCACAATATTTGGGTCACCCAGAAACTTTGAGCAAAGACACAGAGGCATCAAAAAGCATGAATTATTAGAAGGACATCAACTATTTTTTCAGAGGATCTGAGTGGGTAGTGGTAAGACAGAAGTGCAAAAAGAACGTGGGGGTGGCAACTCCTCTGACCTCTAACTTCATGAAAGGGAGACAGAAGGGTCAACAGTATCAGCCTAAAGCTGATTCCTGTAAGGTGGAAGTCAGACATGCTGCCACCCTTCAAACTTCTCACCAACTCTGACACCAACTATCCCTCCCAAGGTACTCTCTACTCCTTTGGTGGGTTTGGTAATTCATTGCAATGACCACACAGAAATCACAGACAATACTCATGATCATGGGATTATTAGGGAAATAACAGGTCATAAGTCAGGTCATGGCACATAACAACAACAACAACAACAATTCAGGTTCAGGAACAATGAGGGTACAATTCTTCAATCAGAACAGACTCCTTTCTGCCATGCCCTCTGGCCCTTGGCCTCTCGGCCTCGCCTCTGCCCTGCTTGGGCAAGTGTTACAATGCTCTTTTAGCTCTGCCTATAGGAGCACTGGTGGCGTAGTGCCTAAGGCATTTGACTGCTAACCAGAAGGCTGGAGGTTCAAACCCACCAGCCCCTCCTCAGAAGGAAGGTTGGGCAATCTATTTCCATGGTGATACCACCTCAGAAACCCAAGGTGGGGTCGCTATGAGTCAGATCCGACTCGATGGCAAACACAACAACAACATAGGAGCACCTAGGTGCACCCCACTCCGTCAGCAAGCCTCCTGCCCAAAAGCACTCAGCTTTCTTGTTCCATGGGCCTGTAAGCCCACCACTCTATCACATGCCAGTCTCTCAGTTCTGCTGTCACTCCTGTACTGTCTCTTTCTGCAGTCTCTCTGCTGACTCCCTGCCATCTCAGTGCAGGAATCTCAGATCCAAGAACATGCTCCACTCTTGCTCTTTTCTGTCTTGAGGTAGTGAGGTCCCCCTTCTGCCTCTGGGAGGGCTCATTTTAAGTCTCGCTAAATGATAAAACTGACCAATTCAATATTAGAGTTCCATACATCTTATTTGCATGAGTCGGGGCCGACTCGACGGCACATAACAACAACAACAACAACAAACCCCAACCTTAGGAGCTCTGGTAGCATAGTGGCTAAGACACTTGCCTGCTAACCAGACGGCTGGCGGTTCAAACCCACCAGCCACTCCTCGGAAGGAAGGTTGGGCAATCCTACTTCCGTAGTGATACTGCCTCGGAAACCCAAGGAGGGGTCACTATGAGTCGGGACTGACTTGACAGCAAATAACAACAACAACAACAACCCCCACAAGGGTGCCATATACCTTATTTACATTAATAACAAGCTATCTAATTCCCTTGGTAGGGCACAAACACCTCACATTTGCATAGTTCCACCCAGTCATCTGGTGGGAGTCACAAAGCCCATGGCTAGAAGAGCCATACCAAGTAATTCACTGCATCCCAGGGGCCTGAATAGATGATCTGAGTGACCTTGAAGAAAGCTTTGTCAGCCATGTTATAAAGCTTAGATTTTATCTGAAGGCAATGGACAACCTCAGAAATGGTTTTTTGCACAGTTAAGTGTATAGTTAAGTTTGTGTTTTAGGAAAATTTCTTAGAAGAAATACCTATAGTCCCCAAACATTTTACTTTATTTTATTTTACTTTATGCTTTGACACTTTTCTTTTCTTTTTTTTTTTTTTGGCTTGGCTTCTGTGACACCATAAGTTGTTGGTTTTCTGTTTATTTCTTCCTAGTCTTTCTCTAGGCTCCTCTGCCCATCCCTTTTGTGTTGGTGTTTCTTAGGACTCTGTCCTAGGCCCTTCTCTCTTTGCACCCTCCTGACTCTTTCTGGCCAATCTCCAACACCCACAGGATTTCCTTTTCTGTGTAATGACTCTGCAGAACTCTTCCTGTGCTGCAGACTCACGTACATAACTAACTGCTCCCTGGATGTTCCTCAGGTACCTCTAACTCACTGGGTCTAAAACTGAGCTCATTGTTTTTCCTCCATCTGCTCTTTCTCCTGTGATCCCTATCTCTGATCTTTCAGCCAGACAACCTAGCATCAATAAACCAAAAACAACAACAACAAAAAAAACCAAACTCACTGTCCGTCTACTTGGATCCGACTCATAGTGACTCCTCCTTGGGTTTCTGAGGTGGTATCGCTACAGAAGTAGATTGCCCAATCTTCCTTCCGAGGAGTGGCTGTGGGTTTGAGCTTCCAGCCCTTCTGGTTAGCAGTCAAATGCCTTAGGCACTAAGGCACCAGAGCAATATTTATTATTATTATTGTGTAATTTTGTAGCAGTATTATTAAATGGCCACAAATTCTTTGATGTTTCTTCCTTGTGACTGCTTCAACCATATAGAATATAGCAGAAGTAATGTTTGGTTTCTGAGCCATAAAAGACCCTGGTGTTTCCTCTTGGTTCTCACGGAATGCTCACTGTCTGGAAGCTGCCTCTCAGGCTGCTCCCTTTTGGAAACCTGGCTGCCACAATGTGAGAAGGCTAAGCCACACAGAGAGGTCACCTGTATGTACTGTTTGACAGTCCCAGCTGAACTCAGCCTCTGACCCTTATCCCAGTCCCAGACATCAGGTAGGTGAGTGAAACAGGCTCCAGATAATTCCAGTCATCAGTCTCAGGTGGTCTTCAGATGTTTGTGTTTCCTACATGAGGCCCCAGGCATCATGGAACAGAGACAAGCCATTCCTGTTGTATCCTGTCTGAGTTCTTGGCCCTGAATCTGTGAGCCTAATAACATGACTATAGTTTTACCCCACTAAGTTTGGAGTGGCTTGTTATGCAACATAGTAACCAGAAGAAACATACATATAGAAACATATATATATATATATATATATATATATATATAAAAAATCAACAAATTAATATAAAAACACAGCAATATCTAAGAGGCGACAGTCGCATCAAGAAACGATAGTTCCTTAAGAGTCCCTTCTGTCCCCTTCCAGTTAATGCTTTCCAAGGGTAATCACTATCCTGACTTCTAATACCATAGTTTAGTTTTGTTTGTTTTGAACTTTATATATAAACTGAGCACCAGTTTTAATTATTCTTCTTCTTTTCTTCTCATTTTCATCTGATCATGAAGCCCTTGTGATCTGCCTTCTAGGGTCCACATGTTCACTTTCTGCATCCTTACCACCCTACTTTAGGCCTTATCTGCTCTTGTGTGGTCTTTTGCAAACCAAAAAACAAACAAACAAACAAACAAAAAAAAAAAACCACAAAACAAACCCACTGCCATCAAGTTGATTCCAATTCACAGCAACCCTATAGGACAGAAAAGAACTGCCTGAGAGGGTTTCCAAGGCTGTAAATATTTACTGAAGCAAACTGTCTCATCTTTCTCCTTCGGAGTGGCTGGTCGGTTCAAATCTCCACATTTATGGTTAGCAGCCAAATGCTGTAACCACTACACCACCAGAGCTCCTTGGTCTTTTGCCAAGGCCCCCAATTTCCAATCTAATAGTTTATTTATTTTTGCACCTCCCTATTATCCTAAGAATAAAATCTAAACTCCTTACCACGGCCTATAAAGCTGTCTTGGACCTGACCCCTGCCTGCGTTTAGCCTCATCTCACAATATTTCCTTTGTGTACTTCCCATGCATCAGACACACTGTGCTGATTACAGTTTCTTGAGCACCCCTTACTCCCTGCATGCTGCAAGTTTTTCCTTGCCCTGGTATATGCTGGTCCTTTGTCTGACACTTCCATTTGTTTTCCTTTTTTTAAAAAAGAATTTAAAAAATTCACAAAATTCACCGCCATCAATTCTGGCTCATAGTGACTCCCATTGGGTTTCTAAGGCTGTAAATCTTTAAGGAAGGA
>NW_006921601.1:1720382-1800785 GCF_000298275.1 Orycteropus afer afer | reverse complement strand
AACATCTTTTACATGTGCAATTCTGTAACATTAATTATGCTTATAAAGAGCCCTAGTGGTACAACAGTTTAGCACTAGGCTGCTAACCTAAAGGTTGGAGGTTCAAACCCACTCAGCGGCTCTGTGGGAGAAAGACTTGGCAATCTGCTTTGGTAAAGATTATAGCCAAGAAATCCCTATAGGGTATTGTACTCTGTCACACCGAGTTGCTATGAGTTGGAATCAACTTGATGACACCCAACAATAATTATACTCATCATATTACACAACCATCATCATTACGTTTCCAAAAGTTTCCATTACCCCTAACAGAAACTCAGTGCCCCTCTTTCTCCTTCCCCTTGATAAACACTAATAAACTTGGTTCTTTATGCATTTGCCTAGTCTAGATAGTTCACATAACTGGGATCCTGTAATATTTGTCCTTTTATGACTCAGCATAATGTTTTCAAGGTTCATCCATGTTGTAGCATGTATCAGGATTTCATTTCTCTTTATGGCTGAGTAATATTCCATTGTATGTATATGCCACATTTTATTTATCCACTGATCTGTTAATGGACACTTGGGTTGCTTTCATTTTTGGCTGTTGTGAATATTGTAATGAACATTGGTGTACAAATATCTGTGTTCCTACTTTTAATTCCTTTGGGTACACACTTAGGAATGGAACTGCTGCATCATATAAGCACTTGGCCCACAGATGCCTTGCAAAAAGTTCTGGTGATCTACTTTAGAGAAATCAGCCATTGAAAACCTTATGAAGCACAATTCTACTGTCACACACGTGGAAATGCCATGAGTTGGAAATGACTCCATGGCAACTGGTTGTGGTAATTCAGTGTTCTACTTTTTGAAGAACTGCCAAACTGTCTTCCACAACAGCTGTACCATTTTACAATCCCACTAGCAATGGATGAGGCTTCCAGTTTCTTCACACGCTTTCCAGTATCTGTTGTTTTCAGTTTCTAAAATTTTTTTTTTGCTTATAGGCTCTTTGTTGATGTTATTGTTAGTTGCCATCTTAGTTGGGGTGAAGTTATATCTCATTGTGTTTTTGACTTGCATTTCCCTAATGACTAATGAATTGAGCACTTTTCCACGCATTTGTTAGCCACTTGGTGTAATGTCTCTTCAGGTCCCATTTTTTGATTGGATCATTTTTTTTTTGGTTGTTGTTAAATTGTAGGATTTTAAAAAATACATACTGGCTATTAAACCTTTAGGAGCTCTGGTAGTGTAGTGCCTAAGGCACTTAACTGCTAACCAGAAGACTGGCAGTTCAAATCCACCAGCCACTACTCAGAATGAAGGTTAGACAATCTACTTCCATAGTGAAACCACCTCAGAAACCCAAGGAGGGGTCGCTATGAGTTGGGTCCAACTGGACAGCATATAACAACAACAACAACATTAAACCTTTATCTGATGTCAGAAAACCAACCAAACTCACTGCCCTCGAGTCAGTGCTGACTCATAGCGACTCCTCCTTGGGTTTCTGAAGCAGTGTCTCTATGGACCTAGATCGCCCAGTCTTCCTTCTGAGGAGTGGCTGGTGGGTTTGAACTGCCAGGCACTATGCCACCAGAGCTCCCTTATCTGATAAATGGGTCCTAAAATTTTTCTCCTAATCTCTAAGTTGTGTCTTCACTTTGTTGATAAAGTCCTTTGATTTACAAAAGTTTTAAATTTTGATGAAGTATAATTTATCTATTTTGTTTTGTTGCTTATGTCTTTTTTTTAAAACATTTTTTTGAACTAATTTTTGGTTTATAGAAAAGTTGCAAAAATAGTACTGAAACTTCTAGTAAACTCCTTACTTATGTTCCTCTAATGTTATCCACTTATAAACTAAGCAACAATTATAATAATCAAAACAATAATAGTTTCAATAATCAAAACCAGGGAATAAACACTGATACAATACTTTAAACTCCATCTCTTATTTGAAGCTTCTATTTTTGTATCTTAGTTTCTCTTACCCCTGCTGTCTTTCAAGACTGCTGAAACACCATCTTCTCCTGGAAGCCTCTGCTAGGCCTCTTTGCCCTTCCTTCCCCTCATCCTCTATAAAAGCAAATCATTCTAAGTGCTGCTCCTTGATGGGCCTTTTGTTGTAGTACGGGTAGTCCCAAACCAGGATTTATTCAAGTTATGTAGCATAGTGGCTAAGGCACTTGACTGCTAACCAGAAGGCTGGTGGTTCAAACCTACCAGCCACTCCTCGGAAGGAAGGTTGGGCAATCCTACTTCCCTAGTGAAACTGCCTCGGAAACCCAAGGAGGGGTCCCTGAGTCAGGGCTGACTCCAAGGCACATAACAACAAACAACATGACAAACCACACGTCTGGTTTTGTTTCGGTTTTTGGTACATTTTATGGTTAGTAATAGGTTGCACTGTGTAATTTGCTGATGTCATTCTCAGATCACTTGCACATGTTCAAAGGTCGGATTTATAAAGATATTGATAATAAAAGGCAATAACAATGAAAACTGGGCGGGGTGGTAGAAGGTATTTGACTTATGTCAAAACTGACTGACGACGGAGTTGTCAGAACTAAACCTGTCCTACGTCGGGGACTGCCTGTATTTATTACACTCTGTTGCAAATGCATGTTTAAAGGACTGAGATCCTGGAGGCAGAGAGGGGTTCTAACTGATCTGGAATCCCGGCCTGATTTGGAGGTGCCTATTCAGTGTTTACTGACTGAATGAGTCAGGGCTGAAGGGGTCGTGGAGCAGCACAACGCAGCAGGTGTTGAGGGAGCTGGTCTGGGGCGGTCACCACCTAGGTCCTGAAGGAGAAGCCAAACAGTTCCTCACGTGTGAAGAAATGAACTATACTGCTCTCCGAAAGCCCTCCCTAGGCTCTGCTTTTCCACCTATTGACTTCGCTCTTCTGACCTTCCCCTTAGTGCCCCGCCCTTTCCACGCCCACTCTTCTACGCTATCCGTGGCACCGCTCTTTCCTCGCCCGTCTCTGCCTCATCTCTCTCCTAGATTCGCCCTCCCGGTCCTCTTCTTCTTCTCAAAGTCCCCACCCTCTCTAGGTGCCACTTTCTGCCCTCCTTTGCGACCTTTCCTCTCTAGGCATCACCCCGCAGGCCTCCGCCTCCTCAGAGGTCTTTGCCTATGACAGGTCCGAATCCTTCTGAGGGGCGGGGTGTACAGTATGAGGGGGCGGAACCTGGGGGAGAGGTGGTGTTCCTCACTTGGAATTCCGTCGGTTACCCCGCCCCTGCCCTCCGCCGTTGCCAGGAAACAAGCGTCGACGCTTTGGCGGTGGCTGAGTCCAGCCAATGAGCAGACACGCCATTGCCCAGTCGTGCGTCGCTGGGCGGTTACGTGTGATGCGCGGGGGCGCGGGCTGCGTGTGGCGCGGGGCGGGGCGCAGTTGGTACGCTTGAGGAGCGATGGCGGCGGCCTGAACTCACCTGGTATCTCCGCGGCGACCCGGCCTGGCCAGGGTCGCGATTGTGTGAGTGGACGGTGAGCGTGGGCCGAGGGTCCCGCAGAGGCGCATGAGGGCATGAGCGGCTGCGGAATGACAGTTCCCGGCTCGGCGACTGTACTGGTTTTAAGGGGACCCGGTGAGGGGCTGGCAGGTGGTGAGGGACCAGGTGCGAATGTCTAGGATAGAGGAAAAAGGTGCAAATCGAGGAGTGACTGGGCAGGTAAGGGACTGGGGTGAGTGAAGGGTTGGGTGCTTTCTGAGGGCCAGTTAAAAGGACTTATGTACACGGTTTAGTTCGGGGCTAGGGCTCCCGAGGGCAGGAGAGAGCCACAACCCTGGTACCAGAGTGAGAGGGTGATCCCACTGCAGGGAGGAGGAGAGTAAAAAGCTAAGGCAGGAGCGTGGAAGTTAGTGTGAATTGGTGAAGGAGTTGAGGGCAGGGGTGGGAGAGAGGGATGAGGATTGTGCGACTTGCTTAGGATCAGAGGTTGGCTCTGAGGCCTCTTTAGATGGACTGTCCTGCCCAGTGAGAGCAATAGTTTCAGACTAAATAGGACAGCTTGGGTGGAAATGTTGAGTCCCCTGTTCCCGTGGGGTCTCCATTCTGGAGAACGGAATTGGAGATGTCGTAGGTAAGAGTAGCGAAAATCATTTTAGGAGCTCTTGTGGTGTAGTGCCTAAGGCATTTGAGTGCTAACCAGAAGGCTGCTGGCGGTTCAAACCCACCAGCCACTCCTCGGAAGGAAGGTTGGGCAATCTACTTCCGTAGAGATACCGCCTCAGAAACTCAAGGAGGGGTGGCTATGAGTGGAATCGACTGGACAGCACTGAGTTTAGTTTGGTTTATGACTCTGTCTTCCCTCTGCTGCTTCTAGGCTGCCTTCTTCCACTGCAACTCCTCGCCTATGCTGAGCTGTAGTGCGCTGCTGATTGTTATCTATATTGGACTGACCACTTTCAATTACTCATTCTGCTTTCATGGAGGTCACATAGTTTGTCATGTAGAACATTTTATTTGGGCCCCAAACAGGGTGGCCTGTTTTCATTTTTCTACAGTTAAATTTTTAAAAACCATCTTATTGTGGTGAATTTGTCAACAACAAACTACTTGTATTTAAAATGTACATGCTTGATGAATTTTGACATTGGTATGTATCTATGAAACCATCACTACTCTCAAGGTAGTTAACATTTTTATTACCCTTAAAAGTTTTCTGTAATTCATCCCTCCCTCCATGCCCTGTCATTGCATTTATTTTGTTAGTTTTTCATAGCCCCCCTTCTTCCTCTCAGTCCCACCACACAGTCCCACACACATGAAAGATTGGGAAGTTCTGTATAACTAGGTTGACACTCAGTGATAATGGCCACTTTCAGACCACTAAATTTTCCTCTGTACTGATGGTCTGTAATGGAGTCTCTAGACCGCTTGACTCTTCCCAACCTCAAGAAGCGTTAGGGCCTTTTCTATTCAGACCACTCCCTGAGAATTAGGGACAGTTGCTATTCTGTTCCAGAGTGTCAACCTCAGAGCTGACTTCTATTCTGTAGTATGTTTTCATTGCTTCTTTCAGGAGGCCAAACAGGTCTTCATGCTGGTGGAACCCTTGACAACCTGCCCAAACAGAGAATCCTATAGGACATATATATATAACACAGGATTTAGAGAAGTGATTCCTAAACACTGGGCCAAGAGCAGTGCCCATCTGTGGTAAAGTTTTCATCTACGAAGATGGAAGGAGAGAAATGAAGATAGTGTAGTGAGTTTTTCATAAAGATAAATTTATTCTGAGATTATCATTCTTCCCATTTTGGTGTTAATGTGTTCTCTTGCTGATAAAATAATAGTGACTGTACATGGTGGATTTTTTAAACATGGTCTTATTTGCCAAAATAGAAAGTGACAATCCTGTTTTTAAATTATTTTTGAAATTTTTTTCTACTAGTTCATAAAATCTAGAAAGTTAGTATCATAATTTAGAGTGATAGTAGGGTGGCTGTGGCATTAGGTTGGGGGAGCATGAGTTTATATAATTCCGTATAACTTGCATGAGTTTATACAGTAATTCTGTATAACTTGTGATATTTAAAAAGCAGTCATACTTTATGTAGCAATCTCAAATTATACCGGATCTGCACAGATGCCTTGTGAGCTAGTGAAGGGCAGAAATTCTTGTTTTATAGAGGAGGAATTAAATTCAGAAGCCAGAAGTCACATAGTGATAAATAGCAAAGCTGGACTCAAAATTGGAGCATGAGAATGACTTGGAGAAAGAAAGGCTGTTACAGAATCAAGGTGATAGGGGACAAAAGGTATGTGATCTATAGGAAGGGTTGTGATGACAATATACTGACAGAAACTTTTTAAATTTATTATTCCTTATTTTATTTTTGCAGTGTTCCCTCCACTCCTCCTCCTGGTAACTAACAAAGAAAGTCTCCTTCCGTATATAAACCTTTCCTTGACTTTTTACAATAATGAACTAATATAATATTGGTCCTTCTGTGGTTAACTTATTTCAGCATAATGTCCTTCAAGTTCATCCACATTACGTGGTGTTTTGCAGATTCTACATTATTCTTCGGTGTTGGATAGTATTCCATTGTGTGTAAGTGCCATAGTTTGGTTATCTGTTCTTCTGTTGATGGGCACGTAGGAGAAATCTTTTTTTCTTTTTAATGATTTATAATTGTTCTATTTCCATTTGTTCTGTTTTCCAACCTTCCAAAGAGATTACAGGGACTTTGAGAGTGACATAGGGGTGAAGGTTTTGTTTAATACTGTGTTAATGACATAGAAATAAATATATATAATACCCTTGTGAAATGGATCACAAAAGTTTTGGTGGCACTGTGTTTTAAAGCGTTGGCTTCTAACCAAAAGATCGGCAGTTCGAACCCACCAGCCACTCCGTGGGAGAAAGAGGAGTCAGTCTGCTTCCATAAAGATTTACGGCCTTGAAAGCCCTATAGGACAGTTCTACTCTGTCCTATAGGGTCACTATGAGTAAGGATCAACTTGGTGACAGTGGGTTTGATATGGGTCACATAGTGATGGGTTGAGTGAAGTCATGTCAAAGAGTTCTTAGGGACTGTCCAAATTTTTGGTTATATTGGAGAAAGCACTGAGTTTGTTCACAGTTTTGTTTGTTATGCTATGTTATGAATCTTTGTTGAAATAGTGCATTAAGTATAATGGATTTTGACTTACGGTATATAGCTGGGTGATAGGTCTGCTGTTGTTAGTTGCTGTTGAGTTGATTCCAACTCATGGTTACCCCATGTGTGCAGAGTAGGGTTTTCCACCTGTGATATTTCACAAGCAAATTGCCAGGCCTGTCTCCTGAGATGCCTTTGGGTGCATTTGAACTACCAACTTTTTTTGTTGGTAGTCGATCACTTACCTGTTTGTGCTATCCAGGAACTCCAAGGTGGTAGTACTTGGAGGGTAAAAATAGGTAAGAATGATGTAGAGATAGGAATGTGTTTGAGGTACTGTGGGGAGTCACTGTGTGTTAGTTACCATTTATTCAGTGTCTTCTATGTGCCAGGTACTCTGCTAAGTGCTGGGAGAACAAATTCATTCATTTGTATATTAATTGAGCAAATACTTCCTGAGTATAGATACACTGTGACACACACCTTCTGTGGGATAACAAGAAAAATAAGACATGGTCCTCTGAGGTCTCAAGGAATTCTCAATCTTTTTGGGAGAAATACCAAAACAAAAAGAAAAGAACCCCACTGCCACCCATTGGGTTTCCGAAGTGGTAAATCTTTATGGAAATAGATTGCCCAGTCTTGCTTCTGTGAAGTGGCTGGTGGGTTTGAACTGCCAGCCTTCTGGTTAGTAGTCAAATGTCTTAGGCACTACACCAGCAGAGCTCCTTAGATTTGAAGAAATAGACATGTGAAAATATAATTTCAATTTAGAGAAACAAAGTAGAAAATAAAAATATAATGAGGTTATTCCTTCTCTGTGTTTGGTCTCATTCGCTCCCTGTGTTTTATATGTGTATATACATATACCTCAGGGATTTGACTGTTAACCAGAAGGCTGGTGGTTCAGACTCACCAGCTACTCCTTGGGCAACCTACTTAGTGATACCACCTCGGAAACCCAAGGAGGGATTGCGATGAGTCGGATGCAGCTTGGTGGCAGTGAGTTTGGTTTTGTTTTTTATGCATGCTCTGGTGATGCAGTGCCTAAAGCATTTGACTGCTAACCAGAATGTTGGTGGTTCAAACCCACCAACTATTCTGCAGAAGGAAGATAGGGTAATCTACTTCTGAAAGGTTTGCCATCTTGGAAACCCATTGGGGTCGCTGTGAGTCAGAATCTACTCGATGACAGTGAGTTTGGTTTTTTTTTGGTTATATATATATATCCCCACAGGCATCTACAAATGTACATGTCCAAAACAGAACTCACTTTCTTGCCCTGAAAGCCTGCTTCTATACCCATATGCCCTGTCTCAATCAAGACACATTTCAGTATATTTTCCATTCCTTTCCTTCTTTCATTTCTTGCATTCAGTTAATCACTAAAATCTCAATACATCTTTCTCTGTTATCTCTCTTCATCTCCACTGCTGAAATTTCACTGTTAAAGCTTTTTGTTTAGCTCCTCCTCATCTCTTATTTGTGTGTTTTTCCCCAGCAGTCTCCTGCCTTCAGCTCGCGCTTTTCTAGTCCATCCCTAGAATGATCTTTCTAAAAATACAAAGATCATGGAACTCCTTTGCTTAAAAACTTTTGGCTCTTTGTATCTTGTAGGATAACATTCAAATTCCTTACTATGGCATCATTTGGCCTCAACTCAGGTCTCATCTGCCACTCCCTACTCTGTGTTCTAGTTTGAATAAATTGTTCATAGTTCTTAACGAATATGTTACTTTTTTGAGCCTTGAGATCTTTGCAATAGCTGCTGCTTCTACTAGGGATGTCTTTTCTTTTCTGCCTGGTGAACTTCCCTTACCATTCAGAAACTAGTTCAATTTCATCTCTTTGACATCTTTTTTATCACCCTCACACAACAGGGTTAGAAATAACCATATGTGACACAGTCGCTCTGTGTTATAAAAGGGAATCACTGTGTGATACAGGTTCACTTTATGAATTCAAAGGCTCTGCTAGAGTTAGTTGAAGAGCTCCCTGCAAGAAGCAGAGGTATTATTAGGGGGAGAAGAAGGGAAGAGGAGGGAAGGAGTTTGGGACCATACACTGATCCCATTTGTATTATACATGCAGACCTGAGGGATGGAAGAGCAGGGGGAGTGTGTTTGAACCGAGGCATAGATTGGTGGGCTTCTGTGAAATTGAATATTTTTTTTCCCATTCCCTCCTCATTTCTCTGAGGTTTCAGTTAGGACTTTCTACCTTCATTATTTAGGGTAACAGATCATCCATGCTTCTTATTAGTAATCATCATTTCACTTATGAAGAGCCATTGTAGGGAGAAATAAGCCTTGGGACTGTACTGACCTGTTCTTGGGAAGTGATTTTGGTCTCACCCTCTCTGCTATAGGTGTTGCAGGTAATCCCTGCCCCCAGCTCCCTTCTTCTCTTTGCCTCTCCCAGGGCAAAGGTTCTTAAATAAGGCTGAGCCACTTCCTGCTCCATGCCTGCTGTTCTGAGGTTGGTTGACACCATTGCTGACTGTGCTTGTGAGGCTGTATTTCAGCTATATGGTCAGTGTCTTACCTTGGATTATTTATAGGTCTAAGAGATCAGCTTCTATATACTGCCCCCCTGTCCCTACCCCCTCCCCCTTTTTTTCCCTGTGGCTGAGCCTGAGGGTAAGTCTGGAAAGAGTAGGTCTGCTTTTGTTTTTTTGACTTTTGCTATGAGAGGAAAGGGCACAGTAGAAGTGTGATGATTCCATTCTCCATTGCTTTGGTCTGAACTTTTGCAGGCTTTACAGGGGGTGAGGGAGTCTCATAGGTGACAGAGATAGTAAGTTATGACCTTCCTTTTTGTTTTTGTAGTTTGTGCGCATGGCCCAGTCAAATGTTGGCTCTTGCATTCTGAGCTCATTCCAGTATGGCTCTTCTCTTTGACGTTTTTGAGAGGAGAGGTTCTGGATGCTAGTCTTTTTTGGGTCTGTGAGCTCTGCTCTTTGTCAAAAAGGGTAGCAATAGTGGGCACCCTGGGTGTATTGGGTGGTTGTTGTTGTTGTTGTTACATGCTGTCGAGTCAGCCCTGACTCACAGCGACCCCTCCTTGGGTTTCCGAGGCAGTATCACTACGGAAGTAGGATTGCCCAACCTTCCTTCCGAGGAGTGGCTGGTGGGTTTGAACCGCCAGCCTTCTGGTTAGCAATTAAGTGCCTTAGCCACTATGCTACCAGAGCAACAGTTTATTAATCTTTGAAGTTGAATTCCAGAAACTGGAGATCATTTAGTTTGGGACATATTAAGACCTTACTTTGCTGAGATTGGATTCTTGGCCCTTTCTTTGCTCACTGAAGTATGTGTGTCAGTTTGGGAGTATGGACACCTCAGAGCAGTTTACATCTCTCCTTTCAGTCTCTTTGGTCAAACAGGATCAGGAGGGCTAAGAGGGAAAGGAAAATGTCACTTGTAGAGAACCTGCTATATGTCTAGAGTGCTGCACAGATTATCTTACTCACTTTCTAAAACAGTAACAATACTTATTTCATCTAGGATTTATAGATGAGGAAACTGAGGCTCAGATGTGTGAAGTGATTTGCTTGTGAAGTGCTTTAAGGTCACACAGCTGGAGAATTGTAGACTGAGATTCTAACCTTTGTTTGAAGGACTCTAGAGCTTATGCTTTGCCTACTATCTTGTGTTACTCTTGCTTGAGCTTATGGGCTCTATTTGTTTTGTAAACAGTAATACTCTTGTGTCATTAGAGTCATTGCAGGTAGCAGATGGCAGAAGCTGGGGCTTGAGAATAGTTTAATAGAGGATCCATATTTACAGTGGTACAAGAGGTGGCACAGTGTACCAGGGCTAATAACAGTGAGAGAGGCTATTAATGGGAGAGTTTTACCACTTTTCTTAACTATTGACTTTGGCTTCCCTAGTCCATGCATACTTGGGACCTTAAGACTTGGACAAAGGGTAAGTACTTATTCCAGTGTCTCCCTACTGCTGATAGCTCCTAGTCTCTCTATGACTTTGTGTGATGATTTATATAAAGCTACGTGAGAATCGATGCCAACGGAAGCAGAAGTCAGGACATTAGACGACGTGTAGCATTGGGAAAGTCAACTGCGAAGGAACTGTTTCAAGTGCTGAGGAGCAAGGATATCTCCTTGAGGACTAAGGTGCGCCTCACACAAGCCATGATATTTCCAATCGCCTGGTATGCATGTGAGAGCTGGACAATGAATAAGGAAGACTGAAGAAGAGTTGATGCTTTTGAGTTGTGGTGCTGGCGGAGAATGCTGAAAGTACCATGGACTGCTAAAAGAACTAACAGATCTGTCCCGGAGGAAGTGCAGCCAGAATGCTCCTTGGAAGCAAGAATGGCCAGACTTCGTCTCACCTATTTTGGTCATGTTGTAAGAAGGGACCATTCCCTGGAGAAGGATGTCATGCTTGGTAGGGTGGAGGGTCGACGAAAGAGGGGGAGGCCTTCAACGAGATGGATCGATACGGTGGCTGCGATGATGGGATCAAGTATAGCAGGGATTGTGGGGCTGGCGCGGGATCAGGCAGTGTTTCATTCTGCTGTGCATGGGGTCGCTATGAGTCAGAAACGACTCGACGGCGCTTAACAACAACAACAACAGGTGAGAAAGGCTTAGGATCCATTCTTTGGCTCTACACCAGCTTTCTTCTCTCCCCTCCTCACTTTCTTGGGTGAATGAGGGAGGAGAAGTGGTGTAAAGGGGATGGATGTCAGCTTCCTTTTATCTTCACTTTCAGATCTACCCGAAGTGGCATCCATCCTTTATTACTGTTTTCCTTCTTTCTCAGACATTGTGGTTTACCTTCTTTACTCAGACTAATCCTTTATCTAGTTTATATGTCACTCATCCCATCTTATTTATCTCTAAACCTGCCACTTTCTTCAGACTTCTTTTCTTCGATCTACAAATACCCTTGAGGCCCTATCCTAAAACAAAGCAAAACAAACAATAAAAATTCTTTCCCTTGGCTTCTCTTCCCAACCCCAGCTTCTTTTAAGCTATCGTTCTTCCCCACATTACTCGACTTCCTGAAAGTGTATCTTACATCTTGTATCTTATTCTTATAAGAAACTCTGATAGTGCAATGGTTAAACCGTTTGACTGCTACCAGAAGGTTGGCAGTTCAAATCCACCAAACACTCAGTGGGAGAAAGGTTAGGAAGTCTGCTTCCATAAAGATTTATAGCCTTGGATACTGGATGGGCAGTTCTATTTTGTTGTACAGGGTTGGTAGGAGTTGGAATAGACTCGTTGGCAGTGGGTTTTGTTTTGTTTTGGTATATCTTACTCTTTATACATTCTTTAACCAACTGCTTTGCTAAGTTTATCAAAGGCTTGATTGCTAAAACCAGTGGACCATTTTCAGTCTTCATTCTTGATCATTCTGTAGCACTATATACTATGGGCAACCTCCAGTTTCTTAGAACTTCCTTTCCTTGATTTCTAGATTGTTACTTCTTAGATTTCTCCTTTCATGTCTGACTATCTTCATGGTCTTCGTTAAAGACTGCCCTCCTTTGCTTTCCTAAATCTAATTTTCTTTAGGATTTCACTCTTAGCTCCCTTCGTGAGCTGCTGTCTCCTTGGTTGATTCCACTGATTTCCATTGCTTCATCTACCACCTATATGCTGTGTTGTTGTTGTTATGCCATCGAGTTGTCTGCTACTCATAGCGACCCCTCCTTGGGTTTCCGAGGTGGTATCATTACGGGAGTAGATTACCCAACCTTCCTTCCGAGGAGTGACTGGTGGGTTTGAACCGCCAGCCTTCTGGTTAGCAGTCAAGTGCCTTAGTCACTATGCTACCAGAGCTCCTTCCTATATGCTGTAACTCCACCAAATTTCTCTCTAGTCTCAGTTATCCTCTTAAGCTCAAATATGATGTTTCTTTTTGTTTGTGGACATCATGGATATCCTGTAGGTGTCTCAAATACTTAAGATAATTAAAACTATACTCATCTCTTTCCTAAAACACAGTTCCCCTTTTTATGTTAAAATAATATCCCTTGTTAATCTGTTAATGGCATTATCTTCTACTGAATCGCCTATATTTTATATTAGGGTCTTTTCTCATCTTCCACATTCAGTGGTCAGGTAGTGGTCAGTGCTTCTACCTTATGGTTAAGAACATGGATTCTAGGGGCAAATTGTCTGCATTTGCATCCTAGCTCTGCCACTTTCTAGCTGGGTAACTTTGGGGGATTTAACTTCTTTGGGCTTTGATTTCCTTGTGTGGATAGGATTTTTATGAGGCTTAAATGAACTACCACAGGTAATACTTCTAACGGAGCCTGCTACATAGTAACTGCTCCACATATTTTAGCTATTATTGACTCAGCATTTGTAGGCACTGGGTTAGAACTAGGAGCTCTGGTAGAGTGGTTCCTAAGGTGTTTGACTGCTAACCAGAAGGCTGGTGGTTCAAACCTACCAGCCACTCCTTGGGTGGTTCAAACCCACCAGCCCCTCTTCAGAAGGAAGACTGGGCAATCTACTTCCGTAGAGATACTGCCTTGGAAACCCAAGGAAGGGTCGCTATGAGTTGGATTTGACTCGATGGCAGTAAGTTTGGGTTTTGGTTTTTTAGGTTAGAACTAAGATTTCAAAGAAAAATATTGGATGTGATCCCTTTTGTCAAGGAGTTTGTTATTTATTGTTAGAGACATTACAAGTATACATACTTTCAGTATCATATGAGATGTGCTAATATAGAGGTCAATGTCAGATTTATCTTCTCTGATCTTGCTCCTTCTGCTTTAGTTCATGCCATCCTTTTTTTTTTCTCGTAAAGACAACTGAAACAGCTTTTTAAAATTGTCCACTGCTATCTATCTCTGTTCCACCTTAAATTGCTTTCTGGCATATTTTAAGAGACAAATCTGATCTTGCCGTTTCCTTGTTTAAAAACCTCTTTTGTCTCCTTATTCAAACTCCTTACCATGATATTCAGTGTTGTTTATAACCTTCTCCCCTATTTGCCCTTCAACTTATTACTGTGCCTCTCTTCTCTAAATAGTCTGTGATTAAGCCACACTGAACTCTTGCAACTGTTCTTCAAATTTGTCATGCTCTTTCACAGTGCCATATTTTTGTATATACTGTTTTTAATATGAAGGAGGCCTTTTGCTCTATCTATTAATAAAGGAACTGTATTTATATATCAGAGCAGATTAATAGTGAGATACGTGATCAGTTAAAAAAAAAAAACCCAAACAAACCCAAACCAAACTCATTGCTGTCGATTCGATTCATAGTGACCCCTCCTTGGGTTTCTGAGGTGGTATCTCTATGGAAGTTGATTACCCAGTCTTCCTTCTGAGGAGTGGCTGATGGTTTTAAACTGCCAGACTTCTGGTTAGCAGTCAGATGCCTTAGGTACTATGCCACCAGAGCTCCCAAGTGGTCAGTATCTCATTATTAAAAATAGAAGTCAAATATTCTCTCCTTTGTGGAACCTTCTTGTAGTACCCCAGGCAGAATTAATTGCTTTCCTTTGTGCTGCTGTGACACTTTTGTACATTTCTCTATTTATAATATTTATTGGAGTTTATGTTTATGCCTTCACCTCCCATCTGTTTTTATTTATCTTTGTATTTTCACTGCTTAATTCACACAGTGCCCAGTGTGTGTCAGTGACTGAACCTTGCTTGCTCTTTGGGACTGGTCCCTCCCCTTATAAGACTATCTCCTGTCTTACTAGAGGTTTACTTAAGTATAGTTGCTACCCTCCTTTTGAGTGGTAAGCTGACAATGGTGAGAGAGTATTGAGATGAAAGAAAATGATGGCTTATATAATCCAAGGGCAAAACGTGGGGCTGGTGGCAGGCCTTTATGTTCCTTCAGCTCTAGCTGAGTGTAAAGAGGAAGAACAACTGAACCACACCTTTCCTCTGGAGTTTTTATGTGAGAAAGAGACAATACTGATGAGGGAATGGTGGGTGGGATGGCAAAGGAACTATGGGCCATAGCCAGGGTGAATAGGTATTTAAGTACTTTTCCCATGGTAGGAACCAGCCATCTTGGGTATTCTTTTCTAAGGGTACTGTATCATATCTTGAGAGTGAGTGTTGGGTATGTCTGACAGGATTAGGAGATGTATTTGTATATGAGAATGTCTGTGTGTTTCTTGCTAAAATGAAAATAGCTCTGCTCTTCTGGGTGGCTCCAGGTTTCTACCTTTTAAGAGTATTCAGCTATTTAAGGGTCTATTTGCCCAGCTCCCTGAGGCTTTTGGATGGGTTCTTATGGAGGGAACAGCAATAGGCAGGAGAAAAAAAAAAAAAAAAAAATTCTTCCTCAATAGTCCCAGAGGGCTGGAGTCAGGTCAGGACTGTGTTTTCTTAGTTGTTTATTTGTTCATTCATTTGTTCTCTTATACATTCACTTAAGCATTCGTACATGCAGCAGATACTTACTGACCCTCTAGGTACTGCTCCAGGTACTGGAGATAAAACAGTTAATAAGATAGACAAATCCTGACCTCGGAGAGCTTACTTGTATTCTAGTGGGGAAGAGAGACAAAGAAACAAGCAAATAATCTCAACTAGTGAAAACTGCTAGTGAAGTAGAATTTAGAGGCTGGAGATGGAGAGTAAAGGTGGAAAGATATTCTACTTAGATAGAATTGTTAAGTAAAGCCTCTCCGAGGAGATGACATTTGAAAAGAACTAAATGATATGAGCAGTTTGAAGATCAGGAGAAGAGCATTCCAGGCAGAGAGAGGGAATAGAATATTCAAGAAGGGAATGTGACTTAAGTATGAGTGACAAGGAGGATGATGGGAGAACATAGTCAAAGATTGCAACTGTTTTCTCAAATTCATCTACATGTTATGTAGAGTCCTATAGGCCAAGATTAGGAGCTCTGGTAGCATAGTGGCTAAGTCACTTGCCTGCTAACCAGACGACTGGCAGTTCAAACCCACCAGCCACTCCTCGGAAGGAAGGTTGGGCAATCCTACTTCCGTAGTGATACTGCCTCGGAAACCCAAGGAGGGGTCGCTATGAGTCGGGGCCGACTCGACGGCACACAACAACAACAACAACACAGGCCAAGATTAGAAATACGGATTATTACTAGTGTAATAGGAAATCATTGGAGGGTAGTATTCAGCAGGGGAGAGATGCAGTTCTGATTTTAAAAAATGTCACTGGTTGCTGTGTAGAGAATGGATTCTCAGAGGGGCAAAGATGGAAACAGGGAGACCAGATTGGGAACTGTTAGAATAGTGAAGCATTTTTTTTGGGGGTGGAAATGATATGGTTTGCTAATGACCTAGGTATTTGGGGTGATGAAGAAATGAGGGTGATGTTGAAGTTTTTGGTCTGAACAGGTAGGTGAATGTTAGTATCATTATTGAGATGGAGAAAGCTGGGGAGATTTGGTGGTAGAAATCATTAGTTCCATCTTAAGTTTGAGGTGCTGACTAAATATACAAGTGGGTTGTGTATGTGTGTATGTGTGCATAAATTTTCAGTATAATAGTGGTTCTGAGTCTCTTACTACTGGGGAATGGAGAAAAGCTAACTTCCGTTTATCCTTTCTGTTCTCTTTCTTTGAATTAGATTTGTATTCTGGACTGGGAGTGACCTGTGGTGTCTCCACTCCAGCCTGGTATATCCCTTGGTTCCATGGCCAGCTACTGGCTCTTGCAGACCGGATGAAGCAGACCGGAGACACAAGTGGAGAAAGCCTCCAGCTGGCACATCCCCAGAGTGTGGACCGGCCGCTGGCTCTGCCCAGCCTGCCTCATGGAGAGGATGAATTGGCTGAGCAGATTGGCCTCCCGAGGCCCTGGGCAGCGTGTACCTCAAGGGACCAGTCTGCAGACCCCTGTCATGGCTGATCCTGAGACCTGCCTCATGGTCTTCAAGAATCACTGGTCCCAGGTAGGAGATTGTAAGCCATAGGGCTGGTCCACTGGCTGCCTGTGTCTTCCTAACTTTCTGCATTCTCTGACCATCCCATTCAGTCACTTTATCATCTTAGATTCCTTCCATCTTTTGCCCTTTTTCCCTAGGTGGTGCGAATTCTGGAGCGACGAGGCTCTCGGGCAGCTCCTGGGGGTGCAGATGATCTCAGTGCTGTGTGCAACCACACTTACCAGATGTTGACACTATTGGCAGAGGATCGAGCAGTGCCCTCGGCCCCCACAGTCCCTGGGCCCCTGCTGGAGTTTGCTCTGCGTGAGGATCTGCTGACCCGTGTATTGGCATGGCAGCTGCAATGGGATGAGTTTGGAGATGGGGTTGAGGAACGGCGAGCTGAGCAGCTGAAACTGTTTGAGATGCTAGTGAGTGAAGCTCGCCAGCCACTGTTGCGGCATGGTCCAGTTCGAGAGGCTCTGTTGATCCTGTTGGATGCCTGTGGCCACCCTGTGCCTAGTAGCCCAGCATTGGATGAAGGCCTGGTGCTACTTCTCAGCCAGTTATGTGTGTGTGTGGCCCGGGAGCCTTCATTGCTTGAGTTCTTCCTGCAGCCACCTCCTGAGCCTGGAGCCGCCCCCCGCCTTCTTCTCTTTTCTCGCCTTGTTCCCTTTGTCCATCGAGAGGGCACGCTGGGCCAGCAGGCCCGTGATGCCCTACTGCTCCTTATGGCACTGTCAGCTGGGAGCCCTACTGTGGGCAGCTACATCGCGGATCACTCTTACTTCTGCCCGGTCAGCATCCCCTGGGATGTGGATGGGTGGGTGGGGTATCCTACCTAGGAGAGAGAGAGAGGGGTATGTACCAGGGACCTCTCCTCCAGGAAATAGCCCTCTGGGTTTGAGGAAGTTGAGGTGGGGATGAGACATGGGCTTAAGTGAATGAAGCTGGTGCTAAGGCTCTTTGTGGGCCAGTGTTCACAGGTGATGTCCTGGCACATTGGGTAGCTAAATACCCAATGTAATATTCTGTACTGATAATATTTCTTCCTACTCCTATCTGGGGGGAGCTCTGGTAGCATAGCGGCTAAGACACTTGCCTGCTAACCAGACAGCTGGCGGTTCAAACCCACCAGCCACTCCTCGGAAGGAAGGTTGGGCAATCCTACTTCTGTAGTGATACTGCCTCGGAAACCCAAGGAGGGGTCGCTACGAGTCGGCTTTGACTCGACGGCACATAACAACAACAACAACAACTCCTATCTGAACTCTGGATTAAGAGCTCCCCTGTTCTGCCTTTTTATATTGTCTGAGCTTTTATTAACCTGTTGGGGATGTTCCCTAGGTGCTGGCCACAGGACTGAGTGCCCTGTACTCCTCACTGCCTCGAAAGATTGAGGTTCCAGGGGATGATTGGCACTGCCTACGACGAGAGGATTGGCTGGGAGTGCCAGCTCTTGCACTCTTCATGAGCTCCCTAGAGTTCTGCAATGCAGTCATTCAGGTAGGTCTGCTGTTCCCTGGAGGTCATCTTGGGAAGATGGGCTAAGAGAGGGTACATTCCCTGGCGTTCTGTTATTTTGCAGTATTGGCCATAGGGCATCTCCCTGTATTGTACCATTTTATTCCCTTCCAGACAGTGGTTCCCTGCACAGTCCTCCTTCCTCTGTCTCGCACCCCTACAGGTGGCTCACCCCCTGGTGCAGAAGCAGCTGGTCGATTATATCCATAATGGGTTCCTGGTGCCTGTCATGGGCCCTGCCCTGCACAAGGTGAGAGTCATAGGTGGCAAGGCAGATTAGGGGATAGGCTAAGAGATGGTAACCTTAGTGTCAGGATCAATGTGGGAGGCAGTGGTCTGGGTCTTTATATTTTCCCTCTCTGCTCCTGGTTCTTCCTTAGGCTAACTCAGGGGAAATGAGCCTCTGCTCAGTATTTGTGCAGGGAAGCCCTAAATTTCCAAACTTTCCCTTCCCATTCCTTCCTCCAGACCTCTGTGGAGGAGATGATTGCCAGTACCGCCTATCTGGAACTTTTCCTACGGAGTATCTCCGAGCCTGCCTTGCTCCGTACCTTCCTGCGGTTCCTGCTATTACACCGGCACGACACACACACCATCCTTGACACCCTCGTTGCGCGTATTGGCAGCAACTCCCGGGTATGGCTCCTACCTTTGTCCTGGCTTACCTGGGTGAGCCATCTTGTCTCTCTGACCTGTGTTCTGGGAGGGTGTTCTTCCCCTTTTTCTTTGGCCTCTGTCTCCAGCAATTACTTCAAAATTAGTGGCATTGAACTTTTAACTATTTGAATACAGATTTTAGTCTACTCCCCTGCTTTTATAAAACGTGGATCTAAAACAGTGACCTTTTCTGGATGACTTTGGCTGTTTATCATGATGATAGATTTCTCCATTGTGCTTTGCTTGTATTGTAGCATTGGCCTGAGGTTCTCCAGCTGTTTATGGCCCTCTGGCCTTTTTTGGGTCATTCAAGACCACTTCTTTAAGTTTCATGTCTGCTTTGATAGATGTTCCAGCAGCTACTGCTATACTCACCTTTTATCTCCTTTGGATTTACTGTATTTGAGGTGCTATGATTTGGGACACTCACCCACCCACCTACTCATCTACATTTCTTAATTCTGAACATTTTTGTTAAGTAGTTACTATGGGCAGTACTGTTTGCTGGTGTTGGGGATGTAATGATGAGCAGGATGGATGTGGTTTCTGACTTCATAGAGCTTACTTTTTAGTGGAGGAAGACAAACAGATACTAATAAAATAATTAAAAGTTACTTAAAAATTATTTTAAGCACAAGGTGCTTAGGAAATAATAGGGAAGGTGGTCAAGGAAGACCTCTCTGAGGAAGTGATACTGAGCTAAGACCTAAAGGTCATGAAGGAGTTAACTATTGAAGAACAAGTGGAAGAATAATTTAGGCAGAGGGAACAACATTTAAAGAACATCAAATGGGGAAGAGTTTAAAGAGTTTCCAAGTAATAAAGCTCTGGAGGCTTTCCAAGGGAATAAAGCATGATTTTTAGCCATAGATGTTCTGGTATCTCTTGGCCTTTGTGGCTGTTTTTATTTTCTTCCTTTATTTCAAATGATTGAAGTCCCTGGGTCTTTGTGTCTGAAATAGGAAAGGTTCTTGGATCACTAAGGGTTCTGGAAAACTTCTAGGTAACTGGGGCACATGGAAGTGCAGTCCTGGGTATGTGAGGTTCTTGGATAGCTATGTTTTATGTAGGTGGGGTTTCTGAATAAATTTGAGTATACATGAGATAGGAGCTCTGGTAACACTGTGGTTAAAAGCATTGGGCTGCTTAATCAAAAGGTTGGCAGTTCGAACCCACCAGCTGCTCCATGCGAGAAAAATGAGGCAGTCAGCTTTTGTAATGATTTACAGCCTTGAAAACCCTGTGGGACAGTTCTGCTCAGTCCTGTAGGGTTGCTAGGAGTTGGAATCAATTTGATGGCGGTGGGTTTAGTTTTTCTTTTTAATGTGTGGGATACTACAGACTGACTAATGAGACTAGTGTTTCTGAACAAGGTGTGTACTTCAGAATCATGGAGCTTTGATGATGGCAGCTATAGCAATAACAGATTCTAAACTATTCCTTGGATTTCTTGAATTATTATAATCTCTAGGAATAGGCCCAGGGAATGTACATTTTTAAATGTTCCAAAAAGTAATGATACATGTTTTGGGTTAAGAGTTACTATATAAGCCAATAGGTTTGTATTACTAATATAAGCCAATATCTTACAAATATAGAAAAGTTTTATTTCTATTATGTTGAAGTTAGGCCATGGATTTGTATCTATTTTACCTCATGGGATGTCCCGTTCATTTTTGGAGATAGTTGGTTTCCTTCTTGAGGATTTTTTTCTGTGCTGAGCTCTCTGTCTTCCTTTTGTTTTAATCTTATCCTAACTGTGATTCCCTTCAGTTTTCCTTTAGTCCTTAGCACTTCTATTAATCTCCCTTTTGTCTTCTGGTCTCAGGAGCCCTTTACATTCTTGGGATGTTTCTTCCTGGTTCTTGAGTCTTAGAGGAGCCAGATTTCTTCTGATTTCTGGATGCCCATGTTAAACACGTAATGCTTTGCTTTCTACTATTTAGCCCTTTCAAGTGTAATTCTGTTGGTCTGACTTTCACTGACTGAGGTAGCTTACCTTTTGTGCTTTGAAGTGAATCATGCCATCTAGCTGGCCTATGTGCCTGTCTATATTAGTTTCCTGTTGCTGCCAAAAAAATGATCACAAACTTGGTGTCTTACAACAACACAGATAAGTTACCTTTCAATCTGTAGGTTATGAGTCTGATATGGGTCACCCCGGTGACAACAAGGTGTTGGCAGGGCTGCATCCTTTGTTGGAGGTTCTGGGAGAGGATCAGTGTCTTTTATTTATTTATTTTTTAGTTGTGATTTGGGTGAAGATTCACAGAGCAAATTCACTTTCCATACAGCAGTTCACATACACTTTGTCTCATGACATCAACTACAATTTACACAATGCAACAGCTCCCCTCCCACTTCCTCCCAATAATTACCTCTTCCCTGTGTCCATCCCTCCATGCCCTCCTGCCCCCTGAGCTGTCTCCTGGTGCATAAGCAGCCCTTCTTTCTCCCATGATTGTTCTCTCCAAGGAGTGTATCTACCTCAGGTAAATGTTCACTGCATATGCCTGTCTTTTGCTTGGCTGGAAGCCACAGGTGTGGGTTCAGTTCCAGACCTGATAGGCAGCTAGGGGCCATAGTCTCAGTGGTTCCACCAGGCTCTATCAGACCAGCAAACCTGGTCTCCCCCACCCCCTTTTTTTTCTCCAAATGATTTTGAGTTTTGTCCACATTATTCTCCTTCTCTATCCAGGATCTCTTACATAGATCCCCTTCTAAGTAGTTGACATTGGTAGCCAGGCACCATCTAGTTCTTCTGGTCTCATAGTTGTATAGGCTGCAGATTGGATGGTGTACCAGTCGCTAGGACTGATTGTATGGGAGAGGATCAGTTTCCTTCCTCATTTTGGTTATTGGCAGAATTCAGTTCCTGTGGGTGTAGGATTGAGATATCTTATTTTTTTTCTGGCCATCAGCTCAGAGTCATTCCTGGCTTTGAGAGGCCAGCCACATTCCTTGACTTGTGGCCTTTTCTGTCTTCAGAGCCAGCACAGTGATTGAGTCCCTCTCATGCTTCAAATCTGTCTTCTGAGAAAGGCTTTCTGATTGTAAGGATTTATGTGATACTATTTCGTCCACTCCAATAATCCAGGATAATCCTCCTATCTCAAATTCTATAACCTTGATCACATTTATAAAGTCCCCTTTGCCCTGTAACATTCACAGATTCTGGAGATTAGGATGTAGACATTTGTGGGGACATTATTCTGTCTACCACAGTGTCTTTCTATGAATCTTGAGTAATTTCATTGCTAGTTAAAGTGATCAATTTGGATAAGCTTCCTGAATGTCCATGCTCTTCAAAATGCATACTACTATTTCATTTCTTTCTCACTGTGTGGTTGGCTTTAAATCATCCCAGTCATTTAGCAAATGATGAATACCTAGACTATGCCAGATAGTGTTCCAGACTAAGATCCAGTGGATCTATTCTTCACTTTACCAACCTGGTTAGGTTCCAAAGACCAGGTCAGTTATGCAAAAACAAGCATTATGTGAAACTTCAGCAACCAAATGCTTCTCAGGCTCCAGGAATCATTTTGGAGGTAGCTCTGTGGGCCTGCTTCCTCCCCTGTAGTTGCAGGTCCATACAGCTCCCTTGTCTCTGTGCCATGCCATGACTTCTGTATTTTGGGCAGGTGAGTTGGCTTATGTCATTTCAAAGCACAGGCAGAGCTGGTTAGGTCAGAATTTGTAGTCAGTGGGGGACCCACCCTAACCTGACCCATGTCTTACCCTGACCCATGTGGAGTTCTTGCTTTCCATGTAAATGCCCAAGACGGCTGCCCACTAAGCATGCAAGGCAGATCTTGGGGTCTGTGGAAAGCAACAACTACACATCCTACCTGTGCTGTGCTGCAGCCTTGCAGACTCTTGAACAACCTGAAGGCATAGGTCCACTCATAGGCAGTGGAGCCACCAGCCTTCATGCCTGGTGGGGATTTGGCAAGGCCATGTGGCATGTGTGCAGGTTAATGACCTGAGGCCCTGGTGTCCAGCCTTCCCCCCCCCCCTTTACCTTTATTAGCATCCAAGACTGGGTAGGGGGGTGAGATGGGAGGGTTGAAGAACTTGGGGCTTAGCAGGGAAGTACTCTCTCACTCAAAACACATGGGTCCTTACCTGACCTTAAGGTGATTTATGTAGATTTTTCATTATTGTCATAATTGCAAAATGTCAGATAACGAAGATAGTTGATAAGTGAGGAGTAAGTATAGTTGTCTTCAGGCAGCTTAAGGTGTCTGACATACTTGCCACAAAGGGAGTACACAAGAAGTGCTATATTCAGAGGAGCTAAGCTTTTATGTGTCTGTTCTCCTGGCCTAGCCAGAGAGGAACAACCCTTCTTTTTCTAAAACAAAAGATTTCCCCTGCTTTAGACCCTCCTACTTCTTCCTTATCCTGTCAGCTGCCTTTGAGCTTTTCTTTATCCTACCTTCTGAGAGATACTGGTGTTGGAGAGTGACTCAGACTCCTTGTTCACAGCCCCACCCACTTCCCAGCTGTGATTCTTTCAGTTTCCCTCTGGTTTCTTGTTGATAGGCATGCAGTTACTATGCAGCCATAGTCCTTGCTGTTATCTCCTGTTAGCCTCCTCCTCAGAATCTCTTTTGATGGGTATTCTTCCACCTAAATATTGCTGGAGTCTCTGCTGACAGGTATATATTACCAGAGGATCTGCTAACATAGGTATGGTCTGTTGAAATATACTGACTCTGACACATGGTTCATTCCTATCTGTGAATAGTGAAGTCTTGACCACAAAAATCATGTGATCATTTATTAATATTTGAATGACTGTTATGCGCCTCACCCTGTGCATATTTTTCTAGGAGTGTGGCTGGGGGCTTCCCATTTGGTAAACAAGCTTAGAGTGTAGAGAGCTCTTTTGGTGACTCCCTCTATCATTCCCCACCTGTAGCTCTGCATGGTCTCTCTGAGTCTCTTCAGGACCCTACTGAACCTCAGCTGTGAGGATGTCCTGCTGCAGCTGGTTCTCAGGTACCTGTGGGGACAAAACTGGGGTTGACTGAACCTGAACCCTCAGAGCCCTCAGAGCCTTGTGCATTTATGGGCCTGTGGGCTCTATTGGAGTTATTCGTGTGTTCCCTCTTGGAGCCTGGCTTACCCATATAGTTCCATTTGACCTCCTGATATTCTCCTAGGCCCTGTCTTCCTTCCTGATTCATCTGTGTCCTCTTCTACTGTCTTTCCCAGGTATCTTGTGCCATGTAACCACGTGATGTTGAGCCAGAAGCCAGCTGTGCGTGACGTGGACCTGTATGGACGAGCAGCTGACAAGTTTCTCTCCCTAATCCCACGCTGTTGCCGGCACCATGCCCCTAGCCCACCCCGTCCAGAGCATGCCTCGTGGGCACGAGGTGGGCCTTGCAGAGAGACAGGAAGAAGGGAGGACACTTTGGGTATGGCCTGGAGAAGCATAGCAAGAAGGCGGGTTGGGGTGAGGGGACGGAGGTGGCTGTGAGTAGGATTCTAACTTTGGGGAGATTGATGAGGGATCTTCCAGAGTGGATCTTTAACTCCACGAAGAAATTCAGAGTAGAACTTCTGGGTAGAGCTGTTCCTGTTCTTCATTCCAGTCCTGTCCTCTTCCTGTTTCCGTTGTTTCTTTGGTGTTGGTGATTGTGAGAGGGGTGAAGAAAAGGTTAATCTGGAAGATAAGAGTCAGCTGTCTGAATTGGTCTTGTGTTTCTGCCCCCTTTCTCTCTCTGTCTCCCTAAATGCCCCATCCTTTCTGGCCCTTTGTCTCTTTGAGCCCTCTTATATTTTTTTCCCTTTGCAGGCCCTGGAAGCCCAAGTGTTGATTCTTCTTCTGTGGTGACAGTGCCCCGGCCCTCTACACCATCTCGTCTGGCCCTCTTCTTGCGGCAGCAGAGTCTGGGTAGCTCTGAGCCCCCAGGCCCAGCCCCTCGTTCCCCAGGGCTTGCTGCATCCCCAGTCTCCAGTCCTGGCCGACGGCCCAGCCCTGCAGAGGAGCCTGGTGAGCTGGAAGACAATTACCTGGAATATCTCCGTGAGGCACGTCGTGGTGTAGACTGCTGTGTCCGAGCCTGCCGTACCTGGTCTGCCCCCTATGATGGCGAGAGGCCCCCTCCTGAGCCCAGTCCTGTTGGCTCCCGGACTAAGAAACGCAGCCTACTGCATGAGGAGGACAGGGACAATGCGGGGGAAGGGGAGGAGGAAGAGTTGGGGAGTGGGGGTGGAGGGGAGGGCCCTGGCCACTTGCCCCCTCCCCAACTCAATGGGGTACCAGGACCATGGCCAGAGGGGGCCAAGAAGGTTCGTCGGGTGCCAGAGGAAGGAGCTGGGGAACTGCTAGTGGATACCTCTGAGGGCATGGCAGGACTAGAGGGCTTTGGGCAGGAGCTCCGGGAGCTGGAGGTGGCATTGAGCAATGGAGGGGCTAGCTCAGAGCCCCCCCTAGAGCCTCCACTACCTCTTGAGGAGGAGGAGGCCTACGAGAGCTTCAGCTGTCCCCCTGAGCCCCCTGGCCCCTTCCTCAGCAGCCCTTTGCGGACTCTCAACCAGCTGCCAAGCCAGCCCTTTACTGGTAAGCTACTTGACCTAGGTCATCGTCTTTGTGTATCTCTGCATGTTCTTGACATGTTTGTGCTGATACCTGAGGCTTCTTGGTCCATGTCATTTGTGTCCTTACCTAGCCCTTCATCCATTCTGCTTGAGTAGCTTCCAGATACATGCCATGTCATCTGTACCTGTCTGTGTGTCTTCCATGCTTGTGCTGATTTGAGTATTGACTTCTGTCTGAGCCTTGTTTGTCCATCCTATGTGCATGTTCCTCCTTTTCCTCCAGTCTGGCCATTTCCTGTGATTTGTGCTCAGGATATTCTGTGTTTGGTGTCTCTTGGTGAATCATAGCAATGTGAGCCGTATGGAAGGCATTATGTGCCATCTCGTGTGCGAGTCACTTGGATCCCTCTGTTTCATGTTGGGGGTCATGTGGTTTACACCAGAATATCTGCCTGGGTGTTGGGTCTCCTGTCAGCTGTCCTGTGATCCCAAGGTCTGCTCTTCTGGTGTTCTTTCTTTCCCCTGATCTTCCCTCAGCTCCTTCCTCTCTTCTTTAAAGAAATTCAAGTTTCTTCTACCCCTCTCCCTGCCCCCATCCTTGTACCTTGTTGTCATGACTACTGTGAGACTTACTTAGAGATTTATGGATAGTAATAAGGATTGAAACAGACAAGATAAAATAACTTTTTCAGAGCAAGTGACAAAGTGTGGCTATGTGTTCCCCAGCTGAGTTTCTCTGGATGCTCTAGGATGCCGATGGAGCTCCTCTTTGTTTTTACTTAAGAGCCAGCCCTATCTAGTCCAATCCTTATCCTGCTCTTATCTTCACTCCCCACCCTATACCAGGGAAAAAACAAAACTATGCCAAAACAAAAAAAATGCACGCTTCTAGGAAGATGTGCTAAGATCTCAGGCTTTGGATTAGACATACCTTGAGTTAGCAACCCATTTCTGACATTGATGCATGTAAACTGCTAGGCACAATGCTGACACACTGTGAGAATTCAGCAACGGTAGCTTTTCACTAAGAGGTAGTTTTCATTAAGATTATCAATTCTTGATGCATGGCAGATTTCAGTTGATTGAGCCAACCACACCCATCTTCTAGCTGTTTGTAGTCAAGTTGTCCTACTTTGATCAGTACATGTCCTGATTGGTCCTGGGATAGGCTGCCTATCCTGCTTGCTTGCACAGTATCAGGGCTTCTTCCATGGAGTCATGCAAACTCCCTGTTCTTGCAGACTATAGAAAATGCATCTTTCCGTTTATTTACTGTATGCTTGTTTGTTCCTACTCAGTACCACCAGAAGGTGGTGTGCAGATTTTACCACAGTTTGGAAGCATTAACTGCAGCTTCTGTGCTTTTTCCTTTTGGTGAGCTTATTTGATGGGAGCCCTGGTGGCACAGTGGTTAAACTTTTGGCTGTTAACTGGCCCTGGTGGAAGTTCAAACCCACAACTACTCCATGGGGGAAAGATATGGCAATCTGCTTCCATTAAAGATAATGGCTGTGGAAACCCTATGGGCAGTTCTGCTCTTCCCTGTAGGGTCTCTATGAGTTGAAATCAGCTCGACGACAACAGATTTTAAGCTTATTTGAACTCTACTAATTGCCTCTTGCAAGAAAGTTCCAGGAAAAGAAAGGAATTGAAGGACAAAATTACGGGGTATCTTAGGAACCTGTTAAACTAGAGTTATTTTGGAGCTAAGGCTCGTTAAGTGCATCTGAAGTGAGAGATGTTCTGGGATCTTTTTCAAGACTTACATGTCCTTTTGCCCTTCCTTGTTCTATCTCAGTTCTTAATGCAGTTCTTAGATATACTCCATTTCCCTTGCCAATTCCTGATTAGTAGGACTGTGATGGTTCTAATGAGTGATCTGGCTTAATTAGAGGTCAGTTCTCCCAGTAGATCCTTCTGCCCCTTCTGTTGTCTTCTCTTCCACCAGTGAGTCTGTCCTGAATCAGTTTTCTTTGGTCCTGACCAAGCTATCCTTTTTCTACAGACTCTATTCCACCTTTTTGGATCCTAGTTCCTGAAGAACAGAGCCAGTTTCTTCTCTGATCCCCCAAAGACTTCTCCCCTAACTTTAAGTTGGCTCACGTCTTTTTTGTTTTTGGCCTTAGCTACACTTTCCTCTTGTGTTCTTTCTGACCCAGGTTTAGTGTTATCTGATGTCTTGTGTGTAAACTGATTTTTCTTTTTGGTTCTAATCACTTTACCTGCCTGCTCTTTCTTCTGTTCTGCCTCTGGGTGGAACTTTTTTTTTTTTTTAATTGAGAAATATTGTGTAATCAATATCAAACACTTAAAATTTTCCAAATCTTGGGTTAAATGCTTTATATCAACAATGATCTCATTGATCTTAGTAACCTTATGAGGTAGGTATATTTTCTTATTGTACCAAGTAGGAAACTGAAGGTTAAGAGAGTTTTGATTTATCAAATAATAAAACTGTAAAAGATAAAGCTAAAATTTGAAACCATATCTGACTCCAGAGCCTCTTCAGCTTGAGTGTGTGTAAAGCTGGTATCTGGACTCTTGTGGATCTATGTGGTGTCTGCCATCTTAGCTCATCTAGAATAGTTGGTCATGGGATATTAAACGTACCTAGAGGCTGACAAAAATAATGTTCATCTACTGGGGTCTCTTGTTTGGGAGGAAAGCGTGCAGTATGCATTGTGTTGAGGCCTTGTATCCTTGTGCCCATCTCCCAGGCCCCTTCATGGCTGTGCTCTTTGCCAAACTTGAGAACATGCTGCAGAACTCCGTCTATGTCAACTTCCTGCTGACGGGGCTGGTGGCCCAGCTGGCCTGTCACCCCCAGCCCTTGCTCCGCTCTTTCCTGCTCAACACCAACATGGTCTTCCAGCCCAGTGTCAAGTCCCTGCTGCAGGTGTGCGATGCATGCATGCATGCATGGGTGCGTCCAGGGTCCATGATGGGCCAGGCCCATAACTGGAGTGACCCTGGGGAGGCTGGGAAAGCCTTGTGGGGCTGAAGGGACTGTGTTAGTCTGGAGCCATCCAGAAATGTCATGAAGTTGTGCTTCATAGGTGCTGGGCTCTGTGAAGAATAAAATTGAGAGCTTTGCGGCCTCCCAGGAGGACTTTCCAGCACTGCTTTCCAAAGCCAAGAAGTACCTCATTGCCCGTGGCAAGTTGGAGTGGGCTGAGGGCCCTGCAGCAGGACCAGTCTCCCGCCGCTTGGATCCCCTAGGTGAGGCCTGCTGCACCACCCCTCTCATTCCTTTCTACACAGCTAATTAGGCCATGTTAATTGAACACTTCATTAAGGGTGAAGCCTTATGCCAGGAACTGAGGTGTTGTAGAAAACTGAGCCTTGATATTTGTCCTCAGGCTCCTGGTTAGAGGATAGAACATACAGCTCTGCCACTAAGCTAATTAGCAGTACCAGCAAAAATTGCTCTCAGAGTGGGGGACAGGCAAGGATAAAGAGTAGTCTGTAGGGTTGAGGTTGTGTTACAGCTTGTAAAGGACATGATATTTGGCACGGACTTTTAGAGATGGATAGGACTTAGGTAGGCAAACGGGTGGGAGTTTTTTTTTTTTTTTTTAATATTTTGTTGAGGGGATAGCATGGGCCATTTAGTAGTTGGAGTCACTTTGGAAAGTGATGAAACAGTCGGTGGTAAGTCTAGAAAGATTTGATTAGATCAGAAGATTCTCAGAGTAGAAGGTGAGCTGGGTCGAAGTTGTATACTCTTAAACAGTGAGAAACTATTAGAAATTTTTGAATCTGGGGGTGGCAAGATGGTAAGATGAGTATGTTAGGTCATGTGCTAGGTGAATTAGAGCTGGAAGAAAATTAGAGGCAGGAAGAGCAGTCAGGAAGCTTCTGCAGTTATGCAGATAAGACCTGTAAGACTTGAGTTGGAGTAGTGGAAATAAAAAGGAAGAATTTGATAAGATGGATATGGGAAGAAAGTGTTGGCAGAATTTGATGAGTAGCTGTGTGGTATGAGGAAGAAGAAAGAACTAAATATGGATGGCCGTGAAGTTTTAAATCTAGATCTTTTATTTACCAGATATCTGAGCACTTACTATATATGCTAAGCAGTTGGTACTGGGGATTGAAGACACGATCTCTGCCTTCAAATAACTTACAATCTTTTTATCAACTAGTGGATGTAATAACTGAGGGAGCAAGGTCCCAAAAGTGGTGCAAATAATGGGATCCAGGGTACCTGTAAGGATTCGGACAGGAGAAGGGCTTGGTGAGTTTGTTTTTTTTCCACCTTTGAGATAAGTGAAGAGAGAGTATAGAAAAAATGACATGTATAGATAGAGTTGTGAGGTGTGAGGAAGGTTAGGGGATTGATATCATTCTTTATTTGCTAATCAAAGAGGCAAAAAATAATAGAGCAAGAGAACAGAGTAAGATGGGAGTTTAAGGAGAAAAGTTTATGGGTTGAATAGAGTACCACACATGAGGATCCAATGGAAATTCCTTAAAATGATTTCCTCCTAGTCCAGTACTGTGAATATTCTTGTTTCTGTAGTCCTGGTGCTGTGGTCACTGTGGAGGGCCCAGGGATACAAAGATAAATAAGTCACACTCTAAACTCATAGATTAGTACAAAAGGTTGAAGACATGTAAACAAATTATTAAAGTATGATGTGATGAGGGCAGTAACATAGGAAGTTACTGGAGAGGAAATCAGAAGAGGTTTTCCAGAGAGGCGGGGATAGTAAAATTAGGCCAGGAAGGATTTAAAAAAGTGAAGAGAGCAAAATTTAGGCAAAGTAAGTTACAGTAGTAACTTGGAGGGTGCAAGGAGAGCAGGTAGATATGAATGCAAAAGCAGAGAGGTTTGGAGAGTTTTGAGAAGAGGTTGGAGAGGGTGAGTGGAGCCTGCTTGTGAAGAGCTTTGAATGCCATGTTTAACAGATTTGTATAGCATCTCTCTGTAGCCAGTATTATTGTTGTTATTTGCCGTCGAGTCGGCCCTGACTCATAGCGACCCCTCCTTGGGTTTCCAAGGTAGTATCACTACAGAAGTAGGATTGCCCAACCTTCCTTCCGAGGAGTGGCTGGTGGGTTTGAACCATCAGCCTTCTGGTTAGCAGTCAAGTGCCTTAGGCACTATGCTACCAAAACTCCTATAGCCAGTATTAGGAGTAGGCATATAGTATTAGGGGCCATATAATGATCTGGAGGCCAGATAGTCTAGGACTTAGATAGTGGGCATGGGTCTAGAGTCAGGAATCTATACAGTTAGAAACTAGGAGAATGGGCAGAGTTTTAGATGGTGTATTTCAGTCTAGGGTGACATGAAGTTTTCTGGCCATAACTAGTGAGTGGTTGGCTTTGGTGGCTATAGGAGAGGGACTTCTAGAAGGTGAAGTGATATAGGAGAGCAGAATTTGGAGGGACAGTGGAGTATGAATGAAGTGAAATAGCCACTGAACTATGATTATGTATATAGTCCATGTGAGTATGAAAGGAGCAGAAGATGGGGGGAAGGTATTATATATAAATAGGCAGGGGGAAGGTGGAAGTAGATGACTAGTTCTGGAAGATGATGGGAGACATAAAGTGAAGGCTTATAATGGATGAAAGAGAAATATTTTAGTGGTGATAGAACAGTGATTCCTTCAGGGTGATGGGATATAGAGAAGGAAGTGATTGGGAATGAAGTAGCTGAAGTGTTCTCTGCTTGAGAAGACTGAGGAAGGAGGTTAGCTGAGTGGGGAGGCTGGACAGGCATCATTTTGGTCTTAGTATGTGAGAGAGCCCCTTCCCAGTCTATATCTTTAGATTCATCTTGAGTGATGGGATAGGAGATGATGTCTGAGAGTTGTTCTGGCCCATTTGGTCCTTTATTCCCTTCCCTCAGAACCTTAGTCAAGAAGTCCATGAACCTGGAGGGTAGGGGAATCTCCTTTCCCGGACCAGGGGAGATTCCCTGACCCCAGCGCCTCTGTGATACCTGTTTATTCCCAGTGAAGAGCCGGAGGCCATCTTTGGGGGAGTTGCTCCTGCGGCATGCACACAGTCCAACCAGGGCCCGTCAGGCGGCACAGTTGGTCCTTCAGCCCGGGCGAGATGGAGCAGGACTTGGCCTAGGTGGGGGCTCCCCTGGGGCTTCAACTCCAGTTCTACTTCCCCGGGGCGGGGCCCCCGAGCGCCAAGGTGAGGCTCTGCGTGTCAAGAATGCCGTCTACTGTGCAGTCATTTTCCCTGAGTTTCTCAAGGAATTGGCTGCCATCTCCCAAGCCCATGCTGTCACCTCGCCTTTCTTGTTGGATACTTCAGAGGAGGGATCTGGCCCTTCTGTCTCAGGCTTTGGGCCCCTCAATCCTTAACTCTCTTCCATGGACAATTAAGGCCGTGGGTGGCCTGATTGGGGCCAGGGTGCAGGCTCCTTTTTATGTTGGAGGCAGTGGCAAGAAGACTTTTTAATTTATTTCAGAAAAATTGTTTTATGGAGAACATATTGCAATATGTATAAAAGAGAAACCTCTATTCTGTGCTCATTCTTTTTTCTCACCCTTTTCTATAGGGCTGGAACCCCAAGAAAGTTGTACATGGATGGGAAGGTGGTCAGGGGTATTTTCTCTCTGGTGATGACATTGATGCAAAGTTTCAAGGTTTAACTTATGTCCTATATGCCATCTTCTTAGAGAGTGAAGGGGCATTAAACCCATGGAAAAAAGGTAGAGACTCTACCCCTCCTCCAGACCCTAGAAGGAAGAAGCAGCACAGACCCAGGATGGTTTGGGGGAGCAGCAGCTGGTGTTTATTGGGAACCAGTATCCCTATGCCAGATTTTGGGGGCCTTGCCCCCTGCATCTCTTGCCTCAGCTTCAGTCGTCGCTGTCGAACTCCGAGGACAGACCCTGCAGCAGGGGCAGGGACATGGAGTGCCGGTCGGGGTCCCCGGGGCCCCCACCCTGGGCTCCTGGTGGGGGGCTGCGGGGGCTGAAGAGCCAGTTTTCTGCCAGGGTTGGGGATACAGTCACAACTTGACTCATGCCCTGGTCTTTTGCCTCCCTAATCCCTTCCTCTGGCCTTTTGTATTACCCCCACTCTCACCCTCCCCTGGCTCCCTCCCTCCCTCCCTCCCCCTCATCAAGGTCTAGTGTATTGTCATGGGTGTCCACACATTCCTGGGCTACCTTCTACCTGTCATTTCTGTTTACCCTAGTAGTACCTGACAGCATCAGTGGTCTCCTCCGGAAGGGGTTTCGGCCCTTGTAGGAGAATCTGGGTCTGCCCTCTGGCCCTTCCTGGGGAGGTGGTGTAGGTGGGGCTGGTACAGGTTGGGGCACAGCAGCAGCTTCGGGGATATCAGCAGGGACTGATGTGGGGGCCAGAGGTGGCATGATACTGAGGTTAGGTCTGACCCAGTTGGCCCCATGGGGCAAAGGGTCCTTTGTCAGAGGCTTCTGTGGTCCCAGTACACCCTTAGGCTGCAGTGAAAACTTGAGACAGGAGAAGGCAACAGGCAGTGACCGCTGCAACCGGAGCAGCTGGGGCTCACGAGCTGTGGGCAATAACCCCAGCTGCAGCCATGTGCAGGAGAAGATCTGGTAGATGACATAGATGCTGTGGGTACTTCGGAGCCAAGGAAGAGTCTGCTGTAGGCTCACCTGCCCTGGTGGTAGCATCAGGAAGGCCACCTTCTTACGCAGACCACCCAAATGTAGGTGGATCCGGCAGGGCTGCCCATCCAACAGTCGCATCTCTTCATAGGTTATCTCTGCTTGGCCATTTGGTGAGTATTCTCTGGTACAGTGGGCAAAAACACCTTCAGAGTTTGCCTGCTCTAGAAGGCTTGGCAGTGGCCCTACTGGTTGCAGTGCCCGCCGGCCCTGGCGACCTGGCAAAGCCAGGCGGGTGTGGGCTGGGCGAGACTGTTTCACTAGCACCCCCAGTAGGTCATAGCAGGCTGCATCCGACAGGAAAGGTACTGCCACTATGCTGGGCCCAAAGCGCTCCTCGATGACCTGCAGGTGTCCAGTTTATAGATAAAAGAGACTGAGTGAGGACTAGTAGCCTACTCAAGACAGACCTTACCACTGTTCACTCACTGTTTAACTGCATCTCCACAATGTGCTTAAACTATCGTATGTCCTGCTTATCTCCCAGTTCTCTTCTGCAGCAAAATGTTGAATGTGTGCCAAGTTCTGCTAGATACTAGGAATTTATAAAAGAAGGATTCTTTGTCCTTGTCTAGCTTATCTAGTGGGGGAGAAAAAATTACTCAAATAATAGGGAGCAAGGGATGGAGAAGACAGAAGTCTTCTATTGTCTTTGTTTTTGATGGAAAGGGGACTAAAGATGGTTTCTAAGTGGTAATACTTGAGATTTGAAGGAATTAGCCAGGAAGGACAATGGTTAATCCAGACGGAAGAATCAGTGAAAACCCCTGAATTTACAAACCAAGAGGGGCAAATTCAGAAACACACAATTTCATATTACGCAAATGTAGAAAATAAAGATGGAGAGGCAGGCAGGAAGTAGATTATGAAAGGCCTTGTGCATATGCTAAGTGACTGAAATTTTACCCTGAGAGCAATGGGAAGACACTTGAAGGCTTTGGATAGGAGGGCATTACCAGGTGTTTAGGAAAGCACATTTTGAATAGTAAAGCATGAGATAAGGAGAGGTAGAGAGATTAGAGTACTGAAAACTCCAGGCAAGAGATGATTAGGATGTGAACTGAAATAATGAGTAGATACTAGAGATACTTGGGGTGTAGAATCAATAGAACTTGATTACTGAAAGAATTGGGGGAAGGGATCCTCAATGAATACTTCTAGGTGATTAGGTAGGTAGGTGATATCATTAATCAATAATAGGTACATAGAAGTACCTAGGTATGAAATCTACCTTCATACACTCTACTTACAGACCCTAAGCATACACCTGTGCTAGCTGCAAGTGTTAGAAATTTGTTATAAAAAGAAATGTGAGACCTCATCTTTGTAATGTTAGTTCTGGCATGTTTTTAGGGATTCTAGGTACCCTTGGTTTTGTCCCTCTTGTCTTGTCCTGTTTGAGTTTGATAACCCAGCTCTGGAAAGTTTACTTTGTGACCAACTGGGAAACCCTGTAAGATCCTCTCAATGACTCACTCACTCACTACCATCAAGTTGGACTGACGTATAACTTATCCTTGGGTTTCTGAGGCAGTATCACTACAGAAGTAGATTCCCTAGTTTTCCTTCCAAGGAATAGTGGGTAGTTTGAATTGCCAGCCTGCTGGTTAGCAGTCAAATACCTTAGGCACTACGCTGCCAGAGTTCCTATAATATCCTCTAGTACTGATAAAGTTTTATAGTTGACCTATTCAGGATATTGTTGGCTGAGTTTCTGGCTTTCTATTCTGCTAGGGAGCAAGGACACATAAAATTCCCCCTTTGGGCCCTTTTTATATTTAAATATAAAAAGGAAATATTGCATGCCACCAGCCACCAAATCCTACATGTCTGTGTGCTTCATGGCATTGCCCGCTTTGCTGACCTGCTAGTTGTTATGTGCTATCAAGTTGGACCCGACTCATAGCAACCCCTCCTTGGGTTTCTGAGGTGGTATCACTATGGAAGTACATTGCCCAACCTCCCTTCTGAGTGGCTGGTGGGTTTGAACCGCCAGCCTTCTGCTTAGCAGTCACTAAGGCACTATGCTACCAGAGCTGTATTTACCAATTGTTCCTTAAGGCTATTCTTTCTGCGACATAAAGTTATTTTTGAAATGCTGCCCTCTAGCTTAAGAGGAAGGTAGCTATCTGATTGAGTTGTGTCTGTACTGTGGTCAAGCTGAAGTAGCTTGGAGACTATGGTCTTTCATCACCTGGCCAAGGAAATAGATACTCTTAATCTATATGGAGGAATCTCCCTCCCTTTCCTTTTCCTTTGCTTCACTGAGACATGAAAACACTTTTATTTTGGGTGCCTAAAGAACAGAGCATTGAGTGTCCAGCTGGGTTTCCAGGGGTGAAAGCAGAGCGTCAGTGGTTTGGGCATTTTGGGATGGAATGCTCTGCCCTGTGACAGTGAAAGCATAGTCACCAAGCTGACTGTGGAAGCTTACCCTTCCTTGCTTACCCTTCCTTGCTGCTCTTTTTGTGCCTAGCCTCCAGCACAAGTCAGATAAATGGGAGTGTCTTCAGGAGAAACTCCAAACCAAACTCATTGCCATTGAGTTGATTCCGACTCATAGCTACCCAGTTTGGGTTTCCGAGGTGGTACATCTTTCCAGAAGTAGATAGCCCAGTCTTCCTTCCACAGAGAGGCTGGTGAGTTTGAACTGCCAACCTTCTGGTTAGCAGTCAAATGCCTTAGGCACTGCGCCACCAGAGCTCCTTTTCTTTAGGAGAGGGCCCTCTAAAGAGGAGTATGACATTTATAATATCTGGTGCTTATGGTCCAAGTTTCTTATAAAACCTGCTGGAGGTTCTTTTCTAGTACATAGACAGTAATTTGGCATGAAAGTTTATTAGGCCCTCCTAGAAGCTCTGGTAGCATAGTGGCTAAAGCACTTGACTGCTAACCAGAAGGCTGACGGTTCAAACCCACCAGCCACTCCTCGGAAGGAAGGTTAGGCAGTCCTACTTCCGTAGTGATACTGCCTCGGAAACCCAAGGAGGGGTCTCTATGAGTCGGGACCGACTCGGCACACAACAACAACAACAACCACCACTGAGGGCCCCGGTGGTTATTCCAAAATAGGGAAACTTGAGCTTAGTTCTTTACTTGGATGATTGTGTTCTTGCTAGAGTCACCATCTGAGACCACTACCTGCTACCATTGGGCTCAGTTCCATGAAACTTAGAGGCCTTGAAAATTTAGGTCTCCTAAGGGCAGCTCATAGTGGCTAAGACACTTGCCTGCTAACCAGATGGCTGGCGGTTCAAACCCACCAGCCACTCCTCTGAAGGAAGGTTGGGCAATCCTACTTCCATAGTGATACTGCCTCGGAAACCCAAGGAGGGGTCGCTATGAGTCGGGGCCGACTCGACGGCACATAACAACAACAACAACAAGGGCAGCTCAAGGGAGCTCTGGGGGTGTAGAGGTTAAGACATTAGTGCTACAAAAAGGTTGGTGGTTTGAACCCCCCAGCCGGCTGAGCAGGGGAAAGATGAGCAGTCTGCTTTCGTAAGATTTATAGCCTTGGAAATCAGTTCTACTCTGACCTGCAGGATTGCTATGAGTTGGAATGTCCTCCATGGCAGTGGGTTTGGAAGGCAGCCCAGGAAGGTGATGGTGGAAGTTTATCTTCCTGGATGTACCTTGTCTGGTTTGAGTTCTGAAGGGGGAGCTCGTGAGCCACATTTTGTTTATCTAGATGTTCTACAACATGCAAAATAAACTCATCAGTTGTAGACAGAGGAAACCAGATCACTGAAAGATGACCTACTCCTAGAATCTGCCAGATTCTACAGTGATTATCCTGTATTTCTCTACTCTAACCATTTGCCAATTGAATAGGATGGGGGAGTTTTTTGAAACTCGGATGGTATTGCTTGCTAATAGTTAAGTCCCATTTTCTTTCACCTGAATTCTGATCGATCTAGTCCAGGGCCAACCTTCTACACTTTTGAAACTTGTTGTTGTTGCTGTGTGCTGTCAAGTCAGCCCCGACTCATAGCGACCCCTCCTTGGGTTTCCGAGGCAGTATCACTACGGAAGTAGGATTGCCCAACCTTCCTTCCGAGGAGTGGCTGGTGGGTTTGAACCGCCAGCCCCTTTTGAAACTAGTTATGCTATACTTGGGAGAATCTTGGCTCTCCTGTTTCTGCTTCCCTGGGAACCTTTGCAGCTACCCATATGGAATGGAAGCTGCATGCCATTAAGGCTGGTTTGAGTCTGGTGGGCACTGCTTTAAGATGGTTGTATTAAGTTTTGTGGGAGCTCTGGTAGCATAGTGGCTAAGGCACTTGACTGCTAACCAGAAGGCTGGTGGTTCAAACCCACTAGCCACTCCTCGGAAGGAAGGTTGGGCAATCCTACTTCCGTAGTGATAATGCCTCGGAAACCCAAGGAGGGGTTGCTATGAGTCAGGGCTGACTCGACGGCACACAACAACAACAACAACAATTAAGTTTTGTGAGCTTGCTTCTGTGTATGCTTTAAATTTGTTCTTCAAATCACATAGCCAGAACCTGATCCCTAAATTCTCCAGCCTGAGAAATTTGCAGCCTGCAACTGACAAGTGATTGGATGGGATTTGTTGGTCTCCTGTAGCCCAGATATACCTGCGATCTCCCTGCTCCTTAAAATCTACAAATTTGACTTAAAACACAAATTTTAATTCTTTGGAAGTTAAGGTGGAGGGAATATCTGAAAAGATTGATGGTAAAGGCCAGGCTTTTTAATATGCTTAAAGGGTCTTTCACAATCACCTTCTATACCTTTTCAGCCTCATTTTCATCACCACCTCTTTGAATTCTAGCAGACTGCTTATAGTTCACAAATACACATTTTTCTTTTCCCTTTCCTGGCTTTTGTACATGCTCTACTTTTAATTAGTACATTGTTCATTCACTCTCTCTTCTGTTTATTAGCTTATTCAGGTATTTCTTAAGCACCTTTTATGTGTCTGGTATTCTTCTTATTCTTTGTGTGAGTAACTCCTACTTATCTAGTTAGGATGTATCGCTCTTCAGGAAGATTTCCTGACCTAAGACCTACCCTGCATTTAGCCCATCTCCTCTTTGGTCTCATAGCCCCCTTATTTACCCACCTTATCCTTGATGAGGGTCCAGATGGAATCAGCTTCATCCAGTGTTAGCAGCTGGGGGGTACCAACCAACATGGTGCAGTATGGGGTATGGGAGAGGTTGGGCAGGGCAATGGCTGCTGCAGGAACCCCAGGCTAACCAGAGAGGTGAGACCCTAGACCTTGGGCTCTGACCTATTGCAGCATGAGGTCATAGAGGTCTTGCTAGGTGATAGGGCTTTGGTAGGGAGAAGACAGTCACTTTCTTAGCCTTACTGTACCCACAACCTGAGTCCATACTCTTGAGTCACCTATCCATTTCACTACTTTAAGGGAGAAAAGTACTTTAGAATTGCCTGAGAGCTTTAAAAACTACTGATGCCTGGGTTCCACCCCCGGAGATTCTGATTTAATTGATCTGGGGTATGCCTGGGCATCAGGATTTATAAACACTCCCCAGGAAGCTCTAATGTGCAGTCTGGGTTGAAACTCATTATTAATGGGTGGGTTATAATTACCATGAAAACCAGGTGGTGTGTAGGGAGTTGTCATGTAGAGTGGTGACAGTGTGGAGGATAAGAATCTAATTGGGATAATGTTGCCTTAGTAACTGGAGAGAGCTTTTAGGAAGCCAGAATTACCCAGGTATATTTGAGGAAATTTTCCTTCATGTTCCACTCCTTGTCCTTAGTTGATTTGTGTCTGGGAGCTGCTCTTCCACTCCAGCCCTAATCTATGTGATTTCTCTTTATGTCTGTGTCCAGAGAGCTCAACCTGGTATTTTTCTGGAGAAGAAGAATAGTTCTTATCTGGGGAAGAACCACTCTAGAAAGCCTTTCCAGTAGCTACTTTCCCGCTCCTCCCCGTATCTGTCCAAGGAGTCCTTTCTCTGAGTTCTTCTGGAGAATCTCCTTTATGTTGAGGGAGACCTCTAATGTGCCTCCGTGCCTAGCCTAGAATATAGAGCTATCTCACAAAGTTGACAGTAGTCTAAGCTGGCTGATGTGGAATGAGTGTTGGGACACAGGGAAAGATCCTACTGTGGTGGGAAGTAGGGTGTCAAGATGTGACTGAGTGGGGAAAAAAAAAAATGTGACTGAAAGTCTTCATGGGAAGGCAGATCTCCCTAGATGGAGCCAGTAGTGTGAGTGCAGGTCTTTGAGCAAAGGTTCTACAGTGAGTGTGGGCCTATACCCTAGGAGAAGAATTAATAATATCAAATATTTGTTGAGTTCTTGTGTATTAGGGGGTGTGTCAAATACTTTGAATGCATTATTTTAGTTAATTCTTACAGTAACATCTTAAAGTAGATACTATTAACCCCATTTTAAATACAAAGAGACTGAGGCTCAGAGAGGTTAAATAAGTAGTCCAAGGCCATAGAGAGAGTTAATGGATGATCCGAGCTTCAAATCTAAGTCTGCCTGATTTCAACTTTAAACAATAGTTTTGTTTTGTTTTTTTGAGAAGGGAAGAAATATGCTCCTTCCACTAACCTTAGTGTGTGGTGAGAGGGTTGCATACTAGATAGGAAGTGAAGAGTGTTGTAGTAAAGGAAAATGGGCAGGATAGGAGGAGCCACAATGGACCACAAATCTGATCCAGAAACCCTGAGTTTCTTTTTAAGACAAGTGGAACCATGTCTCTTCCTCTTACTGCCCCATTAGCACATTTCATATCACGGTTGACGAGGAAAGACCACCTGGTATAGTATAGGTGGCACCTATATTAGTCTCCTAGGGTTGTCATAACAAAATACCATAAGCTGTGTGATAGTTAATGTTCTGTGTCACCTTGGTTAGGCTATGATCCTCAGTGGTTTGGCAGATATGGGATTGATTGCTCTTCTGTAATGTAATATGAAGAATGGATTTACTGCATTGAACACCAGTGATCAAAGATCAGATGAGTTGTGGGATGACATCAAGGATATCATAAATGAAGAAAGCAAAAGGTCATTAAAAAGACAGGAAAGGAAGAGAAGAAAAAATGTCAGAAGAGACTCAAACTTGCTCTTGAATGGAGAGTAGCTAAAGCAAATGGAAGAAATGAAGTAAAAGAGCTGAACAGAAAATATCAAAGGGCAGCTTGAGAAGGCAATTATAATGAAATCCACAAAAACCCAGAGTTAGAATATCAAAAAGGGAGAAAATGCTTGGCATTTCTCAAGCTGAAATAACTGAAGAAAAAAATCAAGCGTCGAGTAGCAATATTGAAGGGTGCTATGGGGAAAATGTGGAACAATGCTGGAAGCATCGAAAGAAGGTAGAAGGAATACACAGAGTCACTTACCAAAGAGAATTGGTCAGTGCTTAACTATTTCAGGAGGTAGCATATGATCAAGAACTGATGTTGCTGAAGGAAGAAGTTGAAACTGCACTGAAGGAATTAGCGGAAACAAGGCTCCAAGAATTGATGGAATACCCATTGAGATGTTTCAACAAATGAATGCAGCACTGGAGACACTTACTCATTTATGCCAAGAAATTTGGAAGACGCGTATTTAGCCAGCCTACTTGAAGAGATCCTTATTTGTGCCCATTCAAAAGAAAGGTGATCCAACAGAATGTGGAAATTTTTGAACAATATTGTTAATATAACATGCAAGTAAAATTTTGCTGAAGATAATTCAGAAATAGTTACAGCATTGTATTGATTGAGAACTGCTAGAAATTCAAGCCAAATTCAGAAGAGGGTGTGGAATGAGGAGTATCATTGCTGAGGTCACATGGCTTGGTTGAAAGCAAAGCATACTAGAAAAGTGTTTATCTGTGTTTTATTGACTATGCAAAGGCATTCAACTGTATGAATCATAACAGGTAATGGGTAACTTGTGCAGAATGGGAATTCCAGAACACTTTTGTGCTCAGAAGGAATCTGTAACTAAACTAAGAGGAAGTCGTTCAAACAGAGCAAAGGGATACTCTGTGGTTTATAATCAGGAAACGTGTGTGTGAGGCTTGTATCCTTTCATCATGCTTCTTTAATCTGTATGCTGAGCAAATAATCTGAGAAGGTGAAGTGTAGGAATAAGAACATGACACCAGAATTGTAGGAAGACTCATTAACAACTTGTGATATGAAGATGACACAACCGTGCTTGCTGAAAGTGAAGACTTTAAGCGCTTACTGATGGAGATCAAAGACTAAGCCTTCAGTATGGATTGCACTTCAACATAAAGAAAACATTTTCACAACTGGACCAATAAGCAACACCACAATAAATGGAGAAAAGATTGAAGCTGTCAGGGATTTCATTTTACTATAATCAGTGCCTATGAAAGTGGCAATCAAGAAACCAAACAACCTATTGCATTGGTCAAATCTACAAAACCTCTTTAAAATGGTAAAGAGCAAAGATGTAATTTTGAAGATTAAGGTGTGCCTGACCCAAGCCATGGTATTTTCAGTAGCCTTATATGCATGTGAGAACTGGACAATGAACAAGGAAAACCATAGAAGAATTGATGCATTTGAATTGTGGTGGTGGTGAAGAATATTGAATGTGCCATGGACTGTTAGTAGAACAAACAAATCTGTCTTGGAAAAAGTACAGCCAGAATGTTCCTTAGAAGTGAGAATGGCTAGACTTCATCTCTCATGTTTTGGTCATGTTTTCAGAAGGAACCAGTCCCTAGAGAAAGACATCATGCTTTGTAAAGTGAAAAAGGTGAAGACCCTTGACCAGATGGATTGACACAGTGGATGTGATGATGGCCTACGGATGGCACAGAATCAAGCAGTGTTTTGTTCTGTTGTATGTAGGGTCGCTGTGAGTCAGAACCAACTTGACAGCACCTAAAACAACAATGTATTATAATGTAACCCTCCTCCATTTTGTGATCTGATGTGAGTAGCCAATCAGTTTGAAAGCCAGTTAGTTTACTTGGGGGTTTGACTTCCATCCAATATATATGCTTGTTCTGGCAAAGCTCTTCTGCATCCAGCTTGTCATACTCTGACCTCCAATATATGGGGCATGAGCCAGCAGTTTGCTGTCTGACCTGCCCATATTGGGTTCATCGGCACCTGCAACCACGTGAGTTAAGAGAAACCTCCAGCCTGATGCTGACCCACGGATTTGGGACTGAGCAACCTCCACAACTGAGTGAGCCATTTCCTTGAAATAAATTTTTCTCTCTATATTTGTATATAAATGCTCCACTGATTTTGCTCCTTCAGAGATCCCAGACTAAGATATTTGATACTGAGAGTGGTTCTAGAGGAACAAAATCTTAAAGATGAGTTTTCTGAATTGGTTCTCAAGTCAGGCTAGACCTAAATACGTTGTTCTCTTCCAGTAGGGAAGAGAACACTGCTAAAACCATGGCATGAAGTGACAATAGAAGTATGTAAAATATAACCACCATTGGATCAAATACTTGTGAGAAACAAGGCTCTGGATAATTGTGTATTTGACACCTTCCAGCATTTCTGTCCAACTGTGAAGTATAGGGAGGCTGGTTGGTCACTCCTGCTTTCACTAGACAAAGTGGTGAAAGAAAGAGATGAGCTCAGGGCTTCAGAGTCATGGCTCAAACATTACACAGAAGACCTGAAAGTTGCCCCTTGTGCCATGAAAGAAAGCCTTATTTCTTGTAGTAATGGCTGATATTGCCAAAACTAAACCCAGAGTCTTATTCTAAGAGTGGCTAAATTATAATGCCAGTTGAATTCCCAATGTTGAATGCTGTCTGAGGTCAAAGTGAGGACATTGATTGGGAGGAAATGGGATCCTGAAACTTGGGATGAAGACATATGGGCAGATAGGAAGCTGGAGAACATTGAACCCCTAACTTTCATTGAGTGACTCCTGCCAACAGAATAACCTCTCTTACTCTCATATGAAGAGATTACTCCATATTTGTCTGGTAAGCCACCCTTCCCAATAAAACCATATGGCTTCCACCCCATCTGATGAAACTAATCCATCTGTGCCTGAAGAATGGTCTGATATCTCCTGGGGCATTGCCTGAGGTAGGTGCCATGTAAGACATTGATGAACCCCAAGACCCACCCCCACTATCCATTTTTGCTTCTAGATCTATATACTACTAGACTTAAGTCCCAGGGAGCCCCAAAAGAGGAAGTACACAGTGTGACCCGGGAGGAGGTACCAAAAACCAAAACCAAACTCACTGCTATTGAGTTGATTCCAACTCATAGTGACCCCTGTTGATTTCCAAGCTGTAAATCTTTATGGAAGCAGATCACCTCATCTTTCTTCCACAGAGCAACCACAAACCTTTTGGTTGGCAGGCAAATGCCTCAACCACTATACTATCATAGCTCCTTAGGAAGAGGTACACTACACTTCAAAAGAACTGCTTGATTTTTTCTAATATATACAAACAGAAACCTGAGGAATATGTATGACAGTGGCTATTAATGGTGGGGGATATTGGTGCAAGGAACATAAAGTTGGATCAGTATGAGTTTACTGATGTTCAGCTTGAGAGGTTGATAAAGGATCCAGTGGTTTATTTGGTTAGTTCACTGAGGCATGGATTACATGGTGGCCTACACTAAATCAAGGTGAAATGCTAGACCCACCTTGGTATACCATAGAAGAAGGTATCCAAAGGCTTAGGGAAATTAGCATGTTGGAGTAGGTTTATTGAGTTGGCCCCAAAGACCCATCCATGGAGTGCCCAGAGGACACAACTTTTACCACAGTGGTGAACAAATTGTGAAGGGAGCCCCAGCATCCTTGAAGACTATTGTGATTGCTATTTTATGTAAATCAGATTTGATCATGGGAACTTCTCTAACTGAATGAAGACACCTAACTACAGTGGGGCTGATTGGATGGACCCCATGGTAGTAGGTAGGGGCTAAGTGGTGGTACTAAATCACCAAAGACAAAGAACATGGGGTTACTGTAATGGATAGCAGAGTCAGAGTAGTGATCAGAGTGGTCTGAGCTGTATAGACTTAATGGTGTTGGCTGGTTAGGCTTGGTGTCCTTAGGAGTGAAATAGATGAGAAATCTACTAAATGTTTATTTGATCTGTATGTAGGGAAGAATTCCAGTTCAAGTGAAAGACAGTACAGACCCACAATCCCTTGAAGGGGAGGCTGAGTCCCTTTGAGGAAGGATCCCACTATGTTGTCAAAAGTTTATACAGGCAGTCCCGGGGTTATGAATGTCTGACTAACAGAACACTTGTACTTGCCCTTTAATGTTATGTATATTTGCCCTCACTTTGAAATGATTGAACCAACTCCTACTCACAACAAATTCTTCATCACACAACTTCCCTTCTGCATATGTACCTTTTAAATCACTGATGGGTTTTTGAGGCTTTTCTTGCAGTAACCCAAAAAAAACCTCACTGCTGTTAAGTCGATTCTAACTCATAACCATACAGGACAGGGTACAAGTGTCCCATAGAGTTCCCAGGGCTATAAATCTTTACAGAGGTAGACTCCTACATCTTTTTCCCATGGAGTGGCTGGTGGGTTTGAACTGCTGACCTGTTTTAACAGCTGAGCGCTTCAGCCACTGTGATACCTGGGCTGCTCCTTGCATTAAAGTAAGGCTAAATGAGAACTATACACCTGTTCTAGCTTACCTACATGTTTGCCTGAAAGACACACTTAGGAAGAGATCTCATTCCTAACTTGGGAACTCCCTGTGCTGTTAAGTTAATCTTTCTCCCAGCTTTCCCCAGGGTATCTACAGCCTTTCATGAGAGTGACTGTTCACTGGGGAAATGGAAATAATGTTTTTTGGGATTATTGGACACTGGCTCTGAACTGACACTAATTCCAAGAGACCCCCAAAGTCACTGTGGCCCACAAGTCAGAGCTGGGGTATAAGAAGGTCAAGTTATTAATGGAGTCTCAGCTCAGGTCTGTCACACAGTGGGTCCCTGAACCCATCCTATAGTAATTTCCCCAGTTCCAGAGTGCATAATTGGAATAGACATACTCAGGAACTGGAAGAACTCCCACACTGGATTCCTGACATGTGTAATAAGTGCAGTTATGATAGGAAAGGCCAAGTGGAATTCACTAGAACTGCCTCTACCTAGGAAAATAGTAAACCAAAAGTGAACCACAATCCTGGAGGGATCACAGAGATGACTGCTACCATCTAACACTGGAAGGATGCAAGGGTGGTGATTCCCATCACATCCCCATTCAACGCACCTGTTTAGCCTGTGAAAAAAAAAGAACTTGGAGAATGATAATGGATTATTATAAACTTAACTAGGTGATGACTCCAATTGCAGTTACTGTTCCAGATGTGGTTTCATTTCTTGAGCAAATTAGTACATCTCCTGTTACCTGGTATGCAGCCTTGATCTGGCCAATGCTTTTTCCTCAATTCTGGTTTCAGAGTATCACCAGAAGCAGTTTACCTTCCGCTAGCAAAGCCAGCAATACACCTTCACTGTCATACCATGATTGTAACAACTCTCCAGCTCTATGTCATCATTTAGTTCACAAAGACCTTGAATACTTTTATCTTCCACAAGACATCACACTGGTCCATTACATTGATGACATTGTGCTGATTGGACCTAGTAAGAAAGAAATACCAATGACTCTCGACTTACTGGTAAAACATTTACATGCTAAAAACAAAATTTAAAAAAAACCCCTCAAAACGCATTGCTGTTGAATGGATTCTGACTCAGGTGGGAAAGTAACCCAACAGAACTTCAGGTGCCTTCCACAAAATTTCTAGGGGTCCAGTGGTGTGGAGCATGTTGACCTATTCCTTCTGAAGTGAAAGGTAAGTTGTTGGCTCTGGCCCCTCCTATGTCTAATAAGGAGGCACAACACCTGGTGGGCCTCTTTGCATTTTTGAGTCAACCTCAGTTGGCTGTTACTATTTGTTGTTAGGTGCTGCCAAGTCAGTTATGATTCATTGCAACACTGTACAACAGAATGAAAAACTGCATGGTCCTGAGCCATCATCACAATTGTTATATTTGAGCCCATTCTTGCAGCTATTATATCAGTCCCTTTTGCTGAGGCCCTTCCTCTTTTTTGCTGACCCTCTACTTTACCAGGGAGCTCTGGTAGCATAGTGCCTAAGGCACTTGACTGCTAACCAGAGGGCTGGCGGTTCAAACCCATGAGCCACTCCTCGGAAGGAAGATGGGGCAATCTACTTCTGTAGTGATACTGCCTCGGAAACCCAAGGAGGGGTCCGACTCAATGGCACATAATAACAGCAACAACTACTACTACTTTACCAAGCATGATGTCATTCTCCAAATATTGCTCCCTTCTCATTACATGTCCAAAGCACATGAGATGAACTCTTGCCATCCTCACTTCTAAGGAGCATTCTGGCTGTACTTCTTCCAAGACAAAGGTATTCATTCTTCTGGCACTCCATAGTATATTCAGTATTCTTCACCAACACCATAATTCAAGTGAGTAATTTCTTTGGTCTTCCTCATTCGTTGTCCAGCTTCACATGCATATCAAGTGATTGAAAATACCATGGCTTAAGTCAGGCACACCTTATGTCCTCCAAGTGACATCTTTGCTTTTTAGCACTCTCAAGAGGTCTTTTGCAGCAGAGTTGCCCAATGCAGTATGTCGTTTGATTTCTTGACTGCTGCTTCCATGGGTGTCAATGATGGATCCAAATAAAATGAAATCCTTGACAACTTAAGTCTTTTCTCTGTTTATCATGATGTGGCTTATTGGTTCAGTTGTGATGACTTTTGTTTTCTTTATGTTGAGATGTAATCCATACTGAAAGCTGTCGTCTTTGATCTTCGTCAGTAAGTGCTTCAAGTCCTCTTCACTTTCAGCAAGAAAGATTGTGTCATTTGCATATCACAGGTTGTTAATGAGTCTTCCTCCAATCCTGATGCTGTGTCCTTCGTATAGTCCAGTTTCTTGGATTATTTACTCGGCATTCAGATTGAAGCTCTGGTGGTATACTGGTAAAGGCACTTGGCAGCTAACCAAGAGGCCAGTGGTTTGAACTCACCAGCCACTCTATGGAAGAAAGATGAGGCAATCTGCTTCCATAAAGATTTATAGTCTTGGATAGCTAATGGGGATCACTGAGTTGAAGTTTGCACAATGGCAGTAAATTTTTTATACAGATTGAAGAAGTATGGTGAAAGGATACAATCCTGACACACCATTCCTGATTTTAAACCATGCAATATCCCTGTGTTCTGTTTGAACAACTGCCTTTCGATCTATGTACAGATTCCTCATGAGCACAACTAAGGGTTCTGGAATTCCCATTATTTGCTATGTTATCTATAATTTATTATGATCTACACAGTTGAATGCTGCCATTGAGTCGGTTCTGACTCATGGCAACCCCTCCTAGCTAGAAGCTGCCTGAGTTAAGAGAATCTCCAGCTTAAATGGGCCGGGAGCAAGAGGCAGAACTGAAACCCAAGGACGAGGGCCTTCACCCAGCCTCTAGAACTGGCATTTTGAACTTGGACTTCTAGCCTCCTAAACTGTGAAAGAATAAAATCCCAGTTTGTTAAAACCATACATTTGTGATATGTGTATTATAACAGCACTAGAGAACCAAAACACATCCATTTGTTGGAACATCTCAATTGATGTTCTGTCTATTCCTGGAACCTTGTTTTTTTGCCAGTGCCTTCAGTGCAGTTTGGACTTCTTTCTTTGATACCATGGTTCTTTTCTTTTCTTATTTATTGTGCTTTAGGTGCAGTTTACAGAGCAGAGTTTGTTTTACATTCAAATTACATGTACATTTACTTTCATTCACCATTTACCATCCCCAACCCTAACCCTCTCTTCTCCCCTCCTTGCCCCACCCCCTGTGCCCCTCATAGTTATGTACTCCTATGTGTCCTACATTACCTCCGTGCAAATATTGCCCCTCTGGTGCCCCATGGTCGATTGCTTCAAGGGATGCATTTCCATAGAGTATGTGAGTGCGTCACCCTGGGTTGAGTGGTCTGCATGTACATCTTGTTAACTACTGGGCTTAGAGCCAAGCCCGGGGGTGAGTTTTATTCCAGGTGCAGAATGTATTCTAGGATCATAGTATTGGGGGGTCTCACCAGACTGCATCCAACCAGTAATTCTGGTCATTATTGAGTTTTTGGATTTTGTTCCATGTTTTTCCAGGATCTCCAGATTTGACCCTTTCCTGAATGGTTGGCATTGGTAGCCAGGCACCATCTAGTTCTTCTGGTCTCGAGGGCCATTGTGCCCTATGGCTGATTGCTTCCAAATGCCCTTTTTTTTTTTTTCATTCTTCTTTGTTTCCGACACTAGGAGACCATTAGCTGCATCCTAGATGGCTGCTTGAAAGCTTTTAAGACCCCATTCGCTACTCATCAATGTAGAATGAGGAACAAGACTTTTATGTATTTTGTTGTGCCAGTTGAGTTTGGTGTCCCCCATTACTATGGTCCTGAGTCGGTAGATCTGTTGGATCTCTCTCCCACAGAGTCTGGGTGTCTGTGACGGATTACTCTACGTCTGCCTTCTGTTGTTTCTGTAAGGATTGCAGGTATTTTGTATCACTGGTATCTGTGCAAGATTAGCCTCTGCTGAATCTATCCTTGGTCTAAAGTATACTTCTGTTCACTGACCCCTATCTGATCTTCTCAGATGTTTATGTGTCTATCTGTAGCCTGGTGTTTGGTGTTAATGGTAATGCAGTATTGTGGATATACTGGTTGGTATTAGCATCTGTCCTCTATCTCTTTTGTGTACAATTTGGTGTCCTCCCTTTTCCTAATGTTATCATGGTGGTCATAGACTCTTTATATACATCCCTGATACTATTTATTCTTGATCATATCCTACTTCTTGAAGTGGTTGAGCATCAACCGATTCTTTTTGGTACAATGACTATGTATTTCTTCCATCTTCTTTTGATGTTTCCTGCATTGTTCATTATTTTTCCCATAGAATCCTTCGATATTGCAACTCAAGGCCTGAATTATTTCTTTCAGTGTGCTACTCCTTTTTATCAAGTGTCTTAAAAAGCTGCTAGTGTTTGAGTGAGGCCTAGACAAGAAAGGGTCTGTAACACATTCATGTGGCTGCCTTGCAAGCCACTCTGCTGTTTGGGCCATATGATCTAGCTGATCCATTGATGCTGGTAGTATCACTAGCAGAAAGACATTCTGTTTGAAGTCTTTGGGAAGTTCTTATTGGTAATCACAGTGCAGACCCTGGAGATTTTGGAGCAAAGCCTTGCCATCCTCTGCAGATAACTACTCAACTTTTGAGAAAAGCTTTTGGCTTGTTACTGGGCTTTAGTAAAGACAACACCTAACCATGTGAGGCCACCAAGTCACCATGCAGCCTGAGCTGCCCATCATGAACTAAGTGTTGTTTGACTTACACAGTCATAAATTTGGGTGTGCATAATGGCACTGCATCATTAAACGGAAGTGGTATATATGAGATTGGGCTTGAGCAGGACCTGAAGATACAAGTAAGTTGCATGAGCAAGTGACCCAAATGCCCATGGTTTTTACACTTCTGTCACACTACCTTCCTTCTGCCAGTCTGCACTTATGGCCTCATGTGGAGTTCCCTATGATCAGTTGATTGAGTGTGATGGTTGTTTGTATGTCAACTTGGCTAGGCCTAGTTGAGTGGCTGGGCAGCTGGGAGTGGTATTCCCCATGATGAGACTGGCAATCAACTCCATGGTGAAATCTAGTGGGAGCAGCTGAGTAGCTGCCTTTGGGTATGTGGTCTGCTTGCTGTATATAAGGAGAAGCTTTGAGAATGGTCTCTAGCCTATGGCACGCTTGGACCCTGCATGTAGCTGTGTCTTTGCTCAGCAGCCTGCTATGCTGTGCCGACCTTGGGACTTAAAGTGGACTTAAGTTAATGGCCTGCCATGTGGTTTGGTAACATCGAGACTGTGCCTTTTGACTTGCCAACCTTGGGTCTTCTCAGCCTCAGCAGCCAGCAGCTGTCTGAATGAAGAAACGCCTCTAGCTCCAGTGGGCCAGGAGCAGGAGGCAGAGCTGGACCCCAAGGTTGAGGGGCTTTCACCCAGCTCCTAGAGCCTGGCACTTTGAACTTGGATTTAAAGCCTCCAAATTCTAAGAATAAACTCCTGTTTGTTTAAGCCATCCCATTTGTGGTCTGTTCCTGTCAGAGCGGCACTAGGTAACCAGAACACTGAGGAAATGAGCACTTGGGCCTGGTTTACAGATGGTTTTTGGTGATACACAGGAACCACTCGAAAATGGACAGTTCTTTTCTGGAACCTCCCAGAAGGACATGGTGAAGGGAAATCCTTCTAGTGGGCAGAACTCTGAGCAGTTCACCTGGTCGTTCATTTTGCTTAGGAGAGATGGCCAGATGTGCAGTTGAATAGCAGTTCATGGGCTGTGGCCAATTGTTTGACTGGATGGCCAGGGACTTGGAAGGACAATTACTGGAAAACTGGTGGCAAGGAGGTGTGAGGAAAAGGTATGTGGATAGACTTCTCTGAATGGGCCAAAGAAGTGAAGATATTTTTGTTTTGTGTGAATGTTCATCAAAGGGTGACCTTGGCACAGTGGAATTTTAACATTCAGGTGGATAGGATGACACAGTCTGTGGAAACCAGTCATCCTGTTTCCCAACCTCTTCTGTTACTGCTCAATGGGCTCATGAACAAAGTGGCCATGGTGGCAGGGATGGAGGTTTTGCATGGTTTCAGTAACACAGACTTCCACTCACCAAGACTGACTTGGCTACAGCCACTGCTGAGTACCCAATCTGCCAACAACAGGGTCCAACACTGAGTTCACAATATGGAGCCATTCCCTGGGGCAGTCAGCCAGCAATTTGGTGGCTGGGTGACTGGACTACTTCCATCATGGGAAAGGGCAACGTTTTGTTCTTACTGGAATAGACTTACTCTGGATATGGATTTGCCTTCTGTGGTAGTTAAATTTGTATGTCAACTTGGCTGGGCCTGGTTGAGTGGCTGGGCAGCTAGTGGTAATTATTCGCCATGATGGAACTGGCAGTCAACTCCATGGTGGGATCTACCACAAGCAGCTGAGTAGCTGCCTTTGGGATGTGGTCTGCTTCCTGTATATAAGGAGATGTCTTGGGGATGTTATTGTTGTACTTAGGTGCCATCGAGTCATTTCTGACTCATAGCAACCCCATGCACAGCAGAACGATACACTGCTCGATCCCATGCCAGCTTCATGATCCCTTCTGTACTTGAGGCCATCATCGCAGCCACTGTCTCAATCCATCTCATTGAAGGCCTCCCCCTCTTTCGTCGACCCTCCACCCTACCAAGCATGACATTCTTCTCCAGGGAATGGTCACTTCTGACAACATGACCAAAATAGGTGAGATGAAGTCTGGCCATTCTTGCTTCCAAGGAGCATTCTGGCTGCACTTCCTCCAGGACAGATCTGTTAGTTCTTTTAGCAGTCCATGGTACTTTCAGCATTCTTCGCCAGCACCACAACTCAAAAGCATCAACTCTTCTTCGGTCTTCCTTATTCATTGTCCAGCTCTCACATGCATACGAGGCGATTGGAAATATCATGGCTTGTGTCAGGCGCACCTTAGTCCTCAAGGAGTTATCCTTGCTCCTCAGCACTTGAAACCGTTCCTTCGCAGTTGACCTTCCCAGTGCTACACATCGTCTAATGTCCTGACTGCTGCTTCCATTGGCATCAATTGTAGAACCAAGCAACGTGAATTCTTTGACAACCTCAATCTTCTCTCCGTTTATTGTGATGCTCCTCATTGGTCCATTTGTGAGGATTTTTGTTTTCTTTATATTGAGACGTAATCCATACTGCAGACTGTATTCTTCAACCTTCATCCTTGGGGATAGTCTCTAGTTTATGGCATGCTTGGACCCTACATGTAGCTGTGTCATTGTTCAGCAGCCTGCCATGCTCTGCTGACCTTGGGACTTAAAATGGACTTGAATTAATGGCCTGCCATGTGGTTTGGTAACATCGGGACTGTGCCATTTTATTTGTTGACCTTGGGCTTGTTAGCCTCAGCAGCCAGTAGCTGCCTGAGTGAAGAGATAGCCTCTAGCTTCAGTGGGCCGGGAGCAAGAGGCAGAGCTGAAGCCCAAGGTAGAGGGGCTTTCACACAGCTCCTGGAGCCTGGCACTTTAAACTTGGACTTAAAACCTCCAAACTGTGAGAGAATAAACGCCTGTTTGTTAAGGTTATCCCATTTGTGGTATATTATTTTCAGAACGGCACTAGGTAACCAGAACACCTTTCTAGCATGCGATGCAGAGACCAAAACTCAGTCTGTGATATGGAACTATTCCTGTGGGTGGTCAACCAGCAATCTGGTGGCAGGTTTATTACATTGAACCACTTCCATCATGAAAGTGTTTTGTTCTTACTGGGATAGACACTTACCCTGGATATGGATTTGTCTTCTCTGCATGCAGTGCTTCTGCCAGACTGTAATCTGTGAACTTACAAAGTACCTTATCCACCAGAATGATATCCCACACACAATAGATCATGGATCCTTGGATCATGGAACTCCACAGCAAATGAAGTGTGGCACTGGGCCCAGACTCATGGAATTACTGTCTTAAACATGTTCCCCATCATCCTAAGCAGCTGGTTTGAATAATGGAATGGCCTTCTAAAGACACAATTACAGTGCCAGCTAGGTGGTAATAATTGCAGGATTGGGGCAATGTTCTCCAGGAGGCTATATATGCTCTCTATCAGCATCTAGTACATGGTGCTATTTCACCCATAGCCAGGATTCACAAGTCCACGAATCAAGAGGTGGATATGGGAGGGGCACCACTCACTATTACTTCTAGTGACCCACTAACAAAATTTTTGTTTCCTGTCCCTGTGACCCTATGCTCTGCAAGTCTGGGGGGGTCTTAATTCCAAAGGGAGGAATGTTTCCACCTGGAGACATAGCACTTATTCAGTTGAACTGGAAGTTAAGAATGCCACCTGGCCTCTTATGGCTCCTCATGCCTCTGGGTCAACAGGCTAAGAAGGGAATTACCATTCTGGCTGGTGTGATTGATCCTGATTACCAAGGGAAATCTGACTGACACTACATAACAGAGGTAAAGAATAATGTCTGGAATACAAGAGATCTCTGAGGAGTCTGTGAGTACTACCATACCCTGTGATTAAAGTCAACAGAAAACTACAGAACCCAATTCTGACATGACTGCTAATGGCTGAGAACCTTGGGGAATGAATATTTGGTTCACCCCACCAGGCAAAGAACCATGACCAGCTGAGGTGCTTGCTGAGGGCAAAGGGAATACAGAATGAGTGGAGGACGAAGATAGTTCTAAATACTTATGACCATGTGAACAGTTGCAGAAATGAGGATTGTTATTGCTATGAGTATCTCTTCTTTGTTTTATTATATATGTATATTGCTTTTTCCCCATTCTTGATCCCATTACTTATAAAATATAAGATGTAAATAGGGCTAAAACATTTCTGGTTCTGTACATGTTAGTTGTAATTTGTTAGGCACAAGTGTGACTTTATAATTGTCCAACAACAACAACACATGTTAGTTGTAATTTGTTAGGCACAAGTGTGACTTTATAATTGTCCAACAACAACAACACATGTTAGTTGTAATTTGTTAGGCACAAGTGTGACTTTATAATTGTCTTTAGTGATTATAGAGGGTTTAAGGAGATATGTAGTGGGGCCAAGTTGACAAGGGGTTAACTGTGATGTTAATGTTATGTGTCAACTTGGGAGACATTGGACTCTTCCATAATATAATGTAGTCATCCTCTTTTTGTGATCTAATATGAGCACCCAATCAATTGGAAAGCCAGTCAGTTGAAAACAACCAGTTGAAAGCCAAGCAGTTGAAAGCCAGTTTCCTTGGCGGGGGTATGGCCTGCATCCAGTATATATGGATGTTCTGGCAAAGCTCATTCTCTTGATTCTGCATCTGACTTGTTAACCTCTGACTCTGGTTCTTGGTACATGAGCCAGCAGTCTGCCACCAGACCTGCAGATTTTGGGTTCATCAGCTCCTACAACCACATGAGTCAGCAGAAGCCTCCAGCTTGACACCTGACCCACAGATTTGGGACTTGCCAGCCTCCAAAACTGTTTGAGGCATTCCTTGAAATAAATGTTAACTCTCTCCCCTCTTTGTTTGTTCTTCTCTCTCCTAGTTCCGCTCTCCTTTCCCCTCCCTCCCTTCCCCTCTCCTTTCCTTCCTCTGTTTGTCTCTCTTTATATATGGTTGTTGCTGCTGTTCCTCAAGAGTACCCAGGCCAAGACAAATTGGATGGCTTAGTGGAACAGAAGTTTATTGTTTCACAGTTCTAGAGGTTGGAAGTCTGAGATCAGGGTGGTTGATTCCTTCTGAGGCTTTGAAAGAAAATATTTTCCATGTCTTTCTTTCGCTTTTTCTTGGCTTCTGGTAGCTCCAGGCATTCCCTGACTTGCAATTGAAATGTCACATGATGTCCTTCCTCTGGCTGTCTCTATGTATATAGTCTCATATTTTATAAGGACATCACTATGATTGGATTAGGACCCACCTTACTCCACTATCACGTCATGTTAAGGTAACTGATAACATCTTCAAAGACCCATTTCCAAACAAAGTTGTGGGCACAAGTACCAGGGTTAGGACCTCAATATATCTTTTTTTGGGACACAGTTTAGTCCATATCAGCACTCAATTCCCACCAAAAAGAATTCCGATTGAGGTAGCTATAGATAGAGACTACATACTTACATACATACATATATAGGTAAGGACAATGGATGCAGAGTTGGGACAAAACTGATATTCAGTGCAAAGAGACAGATACAGAGGTCCAGCGACAATGAGAGTTACTGATAAACAAGCAGGGAATGATGCACACCCAGATTCTGGTGGGGATCTAAGATGAGAAGAGGGTAGGTAAGGTAGGTACAGGATGATGGGCTTTTGGTGCAACAGGAGGAAGGAGTACAGACGAACTCACCCAACCATCAGTCCTACCCACACTTTCTTCTCTTGTTGTCTGACTATGATGATTCTCTTGTTGTGTGTTGTCGAGTCAGACTTGACTCAGAGCGACCCCGCCTTGGGTTTCCGAGGCAGTATCACTATGGAAGTAGATTGCCCAACCTTCCTTCCGAGGAGTGGCTGGTGGGTTTGAACCACCAGCCTTCTGGTTAGCAGTCAAGTGCCTTAGGCCCTACATTACCAGAGAATTTCACACTCCCCAATCTTGACATTAAGTAATTTTATCTTTCTTTTGGCTTATAAGACTGATACAAGGTTGCTAAAGGAAAGCATGGAATTGGTGAACCCAAGATCTGAGCTGTTTGGGCCATATCTTAGCATTTGCCTCCAGTGTGGCATGTTCTGGTGTCTCCTTTGGAAAGAGGCACAGATCACTTGCAGCTTATCTTTGGGGTGATTGGGGTGGGAGCATGAGGAGAACAGATGGGAGCTGTTTATCCAGAGAACATGAGGCTTTCAGTAAGAACCCGTAGAACAGTGTAGAATAGTGCTGACAGCAAATACTTAGAGTGATAAAGAACCCTAACAAGTCTCTTCATTTTCTTAGACTATGGGAATAATTGTACAAGTCCCTAAAAGCTACTTGAAACCTTTCGGGACAGATATGTTTTGAAATTCATTTTTTTTTTTTTCAGATTTTGGAAAGGGGATATAGTGCATATACCATATATTAAATACCTCAGTGGGATTCAGGGCAGTACCCTGTAATCTAACATAATATTTTTGCAGCTAAATTGTGAATAATCACACTAAGTGAGTTAAATAAAGACTATAAATAGGATTCTGATGGTTCTAGTCAGATTTCAGGTCAAATTTATTTTCTTTAAGATGTTCCCCCCCCCCCCAATTGTAGATAAGGGATGTGGGTTTCTCATTCTTAGGTGTTGTGAGGAATAAGAGAGGGCTGGTAAACCTGCTGAACACATCACATGGTAAGTATGTATGCAATCTCAATTTAGAAGAAAATACACATGTCCAAGGTGGTGGATTTTTGGTTTGAGGGGAGAAAGTTCTTATAGTGGACAGTGTCCATATTTGGAACCAGCTGCCTTGGGAGAGTTTGGACCAACCAGGGGAGTGAAAGTGCTTTAGGAGAGAGGCTTCCTGGATTGGGAGGGTGAATGAACATTGGCTGGATATGATTTCTCTGCTCATATACCAGAGGAGAAAGGCAAAAAAGTGATGTGCATGTGTGTTTCTGTGGCACAGAGTTGTCACACATATATTTCTTTTAATAATGTAATAAACATCTTACTGTACACATGTTTGTTCACATCTTTATTTGTTCAGTATAGATTTATTAAAGGAGAATCACTAGAAAATTATGCACCTATTAAAAACTCAGGACATATATTATAACTAGAATTTTGTCACTGTTAACCCATAAACATTGCCTGATGTGCTTTTTAACTCTGACCTTCATGAAAAAATTAGTCTTGAGAATGACTTCTCTTGGTTTGAGAGAAACTGTAGATTTACTCATCCATTTGGCTTCTGTGTGATGACACCTCTGGAAATTGCTGAGAGTGTCTGGGCTATCTCTTCAGTTCTTTGCTAATGAGTAGCTAGTGAGATCCTATGCAGCCCTGGAGATGGCATCATCTCGCTTTTCAGATCTGCAACCTTCTCTTCTGCGTGATAGCATCACACTTGGTCCAGTTACCTGGGCTGAAAGGGTTGGGTTGCTCCCGGCTTCAGATCTTCACAGCCAACTCCAAGCCTATGTTTTTGCATTTTCTTAGAGATCTGGGGTCTACCTGTGCAGCCTGAAGCTTTCTCTACCCTCATAACAGTGGCTTCCTACCTTCTGTCTGAGATTATACTTATTCTGAACTCCATGCTGGTGTGAAAGATCTTTTGTTGTGCAAAATTCTTTCCAGTCTGGAGTCTTAGCTGAAAATGAATCCTTTGTTGGACAGCACCATGACACTTTCTGTTTAGTAACTTTAAATAATCTCTGGCCATGGCAGCAGTGTGAAATATCCCTGTTTCATCATTTTGTGCTAGCATCATGCACTTGGCCATGACAAATGCGGGTGTTGATGGGAGTTTTGAGGATTGTACATTCTTGGCTGAGGGTGCAGAAAAGGGGAGACTGGCAAAAGGTCATAATGACTTTGGACCTCAGGCAAGCAGGTGACATGGTTAGAAGATTTTTTGAGATAGCAAGGTTTCTTTCAGTAGGACTTTTGACCCCTGGAGCCACAGGTCCAGGGAGAGAAGTTCTAGCTATTTATTGTTGGGGCTTTAGGGGGTAGGGGGCTAGTGATTACACATGAGACCAAGAAGATTCTTTGAGCTGGGAATGTCTTGGACACTTGGACAAGTGTCCTGACAAAACTGGGACTCCAGGGCACATTATCTGGATTCTCAGAAGGTAAGGAATAAGCCCGTATGTCTCCTTCCCAGTGAACAGGTTGAAAACAGGTTCTGACTCCAGAAGTAGAGGGTTGTGATCCCAGACAAGTATCCAAGCACCTGACTTCCAAAGAAGATGCCATTAGAACTGGCTTTTTCTGAATGTGAAAGTTTCTAGGAGCCGGTTCCTGATTTGCTTGGTACGGACCCCATAGATGAGGGGGTTGAGGGCAGGTGGCAGCAGCAAGTAGATATTGGAGAGAAGGATGTGTACAGGCTTTGGGACAGTGTGACGGCCAAAGCGGTGTGTGAGGTAGGAGAAGAGACCAGGCACATAGAAGGCCAGAATGACACAAATGTGAGAACTACATGTGCCAAAGGCCTTGGCACGGGCCTCCCGGGTGGGCAGCTGCAGCACAGCATGGACAATGAGACCATAGGAGCCAGTGATACCCAGAATATCCAAACCTGACATGGCTAGTGAAAGTGCCAGTCCGTACAAGTTGTTTGCTCGTGTATTACCTACTACCAGCTCTACCACTGCCATGTGTGCACAGTAGGCATGGCCTATGGTATTGGCTCGGAAGTGTCCAAATCGTGCCACCAGCAGAGGGAAAGGTACAACAATAGCCACAGCTTTCAGTACCAGTGCCAGGGCTGCATAGCCCACACGGGCTTTGGTGACTAGGATAGGATAGTGCAGTGGACGCCCTACGGCTGCAGCACGATCACATGCCATGGCCAACAGCACACCAGATTCCATGGCAGTTAGTGCATGTACAAAGAACATTTGGACCAGGCAGGCAGCATATGGCACAGGCTGGGGCCCAAGACACAGCACAGGCAGCAGCCCTGGGGCTATAGATGTGGCTAAGCCCAGGTCTGTGGCTGCCAGTGTTGCTAGGAGTAGGAACATGGGCTGGTGTAGGGTGGTGTCTATCCACACCACTGCCAGCAATGTTCCATTGCCCAGCAGGGCCAGCATATACATGGGACCAAAGACCAGTGTCAGCCAGGCCTGGGCACTCCCTAACCCTGGAATGCCAGTCAGTAGGAAGAAGCCTGGGTATAAGAAGGTGGAGTTGGGCTGTGGAGCTTCTGCCATCCGGATGGGAGATGAGCATGAAGTTAGAGCTTAAGTGGGCATGACTCCTGATGGAAGGACAAAGGGAGAGACCTTGGGGGGTGTCACAGTGACATAAACCCATCCATGGAGTGTATGTAAGGAGAGTTCAGGACTAGGATCACAAAGTTATAACCTTTAATTGGAGGTTTGGGATCGAAATCAAGGTCACAAGCCTGGCTAGGATGGGATAATCTTTTGTACCTGAAAACCCATGAATATTGTAGGAGGACAAATGGGAGGATGATGGTAGTGAGGAGGGGGAATAGTGGGACTGCTGCAGTGGCTGGCAATTAGAGGTCAGTTGAGGGTGGAGCTGAGATGAATGGTTCTGTTCAGGGTCACGTAGAGTTAGTCTCAGGCTCTGTAAATGAAGAGCAGTTCAGTGCTGGGTAGGATCAGGCCTCAGCTGTCCCTGTCTCTGACTGTGTATCCTTACGCAGGGTGGTTCCTTCTCTGGACCTCAGCTTCCTCAGCTCTGCCATGGCAGTGGGACACATGATCTTAAACTTTGCACAATTCTAACATTCTGGGCACCAACCCCCCAAGAGGGAAGGACAGTAGAGAGAAAAGGAAAAACAGGAGGGGAATGTAGATAGGATTTGGAGTGAAGATTGAAGCCTGGTCTGCCAGGAAAAAATCTGGTGGGATTTTTGGGGTTGCTCACATTTTTCTGAACTTGATGAAGTAGTGAACTTGAAAACCAGTTGGAGAGTTGCAGCTGGGGCTGTGAAGCAATGGAGAACAAGACAAATGGCAGCAAGAAAAGGAACCTCACTTTTCTGTCTCCTTTTCTTCTTCATGGTCCAGAAGAGGTCCCCACTAGAGTAGTTTCATTTCTTGGGTGCCAGCAGGAGCAGAGGTTACAGAGGGGGAGGAAATTACATTCCACCCAGAGTAGCAGTCTTACGAAGAAGGTCTCTGATGTTGGAAGAAGCAGGTCAAGTAGAACTGACTCCTCCCAGAATCTGCCTTACAGCAAGAACCTAAAATGGATAAATGATTGAGGAAGAAAGTACTTCGGGATAGATTGGAGAACTGTGTGTTGACAGATTCTCGTCTTGACTGGTGCCTGAGGGGCCCTTTATGTGGCTGTTCTACCTGCTTCCCTCAGGGCCCTTATCTCTCCCACATGTGCCACATTAACTCTTCCCTGCTCTGCCTCTGGCTCAGTGCTATAGGCTCAGAGTAGGGAGGCAGAGATGGAGGTAGGCAAAGAAAGAGACTAGTGGGAGTGGAAAGGACTAGGAAAGAGGCATATATCCTCTGGAAGGTCTTTGCTTACTCCTTGAATTCTACTTTATTCTTTAATAGCATCTGTGCCACTTTACTGTAGTTCCTTGTTTGTCTCTCCCCACTACACTGAATAAATTGTAGACTTTGTTTCTTATTAACCACAATATCACCACTGCTCCTCACAATGTCTAGCATGTAAAAATATTTATTGCTTTTAATTATTGGCCCAAACAGAGATTCTGCTGACTAATGGGCTCCCGCAATTTCAGAAGCCTTAGGTATTCACGGAGACATATCCTAAAAATCATGGCACTATGCAGAGTCATTCCACAAAAGTCACAGGGCTTATGAAAAAAAAATGGAGTTAGGAGCACTATATTCAAAAACTGCATCAGTACATCATTAGCCACTAGGAAGACGAGAATTGAAGCTACAATGAAGTATCACTTCACCCTGACTAGGATGGCTAAGATTAAAAAAGAAAAGAAAAGAAAACAACAAAAGTTAGCAAGGATATGGAGAAAGTGAAACCCTTAAACATTGCTAGTGAGAACTCAAAATGGTAAACAAATTGTGGAAAACAGTTTATTGGTTCTTCAAAAGTTAAACATAGAGCTACCATACGACCCAACAATTTCACTCCTAGGTATGTACTCAAAGGACTTGGAAGCAGAGACAATGTTCATTGCAGCACTATTAACAATAGCCAAAATTGGAGACAACCTAAATGTCCATCAGTGGCTGAATGGATAAACAAAATGTGGTATATACATACAATGAATGTAACATACAGTAAGAGAAATTAACTAGTGATACATTCTGCAATATGGACGGAGCTTGAAGACATGCTGAGTGAAATAAGTGAATGATCCCACTTACATGAAATATCTAGAATAGGCAAATGTAGAGAGAACAAGTTTATTCGTGGTTACGGGGGCAAGAGGAGGGGGAAAAGGGAAGTCATTGTTTAGGAAGCATTAAGTTTCTGTTTGTGGTGATGGAAATTTTGGCAATGGATGTTGGTGATGGTTGTTGTTGTGATGATTGTACAACATGATTAATGTGATTGGTATCACTAAATTGTACACATGGAAAAAAAAAGTAACAGCACTGAAAAATTGCATTCGAGGGACTATGAGTGAAGTGAAAACAATACATAGCCGCAAACAAAAAGCAAAAGCAGTTAGCTTGCAAGTCCTAAATTAATGTATTCATATCTCTCTCTCTCAAAATGCTGGTGCTTCAGTCCAGCAAGGAAATTTTATGATCTTAATTGGCTTTCCAGTTTCAAAGAAAAATGTATATTTCAAAAAAGAAAAAAAAAAAGATTTCATCAGTGATACACACACACACACACACACACACACACACACACATATATATAAAAGGAACCTGGTTAGGGAATACACAAATACTACAATCGGCATGACACTTTACCTTGAAAAATACCTAAAGTTTCCTTGTGGAAGTTAGTATTGGAAGGTTTGCCGCTTGTGAGTTATTATGAAGTATTGGAAGGAGGCTTATCCAAAATTTGATGGAAAGTTGTAACACCAGATGTGAATGGGTGTGGCTTATAGCTGATAGATGTTTGAGGTGTGTGCTTGTGTGTATTTTGGTTATTTTTACATGGCTTAACGACTTCAGTTAGATGCATTTTTCTGTTTTCACCTAGTCTTTCTCTGGGAAGGATTCTTACTTGCATAAGAAAACATAAAGTTTATTTTATATTCAGTTCCCTAATATAACAATTATGTAGGAACAAATTTGCATTTGAAAACACATGTTATACCGAGCTGATTGAGTATCTTTTCTGCCTGGCCCTATGCCAAGTTGTGGGGTTACAATGGCAATAACAAGACCCTGCCCTCAAAAAGCTCACAATCTAGTGGGCACGATGATGTAAGTAGTTGTCAGAATACTATTAACATAATTGCTTTAACTCTGGTCAGTACCAGATACAGTGGTAGCAAAGAGAAAGGAGCCTCCTACTTTTCCTGATAGTGTCAAAGAAATCTTCTCTGAATAATAGTAATAATAATTAACATTCTCATGGTGTTTCCTTTGTGCAGGCACTACTCTAAGCTCTATCCTCATAATAAGAATTTAAGGTGGGTACAACTATTTTCCCCCATTGTACAGTTGAGGAAACACAGATTAAGCACCCTGCTCAGGGTCACACAGTGGGTAAATGGTAGAGTTAGGATACTAATCTAACCAGTCTAGCTCTTTCTTGGTCACTACTTCAAACATTTCAGCTGAGATTTAACAAACGAGTAGTTTTTGGCTTGATCCAAGCCATAGTATTTTGTTGCCTCATATGCATGTGAAAGCTGGACAATGAATAAGGAAAACAAAAAGAATTGATGCCTTTGAATTGTGGTGTTGGTGAAGAATATTGAATATATCACGGACTACCAGAAAAATGAACAAATCTGTTGTGGGAGAAGTATCACCAGAGTGCTCCTTGGAAGCAAGGATGGTGAGACTTTGGCTCAGGTACTTTGACATGTTATCAGGAGGGACCAGTCCCTGGAGAAGGGCAGCATGCTTGGTAAAGTAGAGGGTCAATCAAAAAGAGAAAGTTTCTCAATGAGATCGATTGACACAGTGGTTGCAACAATGAACTCAAACATAGCAATGATTGTGAGGGTGGTGTGATCTTGTTTGGGTTTCTGAGGTGGTAAACCTTTATGGAAGGAGATTCCCCAGTCTTCCTTCTGCAGAGTGGCTGGTGGGTTTGAACCATCAACTTCCTGGTTAGCAGTCAAATGCCTTAGTCACTATGTCACCAGAGATCCTTGAGGATGGTGCAGTACCAGGTAATGTTTTGTTCTGTTGTGCATAGGATCACTGTAAGTCAGAACTGATTCAATGGCACCTAAAAACAACAAAAGTTTTTTAGGATAGTTGGTGTGGTGGGGTGAAAAATGGCCTCCCAAAGATGTCGGATCCTAATCCCTGGAATCTGTAAAAGTTACTGTATTTGGAAACAGGGTCTTTCTGGGTGTGATTGGGTTCAAGGTCTTGAGATGGGAAGATTATCCTGGATTATTAAGGTGAGTCCTAAATGCAATCACATGTGTGCTTATAAAGGGGAGGAAAAGGAACATTATCTTTTAAGAGGAAGAGAAGGTGATGTGAAGATGAAACAAAGAGATACTTGAAGGTTGGAATGTCAGAAGTCAGCAGAAGCTGGCAAGGAATGGATTCTCCTGTAAGCCTTCCGGGAAAGTGTGGCCTTGATTTTGATCCAGTGATACTGATTTTAGACTTCTGGCCTCCTGAACTGTGAGAGAATAAATTTATGTTGTTTTAAGCCACCAAATTTGTGATAATTTGTTATATCAGCTACAGGAAACTAATACAATTTGGGAAAAAGGAACCTGCTCCTGGGAGAAGGAGTTCAGGAGACTTTGGGATTGGCAGATAGCCCTAGTAGTGCTGAATAGGAAAGTGTAGAAAGAGCTGCAATTATTTTGTAGTAGATGGTGATCTCCTCCATTGAGGGGAGGAAAAGAGTGAGCTCTTGGGTGATGGGAGCAGTGAGTTAAGACCAAAATGAAGGAGAGGGATGGGAAAAAATGTCCTTGACCTCAAGCAAGAACACTAATGAGATTTTCACTGCTGCCCACCTATCTTGGGTACTAGCTCATTGTACAAAAAGTATTCATAAGATAAATCACAGACTCCTTAAACCCAACAAGTCCAAAATTGAAGTCATTAAGGTCCTGAAAATCTGCTGCACTGCACATTTCTCGCCAGTAATCTAAGATGTATCAGGGAATATCATTGGTTTTCACTCTAGAAAAGCTCCTGAGCTGGTCCCCCAGACCTCAGCTCATTCTTCTGGCAGTTTTCTGAACACATGTTGGGGTCAACTTTCTGTTTTATCAGCCATTAGAGAAGGAGATCTGAAAATGCACTGTGACCTTGTGGGGCTACATGCTCCCCAGAGACAGATGCCAGCCCTGAGGGTCATTGGACCACTCAGTTGCTTTAGCAATAGCATGGAAAATAGGAGAGGAGGATTCTGTTCAGTGATGGACCTTGATTTTCTCACTTTTTTGGATAATGCAGCTACCACTAACACCTCCTGTAGGATAAGATTCTTATAGAAGACTTACTTGTGTCTATGTGGGTCTATGGTTTCCTGATACAATAACCCAAGAATACCAACAAGTAAGAGTAGGTTATTTATTTACTCAGTAAATTATAGATCAGAAAATCTAGACTGCCACTGAGTACTGAATCCTTTTTTAGAAACTTCCTAATGCAAGTTCTCAACAGTCAAGCCTCAATTCAGAGGTCAATAGGAGACCCCTCTGTGCCCAGTGGTACCACATCAGTCCAGGCTTCACCTTCTCTCAGTTTTAGGAGTGGCAAAGGAACTTCTGTAGCCTAAAGTAAGAGCAGATAACACTATTCTTTGGAGATATGGAAGGTGTCATGGAACCACTCTGCTCATTCTATCTTTTAGCTTCGCTATCTCCTTCCATCTCAATTTCTCTAGTACTTCCCTGAGAAAGTCCCTAATATTTTATAAAGCTCTGGGGAGCATTGGAAGTCCATAATTCCTGGGAAAGTGGATGTGTTGGCACTGACATTAGAGATTTAGGAAAGTAATTGTTCTCCCTTTCCACTATAATAGGATCTGGTGGAAGTCAGGTTCTGGTAGAGGTATTAATAGGTCACATCCAATTTTCATCAACCCTCCTGCCATGGTGTCAGCTCTCCCCTTCTTTTGCAACAGGGTCATTCCTTCCAGTCCCCAGAATCCCTGTGACTGACTCAGCCTTTGACCATATACAGTAGTGAACCTAGTCCTCTCCTGCATGCTGAGGTCATTGCCTCCTTGTCTTGAAGGCAACACTGCAACTGTAAGATTGAGTTAGGACCCTAACCCCCTTAACTCATCTGATCTTTTACTTCCATGTTAGACAATGGAAGAACTTTTTTTTTATATATATATATATATCTACTCCTCTATATACAATATTGGCTGAGGAGACCAATTACAGACCAATTACTATTACAGAATAGTCTACCAAAGGCTTTCCTTGCAGAAAATGAGCAGTTACCTTTAACTTTGATTGCTATTTGCACGAAATATTTTTTCCATTCTTCTACTTTCAATCTGTTCATGTCTTTGAATCTAGCATTTAGAAGAGGGATACTAAAGTGACTCCCTTCAATGAGACTGTATTGAGACCATCTCTCAGGAAATTAATTTCCTGAAGTTCCTTTCTGAATAGGTAGTGCTTTTATCTTTTCCCATCATTACCTCCTCCAAACCTATACTACATGGGTGACCCTTAAAACCAGGAAAAGTACTAATGTCACAGGATTCAGCAAACACTTTTAAGAACTCATTACATATCAAGTACAGTACTAGAGATGGATGTCTCAGATTTCATATTCCTCAAATCTGGCTTTTCTGCAATGTGAATAGTGACACTCCCATTTTCTGGATTGGCCAATCACCTCTTTGCAAGTATTCCTAGCCCATCCTTTTTCCCTTTCTGTGTGGAGGGGGCAATGTGATAGAACTGTTTGGTAGTCTTACGTTCTGGCCAATAGGCGATTCCATAGTTATCTTCTTCATTTTGATCCTTGTTTCTTGTTGTACTTAGTGTGTTGTCTCTGAACCTCTCAGTTTCCTTTTCTCCTTGGAATCCCAGCAGAGCTTCCTTGTGCCCAATAACTGCATTTGTCTCATGTTGCAAACTTTGTCTTATTTGACTATTACTCTATGCTAAAAGCACCTTATCATCATACTCATATCATTCAGATATATTCATTTATATGTATTGTTTGACTTTTTTGTACTGATTTCTTGTTCTTTTCTTCTTTTTTTTTAAGTAATTCTTTAAGTATTCTGAAGTTGAGTCCCTTTTCAGTTGCATGCTTTACAAATTGCTTTAGCTACCTAGTGCTGCTCTGACAGGAATACATCACAAATGGGATGGCTTTAACAACCAGGAGCTTATTTTCTTACAGTTTTGGAGGCTAGAAGTCTGAGTTCAAAGTGCCAGGTCTAGAGGCTGGGTGAAAGCCCCTTGACCTTGGGCTTCAGCTCTGCCTCTTGCTCCTGGTCCAGTGAAGCTGGAGGCTTTTATTCACACAGGCAGCTGCTGGCTGCTGAGGTCTACAAATAAAAAGACACAGTCCTGATATTACCAAACCACATGGCAGGGCACTAACTCAAGCCTGTTAAGAGTCACGAGATTAACAGATGACATGACAGGCTGCTGAACAATGACTCGGCTACATGCAGGATTCAAGTGTGCCAAAATCCAGAGACCTTCAAAGTTGCTTCTTATATACTAGAAGAAGACCACATCCCTAAAGCAGCTACACAGCTGCTCCAGTAGATTCCACCACAGAGTTAATTGCCAATCTCACCATGAGAAATAACTACATTCAGCTACCCAGCCACTCAAAACAAGGCCCAGCCAAGTTGACACATAACCTTAACTACCACTCAAATATATGTCCCTACTTTTTGACTTTCCTTTTCACTCTTCAGGATACCTTTTTGATAAATAGCAGCCCTTATTTTGAATATCATGCTTACTAAAGTGGAGGGCCAGTGAGAAAGGGAAAGACCTTCAATGAAATGGGTTGACACAGTGGCTGCAATGATGTGCTCAAGCATAGCAAGAATTATGAGGATGGTGTAGGATGGGGCAGTGTTTTGTTCTGTTGTACACAGGGTCACTAATAGTGGGAATCAACTCAATGGCACCTAATAACAACTACAACATTTTAGTATGGTCAAGTTTAATAACCTTTTAAGTTAAGATTTGTGCTTTTTGTCATCAGTTTAAGAAAACTTCTAAACATTTTGGTATCATGAAGATATTCTTCCAAATTATTTTCTGAAACCATTTTTTGTTTTGTTTCTCACATTTAGATTTACAAGGCACCAAGAATTGATTTTTGTATAAGTAGATAAATAGAGGTGAGGTTTCCATGTAGAAAAAAAAATTATATGACTAGCTAATTATCCTACCATCACTTGTTGAGAAGACTTTCATTTCCTCATTGCTTTTCAGTGCCACATTTGTCATAAATCTGTGACTATTATATGAGGCAGGAAAGTGGGGGAAAGAGCAGCCAGGGGGATAACAGAGCAGAGCAGTGCCAGGGAGACAGGTAAGGGGAAGGACCCAGGTCCCACACCCAAGAGGCAGGAAAGCAGGGGAAAGAGAAGCCAAGGGAATGACAGAGGGAGCATTGGCAGGGATCCAGATAAGGGGAGGGCAGAGAGATTTTGAACAGCTAAGGGAGACAAGCTTGTCTGTCAATTTGTCCTACTGTGGTGGCTTGCATGTTGCTGTGAGGCTTGAAGCTGTGCCACCAGTGTTTCAAATGCCAGCAGGGTTGCACATGGTGCACAGGTTTCAATGTAGTTTACAGACTGAGATAGACTAGGAAGAAGTAAGAGGCCATCCACTTCTCAAAGAATTGGCCAGGGAAAACCTTATGAATAACAGAGAAACACTGTCTGATACATTACTGCACAACTTTATGAATAGTCCTGAAACATTGTCTAATACAGGGCAGGGGGACGAGTCCCTTAGGTAAGAAGTCTCTCAGAATATGACTGAGAAAGAGCTGCATCATCGGAGTAGAACCAACCTTACTGATATGGATAAAGTAAAGCTTTCGAGACCTCCATTTGCTGACATAGCATGACTCAAATTGAGGAGAAACATCTGCAAACATTGATTAATAATTGGAACATGGAATGTATGAAGTATGAATCTAGGAAAATTAGAAGTTGTCAAAAATGAAACAGAATGCATAAAGATTGATATCCTAGGCATTAGTGATCTGAAATGGGCTAGTTTTGGCCATTTTGAATCAGACAACCATATGATCTACTATGCCAGGAATGACAATTAGAAGAGGAATGGTGTGGCATTCATCATCACAAAGGCTATTTCAAGACCTGTCCTGAAGTATAATGCTGTCAGTGATAGGATAAGGTCCATACGCCTACAAGGAAGACCAGTTAATACTACTATTATTCAAATTTATGCATCAACCACCAAAGCCAAAGATGAGGAAATTGAAGATTTATATCAAATTCTGCAGTCTGAAATTGACTGAACATGCAATCAAAATGTGTTAATTATCACTGGTGACTGGAATGCAAAAGTTGGAAATAAAGAAGAATCATTGGTAGTTGGAAAATTTGGCCTTGGTGACAGAAATAATGCTGGAGAGCGCATGATAGACCAACGACTTATTCATTGCAAATACATTTTTTCAACAACACAAATGGTGGCTATACATGTGGACTTTGCAGATGGAATGCACAAGAATCAGATTGACTACATCTGTGGCAAGAGGCAATGGAAAAGCTCACTATCTTCAGCCAAAACTAGGCCAGGAGCTGATTGTGGAACAGACTATCAACTACTCATATGCAAGTTCAAGTTGAAATTGAAGACAATTAAAACAAGTCCATAAGAGCCAAAATATGATCTTGAATATATCCCTCCTGAATGTAGAGACCATCTAAAGAATAGATTTGATGCATTGAACACCAGTGACTGAAAACCAGAGGAATTGTGTGATGACATCAAGAACATCATCATGAAGAAAACAAGAGGTCATTAAAAAGATGAGAAAAGAAGAAAAGACCAAAATGGATGCCAGAAGAGATTCTTGCCCTTGAGGGGAGAGGAGCTAAAGCAAATGGAAGTAATGATAAGATAAAAGAGCTGAACAGAAGATTCCAAAGAGCAGCTCAAGCAGACAAAGTTAATTGCTATAATGAAATATGCAAAGTCCTGGAGTTAGAAAACCAAAGGGGAAGAACAGGCTCAGCATTTCTCAAGCTGAAATAACTGAGGAAAAACTTTAAGCCTTGAGTTGCAATATTGAAAGATTCTATGGGCAATATATTGAATGATACCAGAAGCATCAAAAGAAGATGGAAGGAATACACAGAGTCAATGTACCAAAAAGAACAGATTGATCTTCATCCATTTCAGGAAGTGGCATATGATCAAGAACCAATGGTACTGAAGGAAGAAGTGGGAGCTGCACTGAAGGAAGTGTCAATAAACAAGGCTCCAGGAACTGATGGAGTACCCATTGAGATGTTTCAACAAACAGATGCCCCACTGGAAGTACTCACTTGGCTATGCCAAGAGACTTGGAAGACAGCTACCTGGCCAACTGACTGGAAGAGATCTGTATTTGTACTCATTCCACAGAAAATTAATCCCAGGGAATGTGGAAATTATTGAACAATATCATTAATATCATATGCTAATAAAAGGTTACTGAAGATAATTAAAAAAGGGTTGCAGCAGTATATTGACAGAGAACTTCCAGAAATGCAAACTGGATTCAGAAGAGGACATGGAACAAGGGATATCATATTTGATTTCAGATGGATCTTGGCTCAAAGCAAAGAATACCAAAAAGATGTTTACTTGTGTTTTATTGACTATGCAAAAGCATTTGACTGTGTGGTCATAACAAATTATGGATAATATTGAGAAGAATGGTAATTCCAAAACAATTAATTGTGCTCATTAGGAACCTCTTCATAGACCAGGAGACAGTTGTTCGAACAGAACAAGGGGACAGTGCATGGTTCAAAATCAAGGAGGGAGTGCATCAGGGTTGTATCCTTTCCCCATACTTATTCAATCTATATGCTGAGCAAATAATCTGAGAAGCTGGATTATATGTAGAGGAATGTGGTATCAAGATTGGAGGAAGAATCATTAACAACCTGAGATATGCTGGTTTGCTTACAGAAAGTGAGGATGAGTGGAAGCACTTACTGATGAAGACTGAAGAATACAGTCTGCAGTAGGATTACATCTCAATATAAAGAAAACAAAAATCCTCACAACTGGACCTATAAGCAGAATCATGATAAGTGGAGAAAAGACTGAAGTTGCCAATGACTTCACATTGTTTGGTTCTACAGTTGACGCCAATGGAAGCAGTAGTCAGGACATGAGACTAAGTATAGCACTGGTCAAGTCAGCTGCAAAGGACCTCTTTCAAATGCTGAGGTGCAAAGATATCTCCTTGAGGACTAAGGTGTGCCTGACATAAGCCGTGATATTTTCAGTCACTTCATATGCATGTGAGAGTTGGACAATGGATAAGGAAGACAGAAGAAGAATTGATGTTTTTGAGCTGTGGTGTTGGCGAAGAATTCTGAAAGTACCATGGACTGCTAAAAGAACTAACAGATCTGTCCTGGAGGAAGTGCAGCCAGAATGCTCCTTGGAAGTAAGAATGGCCAGACTTCATCTCACCTACTTTGGTCATGTTGTCAGAAGGGACCATTCCCTGGGGAAGGATGTCATGCTTGGTAAGGTTAGGGGGTCAACTAAGAAGGGAAGGCCCTCAGAGAGATGATTGACACATTGGCTGTGGTGATGTGCTCAAGTATAGCAAGGATTGTGGAGCTGGTGTGGGACCTGGTGGTGTTTTGTTCTGCTTTGCATAGGGTAGCTATGAGTCGGAGATGACTCGATGGCACCTAACAGCAGCAACACTGTATGAGTCTGTTTCTGGGTACTCTCTTCTGTTCCTTGTTCTATTTGTTTCTTTTTGTTTCAGCATCTCCCTGAGCTAATGACCATAATTTTATGGTAACTCTTGATCTCCAGTAGGGCTGAAGATGCTCTGCTGTATTTGCTTCTTCAAGAGTGTCTTGGCTATTTTTGGCTTTTTGCATCTTCACAGAAAACTTACTGGTATTATAGGCAAGAGATGTTTTGCAAAGAATAATAATGAGTGGAGAATTTCTTTTCCACTTATTAAAAAATTTACTGAAGTCCCTTTTGTGATTAAAAGTGTGCAGGCAGACATCCTCATGACATCATCTAAATCAAACTCACTGCCATCGAGTCAGATCCAACTCATAGTGACCCCTCCTTGGGTTTCTGAGGTAGTATCACTACATAAGTAGACTGCCCAATCTTCTTCCAAGGAGTGACTGGTGGGTTTGAACTGCCAGCCTTCTGGTTAGCAGTGAAATGCCTTAGTAGCTACACTACCAGAGCTCCCATGTCATCATCTAGGTGGTTACTTTTATTATTTTTTTAAATTCATTCAACGAATATTAATCAATGTCTTCTGCCTAGGATTTAGAAAGTTGGAAATAGGATTGCTCTTACTCTGACAAGAAAACGTAAAATAAAGTACAAATTAACAACTTTGCTTGAACCCATCAAAGGCAGACAAGTAATTTGAAATCTAAGGAGAAAAAGCCCCGCATAAGCAAAGATGAAATGGGAGTACTGATTTTGTTAGGGTACAAGGAAAAAAACACAGTAATACAAAAAATACAGTAGTTTAAAGAAATATCTTTCTTTCTCTGTAACAGTCCAGAGGTAGTGGTTAACCATAGGCTCGAATATAGGCCTTTCTTTTATGTAAAGACAAAGAAATTTAAGGCAAGAAATTCTAAGAAAAGAAGAAAGATTTTGCCTCTTTATTTTCTCTCTCACTTCATCCATCCATCCTGTCTTCCTTCCTTTCTTCCTTGAAGGGAACAATACTGACTGCCAACACTGATGACATTATTATTAGTTTTTGAGATTTACATACAGCAAAATTCATAAATACCATCTAATGAGTCTTGTCAAATGCAGAGGAGATCTGGTGGCATAGTGCCTGAGGTATTGACTGCTAATCAGAAGGCTGGGAGTTCAAACCCACCAGAAGGAAGGTTGGGCAATCTATTTCAGTAGCGATACCACCTTGGAAACCCAAGGAGCAGTCGCTTTGAGTTAGATCCGACTCCACGGCAGTGAGTTTTTTTTTTTTTTTTTGGTCAAATGCAGACACACATGTAACTCACACTCATCAATATATAGAATCTTTTCATCAAAGGAAACTCCTGTTTGCTCCCTCCCACCCCAGAGGCAACCATTATTTGATTAATAGTTTTTTCTGTTGTAGAACTTCATATGAATAGAGACTCATACATTATGTAGGCTTTTGTGTCTCTGGGATCTTTCACTCAACATAATGATTTTGAGGTTAATTTGTATTGTTACATGCTTTAGTAGTTTTTTAAATTTTAATTTCTGAATAGTATTCCGTTGTATAAATACTCCACAATTTGCTTATCCATTCCCCTGTGGATGGACATTTAGATTCTTTCCAATTTTTGAGTACTAAAAATAAAACTGCCATGAACATTTATGTTCATGAGTTTTGTGACTTAGGTTTTATTTTATTTAGGTAATACCTGTGAGTAGGAGTGATAGCTTGAAGCCATTACTTTAATTTTTAAAATAAAATTCTTTGCCTTTTTGGATTTCTAGCTACATCTTCACTCCAAAAGTTACAAAATAAGGCGGGAAAAAGGACTGTCCTTCTAACACTGTTAAAATATTTTAATGAAATTCTCCCACAAGATAAATTTTTAATAATGAAAATATTTTTTATTGCCTTTTCACTTATTGTGTTCCAGCTTTTTATTTATTTATTTTTATTTTAAGAGCTTGTTTTACATTCAACATTATGTGTACATTTACACTCCCCATTTACCATGTCCAACCCTAACCCAGTCTCCTCCCCTCCCTACCCTGCAACCCTCCTCCTCCTGTGCCCCTCATAATTATGCACTCCTGTTTGTCCTGCATTTCCTCAATTTGAGTGTTGGTCCTCTGGTGTCCCATGGTCTATTGCTCTAAGGGATGTATTACCATAGAGTATGTGGGTGTGTCACCTGGGTTGAGTGGTCTGCATGTACATCTTGTTATTGGGCTGAGAGCCAGCCCCTGGGGGTGAGTTTTATTCCAGGTGCAGAATGTATTCCAGGGCCATAGTATTGGGGCTCTCATCAGACTTCCTCTGACCAGTACTTCTAGTCATTATTGAGTTTTTGGATTTTGTTCCATGTGTTCCCTCCCACTCTATCCAGGATCTCCAGATTTGATCCTTTCCTGAGTGGTTGGCATTGGTAGCCTGGCACCATCTAGTTCTTCTGGTCTCGAGGGACATCGTGTCCTATGGCTGATTGCTTCCAAATGTCCTTGTTTTTTTTTTGCATCCTGCTTTTTTCTTGAACTTATGTTGAATTATTATTGATTCTGCAGGGTTGCTTCAAAATTATCCCTCCCAGCTGCCAATAATCAGTGTGTCTGGACTAAATATGAATGTTTTGACATGAGACTTGAAGGCCTTTGTCTTCTCTGCTTATCAGCTACTTAGTTTCTCTAAGCCTCTATTTTGCCCCTTGTTATATAGATATAATAATAAGGTCTTATCTCATTGGGTTGTTGTGAGAATTAAATGAGAACCTTCATGTGAAACCCTTAACCTATGATAATGATGTAGCTCAATACATATTTGTCATTGTGTGTTGATTCCAACTCATAATGACCCTATGACAGAATAGGACCACCCCACAGGGTTTCCTAGGCCATTATCTTTAATGGAGCAGCTTGCCAGATCTTTTCTTTTGTGGAGCTGCTGGTAGGTTTGAACTGCTGACCTTTTGTTTAGCAGCTGAGTGCTTAGCCATTATGCCTTCCACCAGGGTTCCTATGAAACTTAGAGGGCTTGGAAATGATGGCTGTTGTATTACTTTTATTATTGTTCTGCTGGGATTTCTGTGTCCTTTCTGACCTCATTCTGTGTCTTTAAATAATCTATGTGTGTTTTATGTGGAGCCACTTCTTGTCTAGTTAGTGCTCCCTCTTGATACTAGGGAAGGGTTTTCATTTTTCCCTTGGCTCATTGACCTCATGTTAAATGATCCCAAGAGTGACTCTGACACCTACCTCCAGAAGAAGGAGCATGTGGCTTTTCAGTGTCCAGATATAAAGGTCCTGTACAGAGTGGAAACACTGACATCCTTCATGCCAACATGATCAGTCTTCAGCCTACTTCTTCTCTCAGAATAAGCTGTTTATAGCTCTTCTCTACCACTTTTTAAATCCTTCGGCTGATATTATGCTATAGTAGGTGAGTTTAAAAGCTTTGAAGGTCATTGAGATTGGCAGGTATGTGTGTGTGTTTGTACATTTAGGAGTAGCTGTAAGGATAGAGACTAGGGGCTGGGAGAAAGGAAATGGGAGAACAAGGGATCAATGAACCAAAGGTTGAGAAAGGGATTGTAGCATGATAGGACACAGGGGGAGTATAGGAATTGGGGGAGATAACAGCAGGACTAGGTTGTGGACACTTGCTAGAGATAGGTATGGGAATGCTGAAAGGGACCAGATTAAACACAAGGAGAATCTAGGGAACAGACACTTGTTGATAAAAAGGTTTGTAAGAAAGGTAGATTAGAGGGCAGTTGGTATAGTGGTTAGAACCAAACAGAACTAGGATAGGAGATATTAGTGGGACTATTCATGAAAATGCTTCAGGTTTTAATCACCTCCTCATTTTTGGCAAAATAAAAAAGCTACTGGAGAAGCATAGTGGCTAAGACACTTGTCTGCTAACCAGACGGCTGGCGGTTCAAACCCACCAGCCACTCCTCGGAAGGAAGGTTGGGCAATCCTACTTCCGTAGTGATACTGCCTCGGAAACCCAAGGAGGGGTCGTTATGAGTCAGGTTTGACTCGACGGCACATAACAACAACAACAACAACAACTGGAGAAACATTAATTCACAATTCCACTTGTCATTTGTTCAATGTTTCCTAAGTACCTATGATGTACCAGGCTCTGTGCTTATCTCTATGAACTCCCCAGTCCCAAAATGAGGACCATAGAAGACCCCAAGGAAGCTGTTCTAAGTACAGAGAATCAATACATTATCCCCAGCTCCATTAATACATTATCCCCAGCTCCATTAATACAGCTCTCCTTCCTGTACCATTTCTTCTCTAAGCCTCAGGAGGGATCCTTGGTTCCCTGTTGCCGAGAAGGGATAAGTGTGGAACCCTTCTTATCTTAGCTCTTCCCACTACTCAGGTGATACCTGTTCTTTCTGATGCTCAGCTATTAGGGCTGAGGAAGTGATTGACTAAGAATTGGAAGAGAACATGGAGAAAAGAGACTATTGAAAGAGTGAGAAAAAAGAGAAAATCAAGATTAAAAGGACTCTTGAAGAAACTTTCTTTTGGGAATCCAAAAGTATCCAACTTTATCTAAGCCTGAAAACTCCTCATTCAGTCCTCTGTCCTATATTTAGCAGAAGATATATAGAAATTGGGAAAGGAAGGCTTGGAGCTAGAGTTCTCTACATTTTTTTGCTACCACATCATAAGAACATGACAGATAATGTTCATACACGATACACCACCATGTTGTTGTTATTGTTGTTATGTGCCATCGAGTTGGACCTGACCCCTCCTTGGGTTTCCGAGGCAGTATCACTGTGGAAGTAGATTGCCCAACCTTCCTTCCGAAGAGTGGCTGGTGGGTTTGAACCGCCAGACTTCTGGTTAGCAGTCAAGTGCCTTAGGCACTATGCTACCAGAGCTTCAACACCACCATATGCTTACTCAAATACTGAAAAAATTTCTGAAATATTTATGGGAGTAAAACAAATAGATAGGTGAACATTTTTATTTTTAAAATCTATTATAAATCTATCTCAGTACCTCTGAGAAGAAGTAAAGAAGACTGGCTTCAGATTATGAAAACATTTTACATGCTGTCTTTAAGTGCTTGTGAGCAAGAGTGAGGCTATGAGAGGTATAAATCTGAATTTCCTCCAATTTATTAAAAGGGTAAACCATTTACAAAGTTTGGTCAATTATTTATCATTAAAAACAAACTTCTTGCATTGGATCCCACAACTAAACCTGCAAACAGAGGCCACCTCTATGACCTGAGAGGAGGGCAGAACTGTTTTATCTGCTAGGACCGTGGCATAAGTGTGTGGAGCTTGCACATTTTGAAGAACCTAAGAGTCATGAAAAATGTTTGACATCTGAAACAAATGTACAAGGAAAATGGCAAAATGTACTTACTGTTTAAATAAATGTCAAGACTATGCTACTATGCAAAAAGGTAACTGTAACTTAACCTTCTATATAAAGAACAGAACAAAACACATATGTTGCAATTGAGTTGTGACACTATTGGACAGAGCAGAACTGCCCTATAGGGTTTTCAAGGTTGTAATCTTTATGGAATTAGACTGAGACATCTTTCTCCCACAGAGCTGCTGGTGGGTTCAACTGCTGGCCTTCTGGTTAGCAGTCAGAGTTTACCCCTGGGCCACCAGGGCTCACCACCTGCTATATCTTACTACCATTGAGTCGACTGCGACTCATGGAAATGACCTGCTTTGCGTTTCCGAGGCAGTAAATCTTTATGGAAGTAGATTGCCCTGTCTTCTTTCTGCAGAGTGGCTGGTGGGTTTAAACTACCAATCTTCGGGTTAGCAGTCAAATGCCTAAGTCACTGCATCACCAGAGCTCTTTAAAGCATCATTAGAACTGTGAAAAGTAGAGCTGTTTTTATGAAGACTTACATCAGGTAAGTAGCTTTGATGATACAGCAATTAAAACATTCAGCTGCTAACCCAAAGGTTGGTGATTTGAACCCACCAAATGCTCCGTGGGAGAAAGAGAAGGCAGTCTGCTTCTGTAAAGATTTATGGTCTTGGAGACCCTATGGGGCAGTTCTACTGTCCTATAGGGTCGCTGTCAGTCAAAATTGACTTGATGAGCATGGGTTTAGGCTTTTTATATAAGGTATGTTACTGCTTTCTTGAAAAAAGCATGATATTAACTGGTGGAGTTGGGAGAAGTGGTGAGAAAATAAAGGTTTAATAAATTTCATTCTAAGGAAAATGGTTGTGTTTTCTAGTAGAGCTTTTGTTTATATAAGGGGGCCAGTGCTTCAAAATAGAGGCTGAACTTATCCTAGAAAAGTTCAGCCTTTCCTCTAGGTAAAAGCTGAACAATATTTAAAATATACTGACTTATTATTAGGTGCCATTGAGTCAACTTTTGATTCATAGTGACCCCATGGACAGAGTACAAGTACATCTTGGGGTTTTCTTGGCTGCAATCTTTATGGGGGAAGATTGTCAGGTCTTTCTGCCATGGAGCCTCTGGGTAGCTTCAAACTTTCAGCCTTTTTGTTAGCATCAAGAGGGTACTAAGTTATTAGTCTGCCTGAGGCTCCTACTTGTCTGAATCTGGCACTGGTCCCTCCCCTGCGCCCACCAGAGGTTCCATTGTTTCCTGCTCACAGTCCGTCCTGCTCTGAGCAAGTACATCTGCTTAGAGTCAAGGGCATGGAGTCATCAATTGGGGTTTTTATTTCTTTGCATGACCTTCTTTCTGGGGCCTTCTGGACATCGTTATCAGTAGATACTTCCAGTACTCATTTGTTACCTTTTAATCTTGATTTTCTCTTTTTTCACACTCTTTCAATAGTCTCTTTTCTCCATGTTCTCTTCCAGTTCTTAGTCAATCGTTTCCTCAGCCCTAATAGCTGATAGATAGTCCAGAGCTTCAGAAAGAACAGGTATTATCTTAGGAGTGGGAAGAGCTAAGATAATAAGTGCTCCACACTTACTCCTTCTCAGCAACAAGGAACCAAGGATCCCCCTCCTGAGGCTTAGAGAAGTGGTACAGGAAGGAGGGCTGTATTAATGGAGCTGGGGATAATGTATTGATTATTGTACTTACTTAGAACAGTTTCCCTGGGGTCTTCTATGGATAAGGAGATATAGACATGAGCATGAGCTACCTGTACGGACTATTTCACCCCAAAATAGTCCTCATACATGAGAATATATGAGGAACAGGCAATGAATAAGGCCTTTTCAATCTCAACTTCTACCCCACTCATTACTTTGAGGGAAGATTTGAATCTGGGTCAGAGTAGAGAAATATATCCTTCAGGCTCTCTCTGAATTTCCATTTGGTAACCTGTTTTCTTGTACAGGGAGTCCCAACTTCCAAGATGTTAGGCAAGTCTCCTGTGAAATATTCAAGGTAATAGCTCGCTAAAATTAATATGATTAAATATAATCAAGTTAAAATATAGTGTAGTTGATAGGTATTCAGGAAGGAGATGTTATTATGAACATGGGCCTTTACAAAGTAGTATCTTAAGTCTTAAAGAGGTATTTCAGGATAAACTTTGGATAAGCAGAAGTGGAAGGGAGGAAATTTTATGTAACGCAGAAGGAGTGAATGGAACAAACATAACAAATGTAGGGGACAAATGCTGCTTTGTAGAAACGGTAGAATGAAGTCAGAAAGGTAGGGTGAGGTCAGACTCTTGGGGCAAGAGGATTAGAAGTAGGGTAAATCCTGTTTGCTCTTGAAGCATGATTGAGACAGTAGTTCTGCAAGCAAGTGAGATGCTGTGAGCCAGAAGTCAGTATTTTCTGGGGGAAATTTCCACTGGAGAATCAGAAATCCATGCTATCATTTGCACTTCTCCAGTGATGTTTTCTATTCCTATCCCTTTCAGCAGAGTCATCAACCCCTCAGTCATTACAGAGAGGACTCTAAGCTGCATCATGACTCATACCAATCTTACCATCTTCCACCCTGCAGTTTTTGTCCTACTTGGTATTCCTGGGCTGGAAGCTTATCACATATGGCTGTCTATCCCCCTCTGCCTCATGTACATCACTGCAGTCCTGGGAAACAGCTTCCTGATGGTGATCATCATCACAGAACGCAGCCTTCATGAGCCCATGTACTTCTTCCTCTCCATGCTGGCCGTGACAGACATCCTGTTGTCCACCACCACTGTGCCCAAGGCCCTAGCCATCTTCTGGCTCCATGCTCATGACATTGTCTTTGATGCCTGTGTCACTCAAGTCTTTTTTGTCCATGTGATGTTTGTGGCGGAGTCAGCCATCCTTTTGGCCATGGCCTTTGACCGCTTTGTGGCCATCTGTGCCCCCCTGAGATACACAGCAGTGCTAACATGGCCTGTTGTGAGAAGGATTGCTTTGGCCATTGTTACTCGAAGCTTCTGCATCATCTTCCCAGTGATCTTCTTGCTGAAGCGGCTGCCCTTCTGCCGCACCAACATTGTCCCTCATTCCTATTGTGAGCATATTGGAGTGGCCCGCTTAGCCTGTGCTGACATCACTGTCAACATCTGGTATGGCTTCTCAGTGCCCATTGTCATGGTCATCTTGGATGTGATCCTCATTGCTGTGTCCTACTCCCTTATCCTCCAAACGGTATTTCATTTACCATCCCAGGATGCTCGGCACAAGGCCCTCAGCACTTGTGGCTCCCATTTCTGTGTTATTCTCATGTTTTACGTTCCATCTTTCTTCACCTTATTGACCCATCGCTTTGGTCATAACATTCCTCGACATGTCCATATTCTGCTGGCTAATCTTTATGTAGTGGTACCACCAATGCTCAACCCCATTGTCTATGGTGTGAAGACTAGGCAGATCCGGAAAAGTGTAGCTCATTGGTTCTTTGAGATCAAGGTCTGGTGTTGTGCCTCTCCCCTGGGCTGATGGCTCCCCGTGAATCTCCACTCCCAGTTTCATCAAGGAAGCTAGGTATGAAATGCAGAGGTTTCCAAGACTGAAAGGACTTTTCATCTTCTTCATTCTCTTCTTTCTCTTCCTTCTTCTCTATCTTCTTCCTTCCCCCACTTCTCCTTTCTTTCTCTTCTCTCCCCACTTCTTTGCCTCCATCTGCAGTATCTTTGCCTCCATCTGCAGTTTTTCTGTGTTCTTCTCATCTTCCTGCTCCACAACCTAGAAATGATCACTAAATATACATGACTCTGATGTGATCATTTGGTATCTTCCATAGACCAGATATGTTCCACAGGGAGCTGAACACCACATGAAGTGGAGGCCTGAACAAATGAATGAAAATAATTTTGTATTTAACAGTTAGATGTTAAAGGAGGCTCAATTTTTTTTAAGTCCAAAAATGTACAGAATAAAGTAGTTTTCCACTCACTTGCCCAATGGCAGATGTTCTTAAAGAAAAGCTATGCATACTCTTAGCCCATCTTGAAAACTCTTGCTCATTATTCAAATTTCAGTTCATGAAGTGCCTTTCCTGAGGACTCTTTCCCGATCTTCTCAGGATTGCCTACCTTCCCATCTTTGTATGTCTATTGATCTTATACAAATCTCCAAGTGTGCAAAATGAGTTGTAATGAACTGTTCATTTATCTGTACCCTTAATTGATTGTAAACTCCTTGAAATCAGAAATTGTGTGTCATTCATATTTGTATCTTCAGTGTATTACAAAATTCCTGGTAAATAATAAACACTTAAAAAATGAATGAAAGAATGACTGAGAGCATAATTGTTTTTCTGAAGTCAGAAGAGTAAATTAGTCCACAGAATCAGTGATTAGTAAACCAGCCCCTCAAAAAGGCTGTTTGGTTCCATGGAGACAAATCAGCTACTCTCTGTCTCTCTGTCTCTCTCTCTCTCTCTCTCTCACACACACACACACACACCCCAAAGGCAATCTACTTCCATAAAGAAGTTTACTTCTGTAAACTCCCTTGGAAACCCAAAGGGGGTTGCTATGAGTCAGAATCGACTTGATGGCAGTGAGTTTTGCTTCTTATTTCTGGTGGCACAGTGGTTAATGCATTTGGCTACTAACTGAAACATCAGCCGTTTGAACCCACCAGCTGCTCTGAGCTAAAAAGATGAGGCAGTGTGCTTCCATAAAGATTTATAGCTTGCTGAGGGGGCACGAGGGGGCCGGAGGCCTGAGCCGCGGCGGGGCAAGATGGCTGACTAGGCAGAAGGATTGCACAGACCCTCTTCAACAAAGAAAAGGGAAACCAATTAATACAGACACAGAAGATAATCCTGGACCCCTGAGCCTTGAAGGAAAGGATGCAGATTTGGACTAAACCCCAACTAGCAGAAGAATT
>NW_006921601.1:1709186-1712632 GCF_000298275.1 Orycteropus afer afer | reverse complement strand
AAAAAAAAAGAGAGAGAAGAAAAAAAAAAAAAGATTTATAGCCTCGGAAACCTTATAGGACAGTTCTACTGTGTCTTATAGGGTCCCTATATATTGGTATTGACTTGATAGCAGTGAGTTTTTTTTTTTTTTTTGGTAATGAAGAAAGCAGGAAATAGAAAGAGTAGGAAGAAATGGTACTCTTGATTGTTCTACCTGGCTTCTGACTAGCCCCAGTATCAGGAATTACAGCATACATTTTATGGCCAGGTTAGCAAAACTGAAGTAGTTTCTTGGGGTTTACAGTCTTGACCTTCATTCATGCTTTTCTTGAAAAGGTTTAAAGAATAATTTTCCTCACCACCTAAACTAGTGAATTCCACATTTCTCTCTCCAGTCCAGAACTCTTTTTGGAGTTTCAGACTCATAAATCCACCTATGAAATAGATACCACCTCCAAAATATGTAACTTCCACTCAGCTTTTCTTCCCATGTTACTTTTTTTTTTCTTTTTTTGGGGGGGTGGGGGCGGTGACTATATTGTGATGATCCCAACAATTTCACTAATCTGAAAATTCTGGGGTCTGTCTTAACTTTTTCCTCTTGGGCACGATCCTATACAAGTAATTGTTTTTTATGCATATTGACTGTACCCCTAAATAGTTATGTGCATGGTATTTGGAGTCATGTCAGGATCAAGTCCCATTTCCATAATTTTCTACCTATATGAACATGTGAAATTTATTTATTGGTTTTAGTCCCTGATTTTTTTTCTGTAAATTTAAATGTGTAAAATGGAGATAACAATAGTATCTTATAGGGTTGTTGAGAAGATTAAATGAAATAAACTGTATATAGCACTTAACACAATCCTTAGTAAGTATCTGAGAAATATTGACACTAACTTTTTAGTATTGTTGTTTTCAGGTGCCATCAAGTCGGTTCCAACTCATCAGTGACCCCACGTACAACAGAATGAGACTCCGCCTGGTTGTGCACCATCCTCACAATCTGTTATGCTTGAGCCCACTGTTGCAGCCACTGTACCAGTCCATCTCATTGAGGGTCTTCTTTTCCACCACCCTTCATCCTACCAAGCATGATATCCTTCTCCAGGGAATAGTCCCTTCTGACAACATGATCCAAGTACGTGAGATGAAGTCTGGCTATTCTTGCCTCGGAGGAGCATTCAAAATGTATCTCTTCGAGGAAGATTTGTTTGTTCTTCTGGCAGGCCATGGTATTTTCAATATTTTTCACCACCAGCACAATTCAAATGCATCTATTCTTCTGCAGTCTTCCTTATTCATTATCAGACTTTCACATGCATATCAGGTGATTGAAAACCCCATGACTTGGGTCAAGGACATCTTAGTCTTGAAAGTGTTATCTTTGCTCTTTAACATTATAAAGAGGCTTTTGCAGCAGATTTGCCCAGTATAATACATCCTCTGATCTCCTGACTGCTACCTCCATAGGTATTGGTTGTGGATCCAAGTAAAATGAAATCCTTGACAACTTCAGTCTTTTCTCCTGTTATCATGATGTTGCTTATTGGCCCAGTTGTGAAAATTTTTGTTTCTTTACATTGAAGTGCAATCCATTCTGAAGGCTGTAGTCTTTGATCTTTGTAGGTAAGTGTTTCAAGCCTTCTTCACTTCCAGGAAGGAAGGTTGTGTCATCTGCATATTGCAGGTTGTTAATCAGTCTTCCTCCAATCCTGATGCTGCATTCTTGTTCCTATAGTCAAGTTCTTGGGTTATTTGCTCATACAGAGTGAATAAGCACCATGAAAGGATACAACCCTGATGCGCACTTTTTTTTTTTTTTATCTTGATTTTAAAACATGCAGTGTTCTTTTATTCTGTTCAAATGACTGCCTCTTGGTCTATGCATAATAAGTTCCTCATGAGCACAAGTGTGTGCTTTGGAATTCTTATTCTTTGCAATGTTATCCATAATGTGTTATGATCCACACAGTCAATTGCCTTTGCATAATCAATAAAACATCAGTCAACATCTATCAGGTATTTTTGGCTTTCAGCTGATTCATCTGACATCAGCAAGTCTATCCCTCATTCCACGTATTCTAGAATACAGTTTGAATTTCTGACAATTGCCTTTAGATGTGTATATCTGTAACCATTTAAAAATTATTTTCAGCAAAATTTTATTTGTGGATGATATTAATGATATTTTTCAATAATAATTTCCACATCCTGTTGGATTGCCTTTCTTTAGAATGGGCACTGATATGGATCTCTTCCAATTGGTTGGCCTGGTAGCTGTCTTTCAAGTTAGTATTGTTAGTATTCTTCTTCTTTTTTTTTTTAATATTGCCTCTAACAGTCACTTACACCCTCATCATCTTTCACTTCTGATACTTCGTTAGCTTCTTAACTGATTTCAATATTTTCAATCTTTTGCACTTTAACCTAAGCTATAAGTTAAGCATTCTAAAAGACAGAGCTGACCATACTTCTTCTTTGTCAGATACTTTGGAGGATTATTTATTACTTACAGAAGTATTGTCCACAGAATATTCCATTGAAATATGTGTTCTGTGAGGGCAGATATCAGTGAATGTTTTATTAAAAAGTTCCATGACCAAATAAGTGTGGAAAAAGTGTGACTCACTCTGTGAGTCATGCACATGACTATCCCAGAGAAGGCTAGAGATTGCAACATTCCCCACACTTGTGGGACCATAGATCTCTGTACCTATATAACTTTTTTGGTGGTCCATAATTTTACATCTCTAAAATAATCCTAATTTTCCATTAGCCACAGTTTGAAAATGACAGGAGTATACAATAAATTACAATCTAAGCATTAATTTAATAATCTGATGCTAAATTAGTTTTCCAGTATTATATCAAAGCACACCACCTACTAATAATGATGATGATGATGATGATAATAATAATAATAATAACAGCAGTAGCTGTTTACCATGGGATTACTTCATGCTAGGAACCATGTTAAAAGCTCTGGTGCATTATCTCATTTAATCCTCATAAAATCTCATAAAGTAGTACTGTTATTATCCCTATGTCAAACACAAGGTAACTCAAGACTAAGAGAGGATAAATAATCAAGGTCTTGCATCTTGCTAATGGTAGAGTACCAGTGGCAACTCTTTGAAATCTCTATCAGTTTCCCCAAGTCAGAGGTGATTACCTTATCAAGTGATTCTCCACACCACTGACACTTATGATCTCAACTCAATATTAATTATTCTATGTACAAACCCATGAGACTGTGAGTTCTGTGAGGGCAGATAATGTAATAATGTATTATTCATCATTAGGCTTTCAGCATCAAACATAGGGTTCAATATGTATATTTATGAATTGACTAATTTGTAATGTTGGTGAGATGGCTGACCCCTGGACCCGTCACTGTTAAATATTATCCAATTTTATGATTGAAAATTACTTGAGGACACACATTCTCTCTTTTTATTT
>NW_006921601.1:1707346-1708491 GCF_000298275.1 Orycteropus afer afer | reverse complement strand
AAGTAGGAGGTGGAACAATGTTTTGTATAGTATGTTATGCCAATTGAGCTTGATGTCCCCTGCGACTATGGTCCCAAGCCCACAGGATCAACTACTCGGTCCCTCTGGGTAGCTGGCTGGAGGACACACATTCTCTTGAGTTACTGTTTCTTTTACCTCTCCACAGGTTTCTATGTACACAAAGGCTAGCAGGTATGGGATAGACACTGTTCTAAGGCTGTGCACATATTAATTAATTCAATGCTCACAACAGTCCTATCAAGCAGATACTGTATTACCTCCAATTTTACATATAGTCTAAATAGCCAAACCAAACTGGTTGCTGTTGAGTTGCTTCTGACTCATCATAGTGACCCTAGAGGACAGAGTATAATTGTCCCACAGGGTTTTCAAGGCTGTAATCTTTATGGAAGCAGACTGCCCCATCCTCCACTAGAGTGGCTGGTGGGTTTGGACTGCTAACCTTTTGGTTAGCAGCTAAGCACTTTAACCAATGGGTCACCAGTGCTCCTAGTTTACATATCAACTAAGATATGTAGGGAAAGTTTCTAAGAAGATAAGGAGGCTATAGTTTATCACATCCAGGTCATCATACATGAAGAAAGCAAAAGGTCATTTGAAAATCAGGAGAGAAAGCAAAGACCAGAAAAGATATCAAAGAGACTCTGAAACTTGTTTTGAACATAGAATAGCTAAAGTGAATGGAACAAATAATGATGTAAAAGAACTGAACAGATTTCAAAGGGCAGCTTGAGAAGACAAAGTAAAGTATTATGAAATGTGTAAAGACTTGGAGTTAGAAAACCAAAAGAGAAGTATAGGCCTGGCATTTCTCAAGCTAAAAAATCAGAAGAAAAAAATTCAAGCCTGTAGTTGCACTATTGAAGGATTCTATGAGCAAATATTGAATGATGAAGTAAGTATCAAGAGAAGATGGAAGGAATACAAAGAATTACAATATCGAAAAGAATTGGTCAATGTTCAACCATTGCAGGAGGTAGCATATGATTAAGAACTGATGGTACTGAAGGAATAAATCAAAGCTACACTTTAGGCATTGGAGTAAAACAAGGCTCTAAGAATGGGAGCTCTGGTAGCGTAGTGCCTAAGGCACTTGACTGCTAACCAGAAGGCTGGTGGTTCAA
>NW_006921601.1:1701444-1706041 GCF_000298275.1 Orycteropus afer afer | reverse complement strand
TTAAATTGTGATTTGGGTGAAAATTTACAGAGCAAATTCACTTTCCATATAGCAGTTCACATAAACTTTGTCTCATGATATTGACTACAATTTACCACCGTGCAACAGTTCCCCTCCCACTTCCTCCCGATAATTACCTCTTCCCTGTGTCCATCCCTCCATGTACTCCTGCCCCCTGAATTATCTGCCTATGCATAAACAGTCTTTCTTTCTCCCATGATTGTTCTCTCCAAGGAGTGTATCTACCTCGGATAAATATTCAACTCCTATGCCTATCTTTTGCTTGCCTGGAAGCCACAGGTGTGGGTTTAATTCCAGACCTGAAGGGCAGCCAGGGGCCATAGTCTCAGTGGTTCCACCAGGCTCTATCACACCAGCAAAGCTGGTCCTCCCCCCCCTTTTTTTTTTCCAAATGATTTTGAGTTTTGTCCACATTGTTCTCCCTCTCTATCCAGGAACTCCTACATAGATCCCCCTCCAAGTGGTTAACAGTGGTAGCCGGGCACCATCTAGTTCTTCTGGTCATAGTTGTATAGGCTGCAGAATGCATGGTGTACCAGTCACTAGGACTAATTCTTTCCATGAAACTTCGGTTTTCTTCATTCTTCTTTGCTCTGAACAAGGAGCGACCCATTGTTGCATTTAGATGGCTGCTTACAAGCTTTTAAGATTCAAGTTGCTACTTGCCAAAGTAGGAGGTGGAACAATGTTTTGTGTAGTATGTAATGCCAATTGAGCTTGATGTTCCCTGTGACTATGGTCCCAAGCCACAAGTTCAACTATTCAGTGCCTCTGGGTAGCTGGCTGTGACCGAGAAGTGACTACAACCTTGTCCCTTATCAGCTCTACTATACACCTGGGAATTTTTACAGATCATACAAATACACTTATAGGACCATTGTCTGCCAACCCTATACATGGTTTTGGGTACACTCTCTGCTTCATAGATATACTTAATAGTTCAGCCTGTCCACCTATCTATCCACCCATATACCCATGTTTGCCTTCACTGACAAGGCAGTAGTGTATGTGCAAAAGGGTTCAACTTCATCGTCAAGAGGCAGTTGTTTTAATAGAACAAGGGAATATTGCTTGGTTTAAAATCAGGAAAAGTGTGCATCAGGGTTGTAGCCTTTCAATCTGTATGCTGAGCAAATAATCCAAGAGCTCGATTATATGAACAAGAATGCAGCATTGGGATTAGGGGAAGACTCATTAACAACCTGCAATATGCAGACGACACAACCTTGCTTGCTGAAAGTGAAGAAGACTTGAAGCACTTACTGATGAAGAACAAAGACTACAGCCTTCAGTATGGATTACACCTTAACATAAAGAAAACAAAAATCCTCACAACTGAACCAATAAGTAATATCATGATAAAGGGAGAAAATATTGAAGTTGTCAAGGATTTCATGTTACTTGGATCCACAATCAACATCCATGGAAGCAACAGTCAAGAAATCAGATGATGTATTGCAGTGGGCATATCTGCTGTCAAAAACCTCTTTAACGTGCTAAGAAGCAAATATGTCACTTTGAAGACTAAGCTGTGCCTGACCCAAGCCATGGTATTTTCAATCACCTGATATGCAAGTGAAAGCTGGAGAATGAAAAAGGAAGAATGAAGAAGAGCTGATGCCTTTGAATTGTGGTGTTGGTGAAGAATACTGAAAATACCATGGACTTCCAGAAGAATGAGCAAATCTGTCCTAGAAGAAGTGCAGCCAGAATGCTCTGTGAAAGCGAAAATGTCCAGACTTCATCTCAACTACTTTGGTCATGTTGTCAGAAGAAATCATTCCCTGAAGAAGGATATGATGCTTGGTAAAGTGAAGGGCCAGCAAAAAAGGGAAAGACCCTCAACAAGATGGATTGACACAGTGGCTGCAATGATGGGCTCAAGCATAGCAAGGATTGTGAGGATGGTGTCGGATCAGGCAGCGTTTTGTTCCATTGTACATAGGGTCGCTATGAGTCAGAGCTGACTCAAAGGCACCTAACAACAACAACAAGAACAAATGACTTTTTGTAAGTATCTCTTTCCTTGTATTAAACTATTTTGTGCTTAAAATACCTACAATGGCTTTGGTTTCCAGAACTGAAGTCTCGCTGATGTAGTATTTGAATCCACAAAGTCCAAAACTGAGCTTAAGAATAGCATTGAAAGAATGTCTATTGACCGAATAGATCATTCAGTTTCAGAAGGCCAATTACTAAAAATCCATGCTCCCTATTCACAGTGGCTAGCTGTTCCTGGGAAGAAGCTGAGAAGCCAGTATCTACTTTTTTTTTCATTACCTTACCTGCAGGTGGGACGATATAATTAGTTAATAACCAAAGAAATGTGGTTAGAAGTGATGTGTGCCTGAGATGGCTTTCCCATGTGCTCTTCCTTGTTTGTGGGGATATTGGAGGACATGTGCCAAAGATGGCAGTGTTTAAAATGAAAGGGGTTTAGACACCTCAGTTACCACTTGGAGGAAAGCCATCTAACAGAGTCATTCAACCAGTAATATCATCATTTTTTTCTTTCCTGTATGAACAACAAATAGTGTGTTTCTTCTTCTTCTTCTTTTTAAACCTTTTTATTGTGATTTGGGTGGAAGTTTGGTTGTTGGAGCAACTGAACTACCTAGTTGGAGCAAATTAGTTCTCTATTCAATAATTCATATATATTTTCTTCTGTGACACTGATTGCAGTCTCCACAATGAAACAGTGCTCCTCCCACTTCCTCCCTGTATTTACTGTTTCCATTCATCCTTCTTTCCTAACCAGCCCTTCCTGCCATCTGAGCTTTATCCCTGGGCAAATGCTGCTCTTTTGGTCTTGTATGGTCGACTGTTCTAAGCATTGCATACCTCCCTGGTGGTAGTCACCTTACAGCCCCATCTGTCGTTTGTCTGAAAGTTGAGCCACAAGGATGAGTTCAGTTCCAGGACTGAAGGGTGTACCAAAGAGTATTCTACTGTGTTAACTGAAATTTTGAAGTTATTTTCTTACTAATACAGTCCCTGAAATGATCAGATTCTTAGAATGTTTGAATATGAAAAAGCATATCTAACTAATTGAATTTCCTGAGTACTAAACGAGATTGTGTTTAGAGGCAATTTTTAAGCTGCCAAGCGCTCTATAGAGGACATTGCTGTTATTCTTCTGCCCTCTCAAGGTGGAAATGTGGAAGCACAGGAGGAAAACGTTAATCTGGAGTCCTCTTCAGCAATTCCATCTGTCTCTTCCTTCTGTTCTCGGGATCTGAAATGCTGCTCATTGGTGGAAAAGGCAGCTTCTCCTGTTGGAAAGGAATACAGCTTCTCACCTCACAGCTGTCTCCAAACACAGCTCTCAAGTTCACCTACTCCTGATGAAGGGCTGATTGCTTGTAATTTTGCTGTGGGTTTTCAGCTTCTTTCTTGTGCCCTTCATGAAAACATCCTGTCCTGATGATCTCCTGGTTTCTACCACTGCTTCACATCCAGGGTCTGTCCTTAAGGAACTGATCGCCAAGTATGGATTCATCTAAAACACCTGCAGTCCAGGGTCCAGAACTTTTTTTTTTTAAGATACCCTGGAAAAGACCCTACATTTACTATGCTCTGAGTGACTGAGCCATCCACACAGAATTTGTTAGGCAGCTGTGGGGTGCAGTCCTGTGTTAGGTATAGTTTTGTCTAATTAGTTGGTGTTTTTCATTGTCAGTTAGTCAATCCCAACTCATGGCAACCCCACGTGTGCAGAGTAGAACTGCTCCATAGGGTTTTCAAGGCTCTGACCTTTCAGAAGCAGATTTCCAAGCCTGTCTTCTGAGGTGCCTCTGGGTGGGTCCTGTCAACCTTGTGGCTAGTAGTTGAGCACTTAATCTATTACACTACCCAGGGGCTCTACCAATTTAACTGGTGAAATAAAAACAATGAGTATTTTTAGCTAGAGAGATAAAAAAATGAAAATTCATTTACACTCCACCGAAATGACCCTTGGAGTCATTTGTCCAGGCTTTGAATTTTATTGGAAAATAATTTTAGCTACCTCTATAGAAAACAGGGGGAGTTCTGGTGGCATAGTGCCTAAGGCACTTGATTGCTAACCAGAAGTTTGGCAGTTCAAACCCACCAACCATGCTTCGGAAGGAAGATTGGATGATCTACTTCTGTAGTGATACTGCCTTGGAAACCCAAGGAGGGGTCGCTATGAGTCGGAGACGACTGGACAGCACATAACAACAACAACAATAGTATAGCAAACAGGGTCCCTGGTTGGCACATACCAGTTGCACTTCACTACTAACCCAGAGGTTGGTGGTTCAAACCCACCTAATTGCACCCCAGAAAAAAGTGTTGGCAAGCTGCTTTTGTAAATCTAACAGTCAAGAAAGCCTTATAACACATGGGGTTGCCATGAATCTGAACTGATTTGGTGGCAATGATTTTGGTTTGATTTATATGGATAGCACATTCAGTGCACATTCTCTTCCATTATCTTTCAGTTTTCTTAAACCCCTAGCTACATAGACCAATAGTGGATGTTTTCAGTGTACAAACAAGAAAAACAAGTTATTAAGTAAGTTGCAAAAGACACCATTCTTTTTTTTTTTTTTTA
>NW_006921601.1:1699494-1700999 GCF_000298275.1 Orycteropus afer afer | reverse complement strand
CCCCTTCCAAGTGGATGGCAGTGGTAGCTGGGCACCATCTAGTTCTTCTGGTCTCATAGTTGTATAGGTTGCAGATCAGATGAAGACACCATTCTTTTGGATAGCAGCTGACCAAAATAGAACACAGATTGTCAAGGAAAATTGGATTTTACTGGCTGACAGGATTGGAGGGAAGACTTCGAAACTAGACTTTAAGAAGGTTAGGGATATTAGACCATGGGAAGAAGGACTGAAACTGGCTCCCTCCAACTGTCATCCCTATTTTCTCTGTGCTAGCTGTTTATCATGGGAGCTCTGGTAGCGTAGTGCCTAAGGCACCTGACTGCTAACCAGATGGCTGGAGGTTCACACCCACCAGCCACTCCTCGGAAGGAAGATGGGGCAATCTACTTCAGTAGCGACACTGCCTTGGAAACTCAAGGAGGGGTCACGATGAGTCGGTCCGACTTGAGGGCACATAACAACAGCTGTTTATCATAGTACAGATTGACTTTTTCCACAACATGGAAAAAGATAGTTTCTGAATTTTACATCTTAAAATTTTGCTCACTGGAGAGTGATAATCTAAAAATTCTTGGGAGAAATCTCTTTGTGTCAGCGTAAGTCAGGTTCCTACTAGTCAAAGCACTATGATGAAGGAGTGGGTGTCATTAAATAAACATGAAAGCTGCGTGCCAACCATATGATTGTTGTTATGTGCCGTGGAGTCATCTTTGACTCACAGCGACCCCTCCTTGGGTTTCCGAGGCGGTATCACTATGGAAGTAGATTGCCCAACCTTCCTTCTGAGGAGTGGCTGGTGGTTTTGAACGCCCGCCTTCTGGTTAGCAGTCAAATGCCTTAGGCACTGCGCTACCATATGATTAGGGAGGATAATTTTCAGAGAAGGAAAGCTGGGCAGATCAATGAAGCTGTAAACTACGGCAAATCAGGGCAGAATCAGGTCAGAGATGCAGATCTCCTGATTCTCAAGAGACCTGTATATGAGAGTGTATTTATGTATTTACTGTCTATACTTCAGACTGTAAAAGGTATGAGGCACTGAATATTTTTCTAGATAAAATTTGATTACTTATAAATTATTTTCTTTAAATATTGAGATAGGATTGCTAGTTTTATTTATTTTCTTAACTGTTTTTCTGTTTTATTGATTCTGTCCCATCTTTATTTCTCTTTTCTTCTGCTAGCTTTTATTTATTTATATTTTTGCTTTATTATAAATTAATGAAAAATAGTTCCATTATTTTCTTCAAGTAAACTGATTTTTTTTAAAACTTTCTATTGTGATTTGGAAAGTTTTTTAAAAAAATCAGTTTACTTGAAGAAAATAATGGAACTATTTTTCATTAATTTAAAATAAAGCAAAAATATAAATAAATAAAAGCTAGCAGAAGGCGGGTGGAGGAGGTGGGGGTAGCGGAGCGGGGCTCCGCTCCTCCGGCCTGCGCCAACTCCCCACCGCCGTCCGCCCTCTCTCGCGGGCCCGGCGCCCTCCGCCCACGCCC
>NW_006921601.1:1693209-1699142 GCF_000298275.1 Orycteropus afer afer | reverse complement strand
TAATGATACTGCCTTGGAAATCCAAGGAGGGGGCGCTATGAGTCGGAGTCGGTGCCGACTCGACGGCACATAACAACGACAAATTGTGATTTGGGTGAAATTTTACAAAGCAGATTCGTTTTACATTCAACAGTTCATATACACACTTTTTTTGTGATACTGGTTATGTTCCCTGCAGTATAACACCTCACCTCCCACTTCCTCCCTGTGGTTACCCTTTCCTTGTGTCCTTCTTGCCTATACATTTGTGCCTCTGTACATTTCTCCTTGTGCAAATGATGCCCTTCTGATCTCCCATGGTTGACTGTTCTAAGGAGTGCATCTCTCTGGTGCAGGTGTTCAGCTTGTAGGCTATCTATTGTTTGGCTAACAGGCCACAGGAGTGAGATCATTTCCAGTCACGAAGGGTGACTCAGGGCCATAGTCTTAAGGGTTTCACCAGTTTCTATCAGACCAATAAAGCTGGTCTTTTATTTATTTATTCATTTTTATGATTTTGCATTTTGTTCTACATTCTTCTCCCACTCTATAAAGGATCTCCAATTTTAATTCCTTTTTGAGTGGTTGGCATTGGTAGCTAGGTACCATCTAGTTCTTCTGGTCTCAGGGTCATATAGGTTGAGTTCTCATGGTCCATCAGTCCTTTGGACTAATTGTTTCATGCATCTTTGATTTTCTTCACTCTTTTTTGCTCCGGACGACGACAGACCAATAGTTGCTGCATAGATGGCTGCTCTCAGGCTTTTAAGGCCTCAGTCATTGAAGTAAGATGTAGAACAACATTTTTGTATACCATGTTGTGCTAATTGAGCTTGATGTCCCTCATGATAATGGTCCCTATTCTGCAGGCCCAGCGAACTACTCCTTCAAGGTGCTGATTTGTGGCCTTCTGCTGCGTTTAAACTGCATATATAGCACATACAAACACATGCGTAGGAGTATTGTCTGCTTGCTTTGGTTTTAATTCTTCTTTTCCTAATTTCTTTCTTTTTTTTTTCATTTTTATTGTGATTTGGGTGAAAGTTTAAAGAGCAAATTCACTTTCCATACACCAGCTCACATACACTTTGTCTCATGACATTGACTGCAATTTCCCACAATGCAGCAGCTCCCCACCCACTTCCTCCCCATAGTTACCTCTTCCCTGTGTCCTTCCCTCCCATGCACTCCTGTTGCCCAAGCTGTCTCCCTGTGCATACACAGCCCTTCTAGTCTCCCATGATTGTTCTCTCCAAGGAGTGTATCTACCTAATGTAAATGTTCAGCTTATATGCCTGTCTTTTGTTTGGCTGGAAGCCACAGGAGTGGGTTCAATTCCAGACCTGAAGGGCAGTTAGAAGCCATAGTCTCAGTGGTTCCATCAGGCTCTTTCAGACCAGCAAAGATTGTTCCCCCATCACCTTTTTTTTTTTAAATGATTTTGAGTTTTGTTCCAGGTTATTCTCCCACTTTATCCAGGATCTCCTACATAGACCCTCCTCCGAGTGGTTGACAGTGGTACCTGGGCACAATCTAGTTCTTCTGGTTTCATAGTTGTATAGGTTGGGTATTGCATGGTGTTCCAGTCACTTGGACTGATTGTTTCCATTTGTCTTTTGGTTTTCTTCATTCTTCTTTGCTCTAGATGACGAGAGACCCATCATTGCATCTAGATGGCAACTTGCAAGCTTTTAAGATCTCATTCACTACTTGCCAAAGTAGGATGTGGAACAATATTTTTGTGTAGTATGTTATGCCAATTCAGCTTGATGTCCCCTGCGACTATGGTCTCAAGCCCAGGTCCAAGTACTCACTCCCTCTGGGTAGCTGGCTGTGGCCAGGAAGTGACTACAACCTTGTCCTTGTCAGCTCTACTATATACCTAGGAATTCTTGAAGAACATATAAATACACTTGCAGAAACATTGTCTGCCAACTCTATACATTCTTTTCCTAATTTCTGAAGATTGAAGCTTAGATTATTTGAGATCTTTCTTCTTTCTAATATATGTGTTTAAAGCCATAAACATCCCTCTAAGCACTGCTTTAGATACATTTCAGAAATTTTAATATGTTTAATTTTAATTTTTATTTAGTTTAAAATATTTTTCAATTTCCCTTATCATTTTTTCCTTTACCCATGGTTTACTTAGATGTCTGTGGTTTTATTTCCAAATATTTGGAAATTTTCCAAATTACTTTTTGATATGAATTTTAAATATAATTTTGTTGGGATTGGAGAACATATTTCATATGATTTCAAACTTTTAAAATTTATTGAAATTGTTTTTTCCTATAGTATATAGAGTATCCTAGTGAACTATTCATATTCACTTGACAAGTATGTGTATTCTTCTGTCATTGGGTGGAGTATTCTGTAATGTCAGTTATGTCAAGTTTGTTGATATTGTTCTTCAAGGCTCTTCTATGTTCTTGTTGGTATTCTGCTAGTTATGCTAACAATTATAAAAAAGTGGCAAAGGAAAATACCCAACTATTATTGCTAAATTGGTCGGTTTTATTTTTCAGTTCACACAGACTCCTGGACAGCTGGAGATGTGTGGAGAGCTTGGGCCCTCCTGAATATTCCTTTAATGTGTGTGGAACCTTCTAGTCAGCATGAGTGGAGAGTTTATCAAACTCTCTATGGTTCTCTCTTTTGTAATAACTTCCTGTAAACCTCTGGCCAGTCTTCCAGTCTGCAGCCTCTGGTTAGGAGAGATGCAGGTCTTTCTTTCTCCTTTGGCACTAGAAAGGGGTTTTTTACCCTCTGCTCCAAATCAAAACAGCCCCTTTTGACAATGACCCAAACAACCAAGCCCACTGCCATTGAGTCCATTGTGACTCATACCAATCTCCATCGGGTTTCCAAGGTGGTAAATCTTTATGGGAGTAGATTGCCCAGTCTTCCTTCGGTGGAATGCCTGGTGGGTTTGAACCACCAACCTTCTGGTTAGCAGTCAGATGCATTAGGCACTGTGCTACCAGGGCTCCTGTTTGACAAGGAAGCTACTGAATTTTTGCAGTCAGTCCTCCCCTGGTAGAACTATCACTGACTGAGCTGCTGGTGGAGGAAGTCGGGTGGGAGCAGGCCCAGACAGGAACAACCCAGACTCATGCTCCTTTTTCCTAAAGTTTAGCAGCTTTTCATGAATAAATGCTTCTTAATTTATTGTTTTCTACTGATTGGTTTTCAGAGTCAAGCTGACAACTAATTTTTTCCAGTTTTATAGTTGATTCCTGGGAAAAAGATTCATAACTTCGTCGCTCTTCTATACCATATGGATTGCCAACATTTTTTTTTTTTTTTTAGGTAGATGATTACCCTTCCTCAGTATTATGTTTGGTCAAGAGTTTTCCATACTTGGGCTCCCAAGTTTATTGCCCTTAAGTTTACATTTAAACACTCAGCTACTCTTCCCAAAGTATTCTAAGGTGCCAGAGAAGGGCTCCACCCCCAGTGACAGGGTTACCAGGAAGCAATGTATTCCCTTGTAGGGTTTCCAGATGAAATACAGGACACTCAGTTAAGTTTGAATTTCAGATAAACAGTAAATAATTTTTTGGCTATAAATATGCCCCAAATATTGCATGAAATTTGCTTTAACTATAAAAATTATTTGCTGTTTGTCTGAAATTCTAATTTAGCTGGACATTCTGTATTTTTTATTTGCTAAATCTGGCAACACTGCCCCTTGTCCATCTGGATTCCGCCATTTGGCTCAGGATATCAGCTTCGCTTCCCCCAGCATGTGCGTGCCACACACACACACGTGCATGCATGACTGTGCACACACACACGCACACTCCATTTAAAGTGAATTTTTCCTGAAGGATTCTTCTATGTCCTTCGATGCAAATAAATCCAGGTTCTCAGTTAGGATTGGGAACTCTGGTGGCTTAGTGTCTAAGGCATTTGACTGCTAACCAGAATGCTGGCGATTCAAACCCACCAGCCACTCCTTGGAAGGAAAACTGGGCAATCTACTTCCATAGTAATACTGCCTGAGCAACCCAAGTAAGGATCACTATGAGTTGGAACTGAATCCATAGCAGTGAGTTTGGTTTTTTGAGTGCATTTAGGATTATCTTTATTCACCCATCAGGGAAGGTCATATTACATTAAACTGTAAGATGAAGAGATTTTTGGTTCATTTTCTTTCTTTCTTTCAGAAAACTTCTTAGCTCTAATACAAATTAGCTCCAAATATAGTGAGAATAGTCAGCCTTTGCAAAGACAGAATAGTTCCTGGTACATTGTTTCTTTTAATTATTATTATTATTTTTATATAACTTTTAATTGTGATTTAGATGAAAGTTTGTAGACTAAATTGGCTTCCCATTCAAGAATTCACACACATTTTGTTTTGTGATATTGATTGCAATCCCCACAGTATAACAGCACTCTGCCCATTTCCTCTCTGTGTTTGCCATTTCCATCTGTCCCTCTTTCCTATGGGAGCTCTGGTAGCGTAGTGCCTAAGGCACTTGATTGCTAATCAGAAGGCTGGCAATTCAAATCCACCAACCACTCCTCGGAAGGACGGTGGCGCAATCTACTTCTGTAGAGATACTGCCTCAGAAACCCAAGGAGGGTCACTATGAGTCGGGTCCGACTCGATGGCACATAACAACAACAACAACAACAACTCTTTCCTATACCTTCCTGCATTCTAAGCTTTCTCTCCAGGCAAATGCCACTCTTTTAATCTCACATGGTTGATTGTGTTAAGCAGTGTGAACCACTCCATTCACCTGTTATTCTTCACCTGTCTGTTGTTTGCCTGAACGTTGAGCCATGAGGGTGAATTCATTTCCACCTTAAAGGGTGTCCAAAGGCCATGGTCTTGAGAGTTCCAACAGTCTCTATTAAAGCAGTAAGCCTGGTCTTTTTTTTTTTTATGATTTTTGAGTTCTGCTCCATATTTTTCTCCCACTCTAAGACCTCCTATTGTGATCCCTTTCACAGTGGTCAGTAGTGGTAGCCAGGCACCATTTAGTTCTTTTGGTTTCAGGGTCATGGAGGCTGGGGTTTGCATAATTGTTTTATTACATCTTTGATTTTCTTCACTCTTCTTTGCTTTGGATGGACAGAGACCAATAATTGCACCTTAGATGGCTGCTCGCAAGCGTTTAAGACCCCAGTTGCTACTCATCAAAATAGGATGTAGAACATTGTCTTTGTGGACTATACTGTGCTAGTTGACCCTGATTTCTTCTGGGACTGTTATCCTGAGCCCCTAGGCCCAGCAACTCATTCCCTCAAGACGTTTTATTATGGCTAAGGAATTTTCATAACTTTGGCTTCCTGTATGCTCTACTATAAGAAGCTTTTGTGGTGCAGTGCCTAAGGCATTTGATTGCTAACCAGAAGGTTGGTGGTTCAAACCACAAGCCACTCTGCAGAAGGAAGATGGGGCAATCTACTTCTGTAAATATTTATCACCTTGGAAACCCAATGGATGTGGCTATGAGTCAGAATTGACTTGATGGCAGTGGATTTGGTTTTGGTGGTTTTATGCTTTGTTATATTCATTGATATATTTACAGCATATGTAAATATATATGTTAAAATAGCCTCTGTCAAACCTATATATATTTGTATGTGTGGTCACATTCACCTTCCCACACCTGTTTAGCTTGTGTGTCTATCTATGTATCTTATTGTTGCTACTGATATTACAGGATTGTGTATGTAATAGTATTTGATTTATTTCTGTTGCCTTTAACTCTTGTGCTCCACCCAGTGTCTTCCTTTGTCTTGATCATTTTGTGCTGACCCCCCTCACCTTTATTGTATACTGCTTTTCCAAATTAATTTGTGTCTGCCCTGTGAGTCAGAATCGACTTGATGACGGTGATTTTTTTTTTTTTTTTTTTTTACCCTCTAGTTAGCAACTTTCCCTCCTCTCCCCTCCCATCCCTGGTAACCTTCAAAGAATGTGCCTTCTGTGT
>NW_006921601.1:1687181-1689929 GCF_000298275.1 Orycteropus afer afer | reverse complement strand
TTTGGTATTTTCACACAAATTCTTCTGCTAGTTGGGGTTTAGTCCACTTCTATATCCTTCCCTTCAAGGCTCAGGGGTCCAGGATTATCTTCTGTATCTGTGTTAATTGGTTTCCCTTTTCTTTGTTGAAGAGGGTCTGTACAGTCTTTCTGCCTAGTCTGCCATCTTGCCAGAACTCTCCCTGTAAACCTTTTCTTGACTTTTTACAGTAGTGGTCTCATACAATATTTGTCTTTTGGTAATAGATAAATTTCACTCAGCATAATATCTTCTAGGTATTGGTCTATCTGTCTATCATTGTACCAATACCACACTGTTTAAATGACTGTGGCTGTATGGTAGATTTTGAGATCCAGGACTGTGAAACCTCCTACTTTGTTTTTCTTCTTTAGCAGTGCTTTGCTTATCCAAGGTCTCTTTCCTTTCCATACGAAATTAGTGATTGTTTTTTCCATGTCCTTAAAAAATATTGATGGAATCTGGATCATGATTGCATTGAATGTGTAGGTTGCTTTGGGTAATATTGATATTTTTACAATATTCAGTCTTCCTGTCCATGAGGCATGTTCTTCCATTTATGTAGCTCCCTTGTAGTTTCTTGTATTCATGTTTTGTAGTTTTCTTTGTATCGGTCTTTTGTGTCTCTGTTAAGATTTATGCCTAAATATTTTATTTTTTTGGTAGCTATTATAAATGGTATTATTTTCCTTATTTCCTTTTGTTCTGGTTACCTAGTACTGCTCTGACGAGAATATACCAAAAATGGGATGGCTTAAACAAACAGGAGTTTATTCTTAAAATTTGGAGGCTTTAAGTCCTCGTTCAAAGTGCCAAGCTCTAGGGGCTGGGTGAAAGCCCCTCTCAGCCTTGGGCTTCAACTCTGCCTCCTGTTCCCGGCCCACTGGAGCAAGAGGCTTTTCTTCACTCAGATAGCTGCTGGCTGCTGAGCCTGCCAAGCTCAAAGTTGACAAGTAAAAAGGCACAGTCGCGATGTTACCAAACCACATGGCAGACCATTACTTTAAGTCCATTGTAAGTCCCCAAGTTGGCAGAGCATGGCAGGCTGGTGAACAGCGACACAGCTACATGCAGGGTTCAAGTGTGCCATAAACTAGAGACTATCCCCAGGCTTCTGCTTATATACAGGAGGTAGACCCCATTCCTTAAGGCAGCTACTCAGCTGCTCACAGTAGATCTCACCATGGAGTTGATTACCAGTTTCATCATGGGGAATAACTACCACCAGCTGCCCAGCCACTCAACCAGGCCCAGCCAAGTTGACACACAAACTGAACTACCACAACTCCACCCCTTGTCAACTTCTACAGATCTTCATTGGGTGGCATCTATACAGATCTCCTCCACTGGGTGGCTCCAGTCCCTTAGTTCCTCTATATGGCGACTTCACCCCCTTCGCGTGGCAGCCCTGTTCCTCTCCCTCTTGGGCATGGCAGCCCTGCCCCCTTACTCTTGGGCAGTGGCTATGGCTCCATCCCACTGGCACACATGAATGAGCAGCCCCACACTCCAGAACCAAGTTGGTGAAGGCCTGGCTCCTTGAAACCTAGGGGGCTGTGGTTGTTCCACCCCCAAAGGCCATGGTCCTACCCTTTCAGGCTGAGGCAGCTAGCTCTGTTTCCGTTTCTTTGGTCTCTCTGCTTCTGTTGATTAATGCTGAAGGCAACCCACAGGAAATCTTCCTGCCCTAAAAACACTCAGCTTTCTTGCTCTGTGGACTGGCCAACCTGCTACTCCATTTCATGCTGATCTTCTCTACCAATTAAGGCCCGAAGGCAACTCTCCTTCAGGAAGCCGTCTACCCAATGGCACCTGGATTTTTCCTCTGTGGGCTGGTTAGCCTATTGCTGTTTAATGCTGGTCTCTGGACTCTGCTACTGTCATCTCTCATGCTGGTCTCTTGGCTGTGCTCCTGCTGTCTCTCACACATGGCAGACCATTAATTCAAGTCCATTGTAAGTCCCAAGGTTGGCAGAGCATGGCAGTCTGCTGCACAAGGACATGGCTACATGCAGGGTTCAAGTGTGTGATAGAGACTATCTCCAAGGCTTCTTCTTAAACACAGGAAGAAGACCACATCCCAAAGGCAGCTACTCAGCTGCTTGTGGTAGATTCACCATGGAGCTGATTGCCAGTCTCATCATGGGGAATAACTACCACTAGCTGCCCAGTCACTCAACCAGGCCCAGCCAAGTTGACACCAAAACATAATCACCACACCTTTTCAGAGGCTCTTTGTTGTTGTAGAGGAATCCAACTTTTTGTATGTTGACCCTGTATCCTGCCACTTTGCTGATCCTGTTTGTTCCAATAAGTTTTTTTTTTGCTGAGTTTCTTGGGTTTTCTAGGTATAGGATCATGCCATCTGCAAATAGAGATAGCTTTTTACTTCTTCTTTGCCAATTTGGATGCCTTTTATTTCTCTTTCTTGCCTTATTGCTCTGGCGAGGATTTCCAATACAATGTTAAACAGAAGTGGTAATAGAGCGCATCCTTATCTGGTTCTTGTTCGCAAGGGGAATGCTTTGAGTCTTTCTCCATTAACAATAATGTTGGTTGTTGGCTTTGCATATATATCCTTTATTATATTGAGGATATTCCCTTCTATCCCTATTTTGCTGAGAGTTTTGAACAGGCATGGGTGTTGCATTTTATCAAATGCCTTTTCTGCATTGATTGATATAATCATATGATTCTTTTGTTTTCTTTATGTGGTGGATTACATTGATT